>NC_069503.1:649120362-649472862 GCF_027579735.1 Bombina bombina
AGGAAATTTTGGCCGATACTCAAGTGACGATAGAATAGGAGATCTGTTACCAAAGTACCCCCATATAGTGTATAAAAGATCGCAAAATTTGAAATCCATTCTGGCACCCACTGAGATAAAAAAGAAAAAGCAAATAAATAAAGATCAGGATCTTATAGGAAAAACCATTAATGGTTTTTTTTCCCATGTTTGACATGCAAACATGCTGAAAAAAAGAAAGAAATAAAATCTAACGTGACAGGAAAGAAGTATATGATCAAACAACAAATAAGATGCCAGGATAAAAATTTGGTATACCTTTTAGAGTGTAAGTGTGGTTTACAGTATATAGGCGAATCCGAAAGACCCCTGAGAGATAGAATTAGGGAGCATATCCTATCTATTGAACACTGTGATCAGGAAAGAAAGAAATATCTCCCTATAACAAAACATTTTAAGGGGTTTAATATTGCTAATGAAAAATGTTTAAGGTATACTGGAATAGCAAAGATTCAAAAAAATTGGAGGGGCACTGATATACATAATAATTTACTTAAATTAGAGAGTAAGTGGATCTTTGAAATAGAAACCCTAACACCCAAAGGACTTAATCAAGAGTTTGATTTTGGGTGTTTTCTCACAGAATAGTTTAATCATATTTCCTCTGGATTCTTTATTGATTTTGTATTGTCTTTTTTCCTAATATTTTTAATATTTTTAATATGAAGTATTTTAATATGATGTATTTCTTTATGATGTTGTTTATTTTTTATGATTTATGTATTTTAATGTACATCAATTCTCTAATGTATGAAATATTTATATATATTTATACCAATTTTTATAAAAATAATGATGTCATGAAATACATAAAATTCATAAAGAGATTCTTTATGACAAAAGTGTGAAATGTTTTATGGATTTATGCTTTGCAATCTGTTGCCAAAATCTATACATTTGATAGGATTGTGCGCTTCTGCCCTAAGAAATTTATATGGGGATTATCAAATCTTTAAAATCAATACTAGCAATTTGCTTTAATATTTAAAATTGTCAGGTATTACCCTCATCCTGGTACTCCTCCCTGCCTTCTCTCATTGCTTAGTATTGTAGATTCGTTTGCTATCTACTGTGAGCTTACTTTGTGTGAACGCTGTTCACTACTGCCTTATTTTCCCAGAAGAAGTGAATTTCCTGAATTGGATTCTACTCAACGCTGTCTACAGACTTCAGATAATTGCCCTCTGTGCACTCTCCTCATTCAGTTTCAAAAGACTTACCTTTGCCTCTAATTCCTACCAGATTCCGTGTAGCTTCTGCGCTCTGCTTTGCTGACATCTAATTTCCTTGTCGGACCGGAACGCGGTGACGTCATCCGCCAGCTGCGCCTCTGTGCTGTGTGCTGCAGGCCTCCATTCCCTGCTCGCTGTGTCTCTCATACCGCCTGAACTGCTCTAGTTTTCCTCCGGTAAGCCTTCTCATCCTCTGCCTTATATTGCTTAAGTCTCTACATTTGCTGCTTGTCATATACTGACCTAGTTACCAATGAATCTCTTTTACATGTGTCACGCTGACCTGTATTTTCTTTGCACATTACCTTATGCAGATATAATCCATAGTGCTGTGTACTCATTTTGTCATTTTTTGCACTAGTTGATACAATCCAATCTGATATCATATTTGTTACCTTATGCTCATTTTTTTACCTCAGGCCAGTTTGTATCTACCTCTGCTGCTATTTTTCACAGTGCCTTCACAGACACTTGTGGCAGTCATAGGGTGTAAATTCAAACCCTTCCTGTATATTAAATCATTGCATTTGTGTTTCTGGTTTAACATTGTTGCCCATGTTACTTATATGTTATTCCTTTATTCTATTTGTGCAACAAACTTTACTTATATGTACTATCCCAGCAGTTGAGGTCCATATTGCTAAACCTGTTCATATTTTCTAGATTCCATTTTTTGTTGCACCTGACATAATACTAAGCCATATGAACATGGACCCAGCTGGGATGAACACCCATATGCAAAATCTTACGCAGAGGGTTGATTTACTAACTGATGCTCTAAATGCCTTGAAGGTTGAAAATGACACTATGAAGACATACATTAGGGATGTTGCAGATAAAAGGGTGCCCATATTTGAGCCTCAGGTCAGTACCCCAGAAAAATTTAGTGGAGATAGGTCTCAATATAGATAAGATTTCAAAAATGCCTGTATACTTATGTTTTCTCTCAAACCCCATACCTACCCTAACGATAAAGCAAGGGTTCTTACTGTTATTTCCTATCTAAGGGGTGAGCCCTGTACCTGGGATAACACATACTTTGAGAATAATGATGATATATTAAATTCCCTGGAGAATTTCTTTAATGCCATGGGTCAGCTCTACGAGGACCCTTACAAACAGCTCACCGCTGAAAATGCAATGAGAAGTTTGAAACAAAAGAAAAGAGTAGTTGAAGACTAAATTACGGAGTTTAAAAAATGGGCTAAAGACACACAGTGGAACAACCTCTCCCTGAGAAATCAGTTTAAGCTAGGCCTTTCAGATGGAATTAAGGATGAACTGTCCAGATCTGAACTACCCCAAACTCTGGAGGATTTAATGTCACTTAGCATCACTATAGACAGACGGCTTAGAGAGAGACAGCAGGAGAGGTCTTATCATGACAATTTCCCCAAGAAACAACATGTACCTTCCACAAGCAAAAGTACCCCCGAACCTATGGACATAGACTTTATAAAGGGTCCCCTATCCCCTGAGGAGAAGATCAGGAGAAGGTCCAACAACCTCTGTTTGTACTGTGCTTCTGAGAACCACACTGTGAGAGACTGTCCTTCCCTTCAGAAACAAAACAAGGGTAAGACTCTCATTCAACCTTTTTGTTGTACCACTCAGGATCAAACACTTCCTTACTTAAACTTATCTCTTCTTTTACAGTGGGACTTTCAGCGGGTCAACGCTTCCACGATAATTGACTCCGGAGAAACAGCCTCATACATTGATAGCGTATTCACTCAAACAAATAAAATACCTTTAGTGCAAAAAAAGTCTCCTGTTTTATTGAGAGGGATAGACGGTAAACCTATTGCAACTGGTCCTGTAGAATACCAAACAATTCCTCTACTTGTCGTTTCTTCTGACCACCACAGGGAATACATGACATTCAATGTTATTTCTTCCCCTATCTCACCTATTGTACTAGGGATAAACTGGCTCAGGTCCCTTAATCCCCAAATAAATTGGTCAACTTTAACACTTACCTTTAACTCTAATTTTTGTTTAACTACTTGTTTTCCAGCTACTGTTTTACAAACCTCTGAAGTTCCTCAGGTTGTTCAAATCCCTGAGGTATATCAGGATTATGCTGATGTCTTCAGTAAAACAGAATCTGAAAACTTGCCACCCCATAGAAAGTATGATTGCCCTATTGAGATCATACCAAATTCCGAGATCCCAAGTGGGCATATCTATCCTCTTTCAAACCCAGAACTCTTACATCTAAAGTCCTACTTAGATGAAAACCTAAGGAAAGGATTCATACGCCCCTCCACATCTCCAGCTAGCGCTGGAATATTTTTCGTTAAGAATAAGGATGGTACACTCAGGCCTATTGTTGACTATAGACAATTAAACAAAATTACAGTAAAAAAACAATATCCCTTACCCCTTATTCCAGAATTAATAGAAAGGTTAGAGGACGCAAAATTCTTTACCAAGTTAGATCTAAGGGGTGCCTACAACCTCATCCGTATTAGATCTGGGGATGAGTGGTTGACGGCGTTTCGAACACGTTATGGTTTGTTCAAATACATCGTCATGCCTTTTGGGCTCTGTAATGCGCCTGCAACTTTTCAGCATCTAATCAATGACCTCTTCAGAGATATACTAGACGTCTTCATTGTCATCTATTTGGATGATATTTTAATCTACTCCAAATCCTATCAAGAACACATCTCACACATTAGACAAGTTCTTTCCAGGCTTAGAGGTAATCACCTGTATGCTAAGGCCAAAAAATGCCTATTTAACTCACAATCCATATCCTTTCTCGGCTATGAGATTTCCCCTTCAGGTATCCGTATGGAAAACAAAAAGGTTGAAGCAGTGTTAAATTGGCCCACTCCTAAAACTAAACGTCAAGTCCAATCCTTTATGGGTTTTGCGAATTTTTACCGCAAATTTATAAAAAACTTTTTCAAACTAGCTCTTCCTCTGACTTCCCTCACGAAAGCCAATACATCATTCAAGTGGACTAACGAAGCACAAGCTGCATTTGAACTTTTCAAACAAAAGTTCACTTCTGCACCTATACTTCGTTTCCCTAACCCTAATCTGCAGTTTGTACTGGAGGTAGACGCATCTAACCTCGCTATAGGTGCCGTGCTCTCACAAAGAGAAAACATGACAAAACCTTTACATCCTGTGACCTTTTATTCAAGGACTTTAAATTCTGCTGAACAAAACTATCCCACTAGTGACAAAGAACTCTTAGCCATAAAACTCTCCCTAGAACATTGGCGACACCTTCTCGAAGGTACTTCTATTCCAACACTCATTTACACAGATCATAGAAACCTGCAATATTTGAAATCCACCAGAACATTGTCAGCTAGACAGGTCCGATGGAATCTTTTTTTTTCCCGTTTCAACTTTCTCATAACATACCGTCCAGCAGGAAAAAACCAAAAGGCGGATGCCCTCTCACGAATAACTACTCAGAATTCACCTCCAACAACTGATCAATCCGTCATACCAAAACACAACTTCATATCTATTACACTTGATATGGCATCTATTCTTAAAAAAGAACAGACCAAAGACCTCACAAAACCATTACACCTCCTTCAACCCATCACTCAAGGACTCTACTGTTACAACTCAAATCTCTATATACCACCTTCTCTCAGACCCACTCTTCTTCGATCTGTTCATGAATCTCTTCTAGCTGGCCATCCAGGTCTTCACAAGACTCAAGAATTAGGTAAAAGGAATCACTGGTGGCCTCACATGTCATCTGACGTTAAGGATCATGTCTTTTCTTGTCCTGTCTGTGCCATTTCAAAAAAAGACAAGCACCCACCTTATGGTCTGCTTTTGCCCTTGCCAACTCCAAAGAAACCATGGTCAGAGATCGCATTGGATTTCATTGTGGACTTGCCAGTTTCTTCTAAGAATACTTCTATTCTGGTCATGGTCGATCTTTTTACGAAGATGTGCCACTTCATCCCTTTTTCCAAACTCCCTACCTCTTTGGAGACCGTACAGTTACTTGTTAAACATGTAATTAAACATCACAGACTCCCCACTTCTATAGTCAGTGATCAAGGTACCCAATTTTCTAGCAGACTTTGGTATCAATTCTGTAAAACATTCTGTGTTGAAAGAAAATTAACCAGTGCTTACCACCCACAATGTAACGGTCAGACAGAAAGATGTAATCAATGGCTGGAACAATTCTTAAGACTTTTTTGCTCTTCTCAACAACATCTTTGGACCGACTTTCTCCCCTATGCGGAATTCTGTTATAACAACACCATCCATTCCACTATTGGTCAAACTCCATTCTTCGCTAACTACGGTTTCCACCCCAGTTTCCAGATTTTCCCTTCCTCCAACAGTTTCTCACACAGTATCTCTGAGTTGTCTGACAGCATATCATGTAATTTCAAATCCATCAAATCGGCCGTAATCGCTGCAAAACGACTACAGAAACAGTACTATGACCGTCGTAGAACACCTCCTCCGGTTTATGCCAAAGGTGATCTGGTGTGGCTCTCCACAAAAAACCTACGCTTAAATACTCCTTTGAAGAAACTGTCTCTTCTTTTTGTGGGCCCATATCTGATTGAACGTGTTATCAACGCTAACGCTGTTCGCCTTAAGTTGCCAGATACTCTCAGGATTCATCTGACATTCCATGTCTCTCTCCTCAAACCCTACAAAGACCTTAGAGACTCTTGTACTCTTGGTTCCCATCCTCCAGTCTCTATTGACCCTAATTTGGAGTGTGAGGTACGCTCTGTTCTGGACTCCCGTCTACGCAGGGGACAGTTGGAATACCTTATTCATTGGAAGGGTTACTCTCACGATGACAATTCTTGGGAGCCGGCTAGCAATATCTCAGTACCACGTTTGCTTTCTCTTTTCCACCAGCGACATCCGGATCATCCTAAGCCCTGAGCCCCAGGAGTGGCTCCTTGAAGGGGGGATTCTGTCAGTTATTACCCTCATCCTGGTACTCTGTTACATTGGTACTGTACCTTTAAGTCCTGCAGCTTCTAATCTCCTCTGCCTATTTAAGCTCCTCCCTGCCTTCTCTCATTGCTTAGTATTGTAGATTTGTTTGCTATGTACTGTGAGCCTACTTTTTGTGAACGCTGTTCACTACTGCCTTATTTTCCCAGAAGAAGTGAATTTCCTGAATTGGATTCTACTCAATGCTGTCTACAGACTTCAAACCTCTGTGCACTCTCCTAATTCAGTTTCAAAAACTTACCTTTGCCTCTAATTCCTACCAGATTCCATGTAGCCTCTGCGCTCTGCTTTGCTGACATCTAATTTCCTTGTCGGACCGGAACGCAGTGACGTCATCTGCCAGCTGCGCCTCTGTGCTGTGTGCTGCAGGCCTCCATTCCCTGCTCGCTGTGTCTCTCATACCGCCTGAACTGCTCTAGTTTTCCTCTGGTAAGCCTTCTCATCCTCTGCCTTATATTGCTTAAGTCTCTACATGTGCTGCTTGTCATATACTGACTTAGTTACCAATGAATCTCTTTTACATGTGTCACACTGACCTGTATTTGCTTTGCACATTACCTTATGCAGATATAATCCATAGTGCTGTGTACTCATTTTGTCATTTTTTGCACTAGTTGATACAATCCAATCTGATATCATATTTGTTACCTTATGCTCATTTTTTTACCTCAGGCCAGTTTGTATCTACCTCTGCTGCTATTGTTGACAGTGCCTTCACAGACACTTGTGGCAGCCATAGGGTGTAAATTCAAACCCTTCCTGTATATTAAATCATTGCATTTGTGTTTCTGGTTTAACATTGTTGCCCATGTTACTTATATGTTATTCCTTTATTCTATTTGTGCAACAAACTTTACTTATATGTACTATCCCAGCAGTTGAGGTCCATATTGCTAAACCTGTTCATATTTTCTAGATTCCATTTTTTGTTGCGCCTGACAAAAATACAGTATTTGTCTCTTTAAATTTTGTTTGCTAATTTCGGTTTGGTATACACCTTTAAATTTCACTTGCAATATCCCTATATTAAGAGCTTGTGGTCATTAGGTAGTCAGAGCTTGAGAAAGGCTGTTCAATAGCCGAAACGCGTTGCTCCTAAAATTGACCCCTCTGACGATCTGTAGTTAGAGCGTGAATCACAGCTGTCTATCTGAACTGTATTGCCAAAACCGCAGATTGCGGTAACTCAGAAAGAGACGAGTATCACTAAGCATGGGACGCTGTCTATCAGCTGTTGAGGATCAAGCACACACACCTTTCGGTGTAAGTAAATTTGTACACCTTTGTGTATTGAACTTTCTTCTGCTGGTGACAAGTTGTTTCCCTTCTTGTCTTTCCTTAGGAAAACCATCCCTGTTTTATTCAATCTGGAGACTTTGAAGTTTTTTTAGGAAGGTAGCATGAGCGAATTGCCTTAAGGAGCGCTATTATATGTTACACACTTGCTACACTTTTCCTGAAGCTCCAAACACCTCCCGGTATTGTGTATTATCTGTACATATTTGATGGTTATTTATATTTATGTTTTATGTGTATGAATTTACATCTGTATATTGATGAATGTAATCATTTCATATTGCAGCAATTTTTAACCTTTTACCATTGTATTGATGATTGTGTATATGTAGTATTTTACTGAGTCACTTATTTCATTGTTTTATTGTGTATGGATTTGAATAAATTAAATAACTTATCTTTGCTACCTCATCTCTGTTGAACATAATATTTAATATTTAGTAAGTTTATTTTATATATGTATTGAGCTGCTACTATACATATATATATATAATTTAGTTTTATTAATAGGGCCTTACTATTAGTGGGTTTTAAGCTTTCTTTTAGCACCACATATATTTGATAGTTCAGGTTCCAATTTAGGAATCAGAGCCATTTAACTTTCTTGAGAAGTCCAGCAAGGACCTGGCTCAGCATCTGGCAACTCCAACTGGATGCCAAGTGGACCCTTCTACAGCCCAAAGATGCTTGATCAGGAAAGGTCTGCATGGAAGGGTAGCAGCCAAGAAACCACTTTTTCCGAAGGGGAACAGGGTGAAAAGGCTAAGATATGCTAAAACTCACAAAGATTGAAATGAAGATCATAAAAGAGTATTATAGAGTGACAAATTCAAGTTTGAAGATTTTGGGTCCAATCATCAACAATATGTGAGAAGAAGTGTTTGAGAGAGATGGTAGATTGAGTGCTTGCGGCCTACAGTGAAACATAGTGGCAGGTCTGCCTTGGTTTTAGGCTGCATTTCTGCCAGTGGTGTTGGCAATATTATCCAATTTGATGTGTGTTAATATGTGTATACAAGGCGAAGAAGAAAGGATCCAGCCAATGTCTTCATTACTTCATTAAAAGGTGAAAGTTAATTGATAAGCTTAAAAGCAGCAAAATTCAAAGAATACATCCATACGTTAAACCAGTGGCAATGCAACCAGATCTAACGCGTTTCAGCCCAGTAGAGCCATACTCATAGACGATTTTATCATTGAAAAAGGCTTTGAATGGCTGAAACTTGTTTGCTGCACTATCTTTTCTAACTTGCCTCTCCACTATCCCACCTGATGCCGAGATTCCAGTATATTGGCAAGGACTCTTTGGGATTAGTGTGATGCTTTCTTTTTTAACTTTTTCTGTTTATTTTCTTATTCACTCTGCTTTTTCTATACTATTTAACCTTACCCAGTGGGAGGGTGGTATGTAAGCAGGGTGATTAGATGTGATATAACCTTCTGTCAAATTATTTTAATTTATTTATTAAGGCTATGTTTATTAGTAGGGAATAGTGCTGTTAGCCCCCATACTTTCTCTTTTTTGTGTAACATTTATATTTAAAACTGCTGCCCATCGCAGTGCTTCTTATCCCCTTTGCTGCATGAGGTTCTGATGCCATCTGTGGCGGCCTCAGAACAAGGCTCCCATAGGAGCCTATAGAAGTGCACTCTTGTGAACACAATGCTTCTTAGCAATGCAAATGCAAGCTCGCATTAGCATTGCAATTTACTTGTAATACCAGCACTTGCGATATTTAGCGCTCCACTTGTAATATAGCCCTTAATGTTTTATATGTGTTTTGTATACACATGACATTCAAATTGTTTAGCACTTATCATAAAGATAACTGTATCCAATTGCCAAACACAGACATAGACTTCATTAATCACTTTAACTAATTTGTAACTTCAGTGACCGGCATCCATTATCAGCAGTTCCAAGTGCAGTTGTGGGAAAATGGAGGTAAAAAATATGTGATAACAATTTCAGCTGTATTTTACTCGAAAAGATTGCTATCACTTTTTTAACAGAAATAATGCCCGCTCCATGTGTCCCAACATCATAATTTATTTTGAAAGATTACATTTTACTGCAATTGTTTGTAACAATGTTATACATTGTTCCAAACTCTGCTGTTATTTAAAGTTCAAAAGTGTATAATATTGTTACAAACTTCGTTGTAACACTACTGTCAAATAGTCCTCTATGCACCCCATACTTCTTAGCCTACCCAGGTATGCTTTTCAAACAATGATTCTTATTTTTTAATTGCTTTTTTATTATGGGTCATGAACATTTAATTGTTTCATGTCCCTGTAAAGAAATTGAAAAAAAAAAAAAATGCAAATAAAAAATAGCAATTTCATACCCATTTGGAATGTTTTGACCTAATACATTTTAGCCCCTTAAGGACCAAGTACGTGTCAGACACATCCTCCATTGGGTGTCAGTTAATGACCAAGGACGTGCCTGAAACATCCTCTGGGGTTTCAAGCGGTGGAAGCGATCGTGATCGCTTCCAGCCACTTTCAAGGTATTGCAGTTATGCCTTGATATTGAGGAATCTCTGCAATACCTTTTATTAGCCACAGTTGCAAAGAGAGCCATTCTGTGGCCCACTCTGCATTGGCCAGCGATGGTGCCGATCATTGGTGAGTGGGAGCTATAGCAGTGGGGCGGGTGGGCGGCCCATCATTGGAGTCCTGTCCCTGCAGTTCGCACAAGTTATTCTGGTGTGCATGCACGCTATATTAAGCTGAGGGAGGAAGAGGAAAATGTCAGGGTTTTGTCCCTTCTTTGTTTGTCATGTGCTGCTGGCAGCCATTTTACTCACCTCTCTTGTTGAGTCTGGTGTAGAGTGTGTGATGCTGCGCATTTCCTGCATGCCCTCTTATGGCCAGACTGGTGTACATCATCCATATGAGAGAGGTTGCAGTCTCTGAATTGTGATGTCATCACTTATTATTTAAAGGGCCTCTGTTCAATATGCTTTGCCCTTGCATTGTCTCAGAAATGTTTGTGGGTTCCAGTTCCTGTGTTTACCTGGCTGTCTGGCATCCCTCCTGGTTCCTGATCCCTGACTTGTTCCTGACTCTGCTGTTCCCCTTATTCCTGATTCCGGCTCCTCTGACTACTCACTTTGGATCCTGAATCAGCTTGTCTGACAATTAGCTTTCGCTCCTGACTCGGCTCGTCCGACTACCAGCTCTGGCTTTGACTCCTGGCTTGTTGTTTGACTTGTGGACTTTTTGTTATTTTTTGTTATTAATAAAGGTGTGATTATTTTTGCACTTCTCATCTCAGTCTGATTCCTGTCACCCTGACATTATGCAAGGGCCATGAATCCTGATGGCGTTAATAATCCACCTTTACCTACCAAAATTTCCAGGATGGATGAACAGGATCACCGCTTGGATCGATTTGCAGTAGCCCTGCAAACCCTGCTGACTCGCACTGCACATTTGGACCAAAGTGTCCAACAAGTTATGGCTGCTCCTGTTTCTGCTGCTGCACCTAGTCCTACCAGCAGCATGTCTAATTTTGCACCTCTACCTCAGCGATATGGAGGCGATTCTATTCATAGGGTTTTTTAACCAGGTGGGCATTTACTTTGAGATGTTACCTCAGGTGTTTCCCTCTGACAGAGCTAAAGTGGGATTTTTCATCTCATTACTCTCTGACACAGCTCTTGCCTGGGCTAATCCCTTGTGGGAGACTAATAAACCTGTGATTTCAAATTACCCTGGATTTGTGGCCTCCTTTCGAAGGGTATTTGATGTTCTGGCTCACTCCTCCTCTGCTGTTAAACGACTCATGTCCATTCAGCAAGGTACAAGATCTGTTGCTCAGTATGGTAGGTTGGAACAATGAAACCCATGTTGCTGCCTTCTTTCATGGGCTCTCTGATGCAATTAAAGATTAAGTTGCAGCCAGAGATTTACCAGAGGATCTTGAGTCATTGGTGTCTTTTTTATCCTAATTGACATCAGACTCAGAGAGGGGCCCTCTTTCAAGGAGCACTTGCGGAAGTCTCCTTTTCCGTTGTCTCCTACGTGTTTGTTCCCACACATGCCTCCCTTATCTCCCATGCCTCCTGGTCCCTAATACCCATGTACTACTGAGCCAATGCAGTTGGGATTCACGCATCTCTCTGCAGCGGAGAGGGCCTTTAGGAGGAGGGAGGAGCTCTGCCTCTTTTGTGGGTTACAGGGCCACCTTTTAAAGTCTTGTCCTACACGGCCGGGAAACGCTCGCTCCTAAGGTCCTGTCGGGGGCAGACCTTGGGTGGTTTATCTTCGTCCCCGGAACCACTAAAGGAGAAACCTTTGGTCACGGATGTCCTTTCCTGGGTGGACTCCTCCATAGTCACCCAGGCTCTTGTTGACTCCGGTGCTGCTGGCTATTTCATTGACAGTGCTTTTGCATAAAAGCACTCCATTACTGTTTTGCCTTGGTCCATTCCGCTTGCTATTGAGGCCATTGATGGCAGGCCCCTTCAGCCCACACTCGTTACTCACAAAACCACTCCATTATCCATGGCTGTTGGGGCTCTCCATTTTGAAACCCTCCAGTTCCAGATGATAAACTCTCTGCATTTTCCAGTTGTTCTGGGTTATCCCTGGCTCCAAAAGCACAATCCCAGTCTCGACTGGCGCAGGTCCAAAATGTTGTCATGGTCTCTGCAAACTATTTCCATTTGTCTTTGGAATCCAGTTATAGTCTTGTGCACTTCTTCAGAATCTCAATTGCCAGAGGAGTACTGAGAGTTCCTAGACATTTTTGACAAGGTGCATGCTGGTATGTTGCCTCCTCACTAGTCTTCGATTGTGCCATAGACCTGCAACTCTGAGCCATTCCTCCTCGGGTTTACCCTCTGTCTGTTGCGGAGAATTGTGCAATGGAGGAGTATGTTGCTGATGCTCTGTTGTGGGGGATCATCTGCAAATCCTGCTCTCCTGCAGGGGCTGGCTTCTTTGTGAAGAAAAAGGGTGGCGAGTTAATACCATGCATCGATTATAGGGGTCTTAATCGTCTTACTATTAAGAATGCTTACCCTATTCCGCTCATTATGGAACTCTTTGACCACCTCAAGGGAGCTACGGTCTTTTCTAAACTTGATTTGAGAGGAGCGTACAATTTCGTTAGGGTCAAGGAGGGCCACAAATGGAAAACAGCATTTAACACCAGCAGTGAGCATTATGAATACCTTGTAATGCTCCTGCTGTTTTCCAGGAATTTATTAATGATTTCCTACGAGATATGTTGCAACAGTGTGTTGTGGTGTACTTAGACGACATCCACATACACTCACCCACACTTGAGGTTCATCGTTCTGATGCTACACGGGTTCTTTAGAGACTAAGTGAGAATGGCCTGCTTTGCAAACTCCAGAAATGTGAGATCCATCAGACTCAAGTAACCTTCATAAGTTATGTTATCTCCATTGCAGGGTTCTCCATGGATCCTGACAAGTTGTCTGCAGTTCTGCAGTGGCCTCGCCCAGTTGTTCTTCTGTCTATTCAACATTTTTTGGGCTTCGCCAATTACTATAGAAAGTTTATTAAAAAAATTTCTTCCTTGGTCAAACCTATCACTGACATGACCCGTAAAGAGATTGATCCACTCCATTGGTCACCTACTGCCATAAATGCCTTTGATAGTCTTAAGACTGCCGCTCCAGTTCTGGCTCATCCTAACCCTGTCCTGCCTTTCGTTATTGAGGTTGACGTTTCTGAGACTAGAGTAGGTGCCCTCTTGTCTTAGTGTCCTATGCCTGATGGTTCCTTGCATCCGTGCGGTTTCTTCTCTAAGAAATTGTCTCCAGCGGAGTGCAATTATGAAATTGACAACAGGGAATTACTGGCCATAATTTTGACACTCAAGAAATGGAGGCATCTTCTCGAGGGTACTAGCGTACTAGTGCTCATTCTTACTGACCACAAGAATTTAACTTATCTATCCGAAGCAAAACAATTGTCGCCCGACAGGCCAGGTGGGCGCTATTTTTGTCTCAGTTTAATTATGCGGTCTCCTACCTGCCTGGTAGTTAGAATGAAAGGGCTGATGCCCTAACATTCCAAGGAGGAGTCTGTACCTACTCCAGTTATACCTCCTGACCATATTTTTGCTACCATACATACTGATTTGACTTTGTCTTCCTGTGGGTCTTCTTCAACTTATTGCTAATGGTGAGCATACTTGGACACATGTTTCCATGGACTTCATTGTCAAGCTCCCTGTTTCCAATGGCAATACTGTTATCCTTATGGTGGTTGACCGTTTTTCTAAAATGTCACATTGCATTCCCTTGAAGAAGCTGCCTACCACTCAGGAGCTTGTTTCAATTTTGCTCGGGAGGTCTTCCATTTTCTCCAGATTTTGGCATTCCATTTGTGCTCAAATGGAAATCCAGCTTTCCTTCTCCTCGGCATATCACCCTCAATCCAATGGGGCTGTAGAATGGTCTAATCAAGCTCTGGAACAATTCCTCCATTTCTATGTCTCAGATCGCCACAATAATTGGTCTGAACTGTTACCTTGGGCAGAGTTTGCTCGTAATAGTGCTATTAATGCTTCCTCCCAGTTATCCCCGTTCATGGCGAATTATGGGTTTCAACCATCCTTGTTGCCTGATTCATTCATGTCTCAAGGTATTCCGGCTTTGGAGGAGCATCTCCAGCAACTCCGTTCAACGTGGGTGCAGATACAGGATTGCCTTTATCGTTCTATGCAGTGCCAAAAGTTCCAGACTGATCGTGTCTGCCCGTGCCTTCCTACCAGGTTGGTGAGAGGGTTTGGCTGTTCTCCCGCAACTTGAACCTTTGTGTGCCTTCTAATAAACTGGCTCCCTGTTATGTTGGTCCTTTTCGAATACTCCGACGGGTCAATCCTGTGGCCTACTCTCTTGACCTTACTCCTGCAATGCGCATCTCCAATGTTTTTCATGTCTCCCTCTTGAAACCATTGATTTGTAATCGGTTTACCACTGTGCCTCGCCCCCATCCTATCTCTGTTGACAACCATGAAGAATATGAGGTCAGCAGCATTTTTTACTCTTGTATGTCCAGGGGCCTCGTTCAGTATTTGGTTCACTGGAGGAGCGTTCATGGATTCCCTCCTCTGATGTTAATGCTCCCATCCTCCTCTGTGCCTTCCATGCCCTTTCTTCAATAAGCCTTTTGTCCTCCCACGAGGGAGGGGTCGTTGAGGGGAGGGTACTGTCAGGGTTTTTTCCCTGCTTTGTTTGTTATGTGCTGCTGGCAGCCATTTTACTCACCTTTCTTGCTGAGTCTGGTGCAGAGTGTGTGATGCTGCTCAATTCTTGCACGCCCTCTTATGGCAAGACTGGTGAACATCATCCACGTGAGACAGGTTGCAGTCTCAGAATTGTGATGTCATCACTTATTATTTAAAGGGCCTCTGTTCAGTATGCTTTTCCCTTGCGTTGTCTCAAACCTGTTCATGAGTTCCAGTTCCTGTGTTTACCTGGCTGTCTGACGTCCCTCCTGGTTCCTGATCCCTGGCTTGTTCCTGACTCTGCTGTTCTCCTTGTTCCTGATTCCGGCTCATCTGACTACTTGCTTTGGCTCCTGACTCAACTTGTCTGACTTATCGCTTTGGCTCCTGACTTGGCTCGTCTGACTACCAGCTCTGGCTTTGACTCCTGGCTTGTTGTTTGACTTGTGGACTTTTTATTATTTTTTGTTAATAATAAAGGTGTACTTATTTTGCACTTCTCGTCTCAGTCTGATTCCTGGCACCCTGACAGGAAATTAATGTGTAATAGGGGATTGGGGATCGGGGAGGGGGACAGGGTGTTGAGGGGGGCAGCTACACTACAGAAAGTTGGGATTTTTATTTTATTTTTTTAGAAAAGAAGCCATTGTTTTTGAGGAAACTGGGTGCTAGTAGACAGCTGCCAGTACCCAAGATGGTGAAAAATAGGTAAAGGGGGAGGGTTAGATTGCTGTATGGGGGGGATCAGAGAGTTTGGGGGCTAAGGGGCGAACCATTACTGCAAAATAAATATATATATTTAAAAAAAAAAGACTTTTATTTTAGTACTGGCAGACTTTCTGCCAGTACTTGAGATGGCGGTGACAATTGTGAGATGGGGGAGGGAAGAGAGCTGATTGAGGGGGTCAAGGAAGGATCAGGGGGTGAGATGTGTCAGGTGGGAGGCTTCTCTCTACACTAAAGCTAAAATTAACTTTACAAGCTACCTAATTAACCCCTTAACTGCTGGGCATAATACAAGTGTGGTGCGCAGCAGCAATTAGCAGCCTTCTAATTATCAACAAGCAATGCCAAAGCCATATATTTCTGCTATTTCTGAACAAAGGGGATCACAGAGAAGCATTTACAACCATTTGTGCCATGATTGCACTAACTGTTTGTAAATAATTTCAGTAAAAAACCTAAAATTGTGAAAAGTGAACAATTTTTTTTATTTGATCGCATTTGGCGGTGAAATGGTGGCATGAAATATACCAAAATGGGCCTAGATGAATACTTTGGGTTGTCTAGTACACCACACTAAAGCTAAAATTAAGCCTACAAGCTCTCTAATTAACCCCTTCACTACTGTGGATAATACACATGTGGTGCGCAGCGGAATTTAGTGGATTTCTATTTACCAAAAAGTAATGCCAAAGCCATATATGTTTGCTATTTCTGAGCAAAGGGGTTCCCAGATAACCATTTACAACCATGTGTGCCATAACTGCACAAGCTGTTTGTAAATAATTTCAGTGAGAAACCTAAAGTTTGTGAAAAAATTAACGATTTTTTTTATTTTATCCCATTTGGCGGTGAAATGGTGACATGAAAAATACCAAAATGGGCCTAGATCAATACTTTGGGTTGTCTACTAAAAAAAAATGGTTTGGAAATAGCAAAGTGCTACTTGTACTCATTGCCCTATAACTTGCAAAAAAAGCAAAGAACATGTAAACATTGGGTATTTCTAAACTCAAGACAAAATTTAGAAACTATTTAGCATGGGTGTTTTGTTAGTGGTTGTAGATGTGTAACAGATATGATTTTTTAATCATATTTTATAATATTATTATAGTAAATTATAAGATATGATGAAAATGATTGTATCTTTAAAAATTCCATTTAATGGCGAGAAAAACTGTATATAATATGTGTGGGTACAGTAAATGAGTAAGAGGAAAATTACAGCTAAGCACAAACACAGCAGAAATGTAAAAATAGGCCTGGCCCCAAACGGTCAACAAATGAAAAAGTGCTTTGGTCACTAAGGGGTTAACAAAACAAAATAACTTTGCAGAAAACTCAATGTTTAAATGTCTTGCAAAAAAAATGTTTTCAACAAAAATTCAGATAATTAGTCATTTTACTTCATAGAGAAGACTAAGACATATAACGCCAATTAAAATAAGTATGATGTACTGATCTATCATAAACAAAAGATATAACTGAAGCAGGTACATGTCAGAATAAAATAGTATACAATAGTTAATTGGAATTTGTGGGGGTAATACTGATTGTTTTTTACTTTGATACTCAGATAAATTAGAAAAAATAGCCTTTCTGGTCTTCATGGTCATTTTTCAAAAAACAGAAGTTTCTTCTGGTATAATTTTGTAGTTGATTTTGAGATCAAATTTAGAAAGCAATGTTCAGTTTTAAGCTTAGTACATTTGTAACAATTAGATGCCAAGGAATCCTAATAAGCTACAAATCTAACTGAATTATAATACAGCATTGAGCAATGTCATACGTTAACAGAATCCAGGACAGTTATTGTATGCTGTGTAGAATTATACTAATCAATTAGGAAAACTAATTTTAAATGGAGCGATTGTGTTATGTGAAAAAAAAGAAAATTGCAATATTTCAAATTACAAATATTGTGTGTTGCCCTGCAGCTACACTATCAATGTTCTTTTTACAAACACTGTCTATTTCATGTAAATTAAATCTCCTATTCAATGCACAATGAGATTTCATAGAAAAATTTCAGTTTCAAAGCTATTCATGTTCTCAAAATTACCACTTATGCATGATTTGGCAGTACAAACAATTTCAGTTCACATATTCTGATTTGAATTTACATACCAGTAGACATAGTGCTGAAAAAAGCTCAGACCTCATTAGGGAAATTATGAATGCTTATTTAGAGCGACACATGTCATACTTCTCCCTCTGATGACATAAGCAACATCTGCATGTTAACAATAAAACAAGAATACAGCACCATATCAAAGGCAGAGAACTGCAGAGGTGATTGGCAAAGCTATACAGTCTGAATAACAAACAAGGAACTAAAATGTAGCCAACATTTTATTTTATTCACAATTTTTTTTGCTCTTAGCATTTTTGGTACTTATGTTGTATTGTCTTCTAAAAAGGATATATTTAGAGTTTTCTATGTTATTTACTTTATAAATTTTATTTTTATATTGTAACAAATTAATTTTAATTCAAAATAGAGGAATAGAAGCATCCTTTAGACCCGTGGTTCTCAACAGCCGGGCCGTGGCCCACTACCGGGCCGCGACGGCCCTGCTGGTGGGCCGCGACCCGACATACCTCTACTTCTCTGCTTATTCTGATAGGCCCGCCACTCAACATCTCTGAAATTCTGTATGGGCCTGTCAGAGTGCCACTGCGCATGACCGCTTGTGTACTGTGATCATGTAGCGGTGGGGAGCGTGACCAGAAGCAGACGGTAAGGCGCAAAGGTAAGTAAGCCCACTGACACCAATGAATTTAATAATTAGGCCACTGACACTAATGAATTGTATTATAAGTAACCCACTGACACCAATGTGTGTATATATATATATGAGGGAGGTCCCACTGACACCAATGCATTATTTTAAAATTAGCCCACTGTACACAATGTATGTGTGTGTATATATAATCTCAAGCTGGGAGGAAAAAGGCACTCACTGGACTTAAATATAAAAAAATATATAATCTTTATTTAGCACCTATTAAATGGCATATATGCATTTTAATATGTGCTAAATAAAGATTATATATTTTTTTATATTAAGTCCAGTGAGTGCCTTTTTCCTCCCAGCTTGGTACTTATTCACATTAAATGTGCACCCTGGTGGTTGCTCTTACGGAGGGCCTGTGCTTATCCTTTCTGGAACTGCATATATACCACCAATGAGTTATTAATAATTAACTCACTGTACACCAATGTGTGTGTGTATGTATGTATGTAGGTATGTGTGTATGTATGTATGTATGTATATATATATATATATATCTTACCCACTGACACCAATTAATTATTATATACTTAACCCAATGTACACAAGTGTATATATATATATATATATATATATATATATATATATATATATATGTGTGTGTGTGTCCTGTATATATATATATATATATATATATATATATATTGGTGTCAGTGAGTTCATTTTATACACACACACACATATATATATATATATATATATATATATATATATTCTGCACTTTACAACCCATTCCCGATGATTACCGGGCCCTGGACAGGTCCGGCTGAAATTTACTGGGCCTTGGGGTCAGTTGGGTTAAGAACTCCTGCTTTAGACACCCTTTCCCAAATATAAGTTGTTAAAATACTAGATATAATAGGAAAATTCTGTCTTAGTATACAACCAAAGCCCAGTATACATAACTCAATGAATGAATGAATGAATGAATGCATTAATGAATGAATGAATGAATGAATGAATTAATAATAATAATAATAATAATAATAATAATAATAATAATAATAATAATAATAAAATTAAGGTTTGGTGCATCCACTGTTTTTTCCTACAGTTTTACAGTATTACTAAAGAAGATCACAAATAAGAGACATTCAAGGAAGTTTGTCACTATAACTTTTTCTATTACATTTCTATAATGCAGTATATAGGGATATGTTTTAGATACAGGTTAAACGTGATATTGTCATTCACTATTCTGATAAAAGCCAGAGTTTAATTTAAACTTGTATTAGAAATTGATGTTGCATTGAAAGTGATTCTGTCTAATCTTATAAAACAGTATATACTGAATGCTATTTACATTTTTCTCATGTAGCCTTTACATTGTATTTTTTTTTTAAATGAAGTCCAGTCTTAATCTAGGTTTGTATTCAAAGTTTTGTGTCAGAAGCATATCCATTATCTACCTATTCTGAGGAGTCTGACATAAATTCTTTATTGGAAATAAATGTATTCAGACAAACTCATATTATGACTGAGCAATAGCACAGCCATAATTTAAGTTTGATTGACTCTCCAATGCTACTTGTCAGTTTTTAAATGCTTGTAGCTTTTCAATGCAAGTTATATATTCATTAGATTTTTGATTTATCAAAAAAGTAAACCAATATTAGTTTCCCAGATTTTACTACAATGATTTTTAGACAGCTCTAAAGCAAATGCTACTAACAATTTATTTTTCCTAAAACTGTATTGGCAATTATAACATAATGTTTTAGTGTAGTTACATTACATGTACAGGACACCGAAACACATGTGGCTTAACTTAAAGGGACAGTGTACACTATTTTTTTATATTGCTGCATGTAATAGACCATCTATATAGATGAATATGCACAGGTACATATCTTTAAATGCAGTATAAAACCTTTTAAAAACGTACGTAAAAGCTTCCAGTGTAGCACTGTTGATGAGGTTAGGCTGGGACATCCAGTGAAAGGGGCTGAGAAAGCAGGAAGAGCAGACAATCCCCCCTCCCCTACATATGAAAAGACCCTTTACACAAACAGGAGCAAGCAGGAGTTTGTAGACTTCAATCTACATCTGATACTTTGGGACTAGGTTAGGAGTCTGAAAATGAGCACAATGTTATTAAAAAATAAGCAAAACTATACATTGTTCCAAAAACACATTTACAAAATATTGCCTAGATTACGAGTTTGGCGTTAGTCTCAAAAAGCAGCGTTGAGAGGTCCCAACGCTGCTTTTTAACACCCGCTGGTATTACGAGTCTGGCAGGTACAGGTGTACTGCTCACTTTTCTTCCGCGACTTGAGGCTACCACAAATCCCTTTACGTCAATTGCGTATCCTATCTTTTCTATGGGATTTGCCTACCGCATTTAAAAGTCAGTAGTTAAGAATTTTATGGGCTAACGCCGGAACATAAAGCTCTAAACTAAAGTGCTACAAAGTACACTAACACCCATAAAATACCTATTAACCTATAAACCAAGGCCCTCCCACATCGCAAACACTATAATACATTTTTTTAACCCCTAATCTGATGACCGGATATCGCCGCCACCTACATTATACCTATGAAACCCTAATCTGCTGCCCCTAACATCGCCAACACCTACATTATATTTATTAACCCCTAATCTGCCACCCCCAACGTCGCCGCTACCTAACTACACGTATTAACTCCTAATCTGCTGACCAGACAACCCCTAAACCGCCGCACTCCCGCCTCGCAAACACTAGTTACATTTTATTAACCCCTAATCTGCCTGCACTAACATCGCTGACACCTACTTACATTTATTAACCCCTAATCTGCCACCCCCAACGTCGCCGCTACTATATTAAATTTATTATCCCCTAAATCTAAATCTAAACCTAACCCTAACACTCCCCTAACTTAAATATAATTTAATTTAAAATAAATAAATTTGACAAAATTAACTAAATTATTCCTATTTAAAACTAAATACTTACCTGTAAAATAAACCATAAGATAGCTACAATATAACTAATAGTTACATTGTAGCTATCTTATGATTTATTTTTATTTTACTGGCAACTTTGTATTTATTTTAATTTAATATCGTTGCGGCGATGTTGGGGGGGGCAGATTAGGGGTTATTACATATAATGTAGGTGGCGGCGGTGTCCGGAGCGGCAGATTAGGGGTTAATAGTATAATGCAGGTGGCACGATGTCGGGGGCGGCATATTAAGGGTTAATAAGTGTAATATTAGGGGTATGTTACACTTAAATGTGTTGCTACAGGAGCAAAGTCGACTTAACTCCTGTTAATTTGAACTCTATATGGTTATAATTATGGGCTCTTAGCTCTAATGCTACCATATTTCTTTGCAAAATGGATTACTGCCTAATCTACTGCTAACCTGTGGTGTGCTAATTACAGTACGAATGAGAGGAAAACCCAGTTATATACGCAGGCTTTGATCTGTTTGAATGTCTGCTATTTGATTGCCATACAAGTGTGAGCGGAACGCCCCGCAAAGTGTATGGGTTAAAATTTCAAGGATCACAGATCACTGCCCCGTTCACTAAGTGGAGCAAGCTGTTGGAGGCGTGTCTGGTAAATCTTGGTAAGAGCCGCGATCTATGCTGAGCAGCCTGGGGAAGCCTGGTTCTTTCCCTTTGCGGCAGGGTGCTGATACAGCCTATACCTCTACTGTGTGTGGAAAGGAGCTCTCATACAAGGAGCAGATTGGAAACCTGTGACAGCTGGGCCACTCCTTCCTTAGTGACGTAAGACGCCAATGTACAGGCAAAACACGAGCGGAGCTTTTGAAAAGAATTTGCTGGACGCATAAGCTAAGTGTACTTTGCCTGTATCGATATATTTGATTTGACACAGCTACAGCTTGGGAATTTTTGATGGATACTTTGTGAAACTGATTATATCATATATGCAGGTATAAGTTAATGTTTGAGTATCCATCTATATTCATTTGTTATGGTTTTGATGTACACTGTAACAGCGTTTGGGGCTAATAATATTTTGTTCTCTACACACCCTTTGTATACGCATATAGATGCCTTACATAAATAGGTTATATAAGGTTTTGGGGTTAATATGACCTGCCTTTACACTCCCTACATGTGAACATTTTGTGCTATATATTTATAGGTCCCTAGTAGCATACGTATGCTTAGGCAGCGAATATCCATTTATTTTGTTTAACCATATGTCTGTTCTTTTTAACTTTGGTCACTTTATTTTGTCTGACTTGGCTAATAACAGTGATTCACTGAATGTGTTTGGGAAATAAAAAATTGGATTTTTTTTACAAAGTATTCTCTGTGTGCTCGTTTGAATCCCTTGCTTTTTTCAGATTATTAATATATAATTTGATATTTTCTCTCTATTTGTATTTTATTTTATGCATTATCAAGGGTAACACCAGAGTCTGAGATAGACAGCAATATTATCTACTCTCTCAGATTTTAACTGTATTTATAGTAATATTAGGGGTGTTTAGACTCGGGGTTCATGTTAGGGTGTTAGGTGTAGACATTTTTTATTTTCCCATAGGAAACAATGGGGCTGCGTTAGAAGCTGGACGCTGCTTTTTTGCAGGTATTAGGTTTTTTTCCAGCCAGCTCAGCCCCATTGTTTCCTATGGGGAAATCGTGCACGAGCACGTTTTTCCAGCTTACCGCTACCTTAAGCAACACTGGTATTGAGTTGAGATGTGGAGCTAAATTCTGCTCTACGCTCACCTTTTTGCGGCTAACGCCAGGTTTAAAAAAACCTGCAATACCAGCATTGGCTTAAGGTAGCGGTGGGAAAAAAAAGGAGCGTTAGAGCCGCAAGCCTTACCGACAAAAACTTGTAATCTAGCCGTATTTATGAAAAGAAAAATCTAGTGTACAATGTCATTTTAAAGAGACAGTAAATTCAAAATTAAACATAAATGAATATGATAGAACATGACATTTAAAACCAATTACATGTTTATTTATATTAACAATTCTGCTTTGTTCACCTATATTTTGTTAAAGAGTAATTCTAGGTGAGCTCAGGAGTGTGCATGTATCTTAACCATTTGGTAGGGGTGTTTGCAACAATGTTTATTGCATCACTATACAAATTTGCCAACACTGCTGCTATAGAATGCTAAAAACACATGGTCCTAAGCACCTATCAGCCTACACATGTTTACTCTTCAACAAATGATACCCAGGGAACAAAGGAAATTTGATAAAATAAGTAAATTGGAAAGTTGTTTAAAAGTGCATGCACTTTCTGAATCATGAACTTTACTATCCCTTTAATTAACTTTAATCATGTAAGTAACAATTGTAGTGCTGAGTGAGTGATTTCATAATAGCTCTAAACTACAATGAATAAAGCAGTCCAAGTATTCACTCCACAGATATCATTATTATTTATCTGTTAAATTAGATGTGACAGTTTACTCCTACTAAATCTAACACTGGCTGGCTATTTGTAATTCTGAACACATGCTGATCACTCATAAATGTTAAAAATGTAATATTGTATTACTAACATATAGTCAGTTTCTTACCTGGGTACTTATTTTAGCTTTTGGTTGGTTAGCAAGCACTCTGTTGTCACGCAACATTATATTAGGGACATCCTAAAACATTTAATGTGAAAATGACTTAATGTAGCTTAATGAGTAAAAAAGTGGCCAAATGTTTATCAATTGCTGCATAATTTTGCACAACCCAAGATTTCCACTATCCAAGCCTATCCTAGAAGTTTCATGGATTGTGGTTTTCCACAAGGCAAATGAGTGACATTAAGCTTGTTTTTTTGGGAGCTTAAAGGGACATTACACACTTTGAGATAGTAATATAAAATGATAACTCACATATATAAAAAAGAAGTCTGCAATATACTTTCATTATTTATTTTGTCCTCTTTGCCTGTAATTCCATTCTGAAATTGTGAGCTTTTCAGTTCCTGTTAGAAATGGAAGTGCAGAACACTGTTAGATCCAGCACAACCATTGGCTGCACACTCTAGTGACCTATGTATAACTGTCCCTAATTGGCCACAGCAGAGAAGGTAACACAAGTTACAACATGGCAGCTTCTATTGTTTTATAGGCACTAAAACTTTACACTTATTTTGTCACTTTTTAAACAACTAATGAAACTTTAAAAAATACATCTACATGTTAGTCATGGACTAATTTTTGTCTTTGAATGCATCATTCTATCTAGTATGTATTTAGTGTTTAATGTCCCTTTAATGTGGCTTAACATACAAAATTGAACTTAGATGTTAACCAATTTCCCCCAATCTTACCACAATACATTAATCTATCTATTCAAACATATTCTGAGAATTTCAGGACATTTGATAAAACATACCAAAAGTTATTCACATGTAACTATTTTTTTATAATCCTAAAACATTTAATGTGAGCAGCTTAATGTAAAAATAGCTTAATGCACCAAAATCCACCTAAACATCAATCAATTGCCTTGAAACTTGGCACAAACTCAGTTTTTCAATTTCCAATCCTATCCTAGAAGTTTCATGGTATTTGGTTTCCCACAAGGCAAATGAGTGACATTAAGCTTGTTTTTTGGGGAGCTTAATGTGGCTTAACGTACAAAATTGAACTTAGATGTTAACCAATTTCCCCTAAACTTACCACAATACATTAATCTATTTATTCAAACATATTCTGAACATTTCAGGACATTTGATAAAACATACCAAAAGTTATTTACATTTAACTATTTTTTTACAATCCTAAAACATTTAGGGCTCCATATACGAAGCAGCGAAAGCTGCTCCGGAGCCTTTGCGGGGCAGGTTCGCATATGCGAGCCTGCTTCCCGCAATGTAAGAAGCCGTGGTCATTAGACCGCTGCTTCCTACACCCTACGCCACCTCTTAGCTGGCGAGGCAAAATCCCCGAGAGCACGCTCGCTCTCGGTGATTGACAGCCCCTTCAGTCGCGTGATTGGTCGCGCGATTGAAGGGGCGGGCATTACACACTCCGATCAGTGTGTAATGATACATACGGGCAAGCAGATCAACAGATCCGCTGCCCGTGTGTAGCGAAGGCGGGTGGACAGCTTCACGAGTTGAGAAGCTGTCCGCCCGCTATTTAGTACATGGCGCCCTATATGTGAGCAGCTTCATGTAAAAAGAGCTTAATGTACCAAAATGAACCTAAACATCAATCAATTGCCTTGAAACTTGGCACAAACTCAGTTTGTCATTTTCCAAACCGATCCTAGAAGTTTCATGAATTTTGGTTTCCCACAAGGCAAATGAGTTACATTAAGCTTGTTTTTTGGGGAGCTTAATGTAGCTTAACGTACAAAATTGAACTTAGATGTTAACCAATTTCCCCCAAACTTACCACAATACATAAATCTATTTATTCAAACATATTCTGAAAATTTCAGGACATTTGATAAAACATAGCAAAATGTATTCACATTTAACTATTTTTTTACAATCCTAAAACATTTAGGGGCCTATGTGTTTCTGGCGAGTCTTCAGACTTGCCAGAAACAGCAGTTATGAAGCAGCGGTCACAAAGACCGCGAGTCTCCAGGGGGCGGCGTTGCACCAGCAGCTCTTGTGAGTGCAATGCTGAATACGGAGAGCGTATTGCTCTCTGTATTCAGCAAGGTCTGGCAGACCTGATCCGCACTGTCGGATCAGGTCCGCCAGACTTTGATAAATATAGGCCTTAATGTGAGCAGCCTAATGTAAAAAGAGCCCAATGTATCAAAATTCACCTAAAGATCAATCAATTGCCTTGAAACTTGGCACAAACTCAGTTTTTCACTTTCCAAACCTATCCTAGAAGTTTCATGGATTTTGGTTTCACACAAGGCAAATGAGTGACATTAAGCTTGCTTTTTGGGGAGCTTAATGTGGCTTAATGTACAAAATTTAACATAGATGTTAACCAATTTCCCCAAAATGTCCCACAATAAATTAATCTATCTATTCAAACATATTCTAAAATTCTCAGGACATTTGATAAAACATACCAAAAGTTATTTACATTTAACAGATTTTTACAATCGTAAAACATAAGGGGGTTTATTAAAGCGTCAATCTCGGTGCATTCCCAGGCGTCAATATGCTCGCCAGACATTGCTGCCGCGGATCCACATACAATGCTCTTATTTATAAAAAAACATGTTTAAAACATGTGCGTCAAGTACGGTGCGATGAGCATCAGACTGTTGTTAACTAAGTAATCGGTTATTCAGGTTTTTCCCAACTTTATTTATACCATTTCATTACTGTCCATAAACAAGCACATTTCTCTAAAGCTAATCTTTTATTTCTCAACTGTTAATGTCCAAGAAATAGCTTGATTTGTATCTCAACAAACAATATCTCATAGAAAGTTATTTTTATATTTATTTGTTATATGATACTTTCACATAAATTAATGTGTATTTGTATTTCTAGAAGTCATGATATGCTTTTATCTCATGTTATTTTTTTTTATAAATGATTAATAATGCTAGAATTTGTACATATATCTTTGCACATACTTGTGTGTGTGTATATATACAGTATATGTATATGTATATATATATATATATATATATATATATATATATATATATATATATGTGTGTGTGTGTTATGTCAGAAATCTTTTGCAAACATATTTACATGTCCCTAAATTTATTTTTTTTGTTCTAAACAATGTTTTTTTTCATGTCTCTGTGTTTATTTATACCAATATATGTATATAGTGTAAATGTATTATTATTCTGAGCAGGAATAATTGTGAATATAACATGTCATCAGGGTATCATATGTATTTATTTACAATCAATGGAAATTTTAAGAGCTGGGCCAGTTTTCTCTCTGTACTTGTGTAACCCCTCCGGATTGCAATCTAGTTTTAAAAACCACCCCTACACAGGTGTTATAAAATCGGCTGGCATATAAGATGACATTTCTTAATGAAAATGAAATTCAAGAGATGGAAGAAATACACTAAAAATAATATCACAGTAAAGAGGTGATTTTAATTTCTGCTGTATCTGAATAATGACAGTTTAATGTTAGGTGGGCTATCCCTTTGCGCTATCAACTTAAGATTATATTGAATCAAACATCATTCAAATTTTAAAATCATTGTCTAAAATATTACATTGTGTGTCCTAATGTCAGCATCAATGTTTATCTTTAATACTAATTACACATATACATACTTTCAAAGTATAATACACAATGTAACAGATAGCACTTACAAGTTCTAAAGGGTGATCAATGACATAAGTATCGAGCTATTTTATTCGTTAGTGATACTATACAATGTATATTTAAAGTTGATTGGCTGATGTCATAAATCATGTGATTATGCATATCCCAATCAAAAGTGGTGGAAACATTCACTAGTGTGTGGGTTGTCTAGGAATATTGCGTCATATTTGGTGCAAAAAGTGTTGACATCAAATTTGGTAAGAAGTGGTGAGTGGGACTTGTATTACATGCCTTAAACATGGTGCATATAGATTTATCCAAAAAACAAAAAAATAAAAAAAGGAAGTTAGCTATATTATGTTATGTATTTATTTAATTTGTATCTCTATATCTACTAGTGCACCAAGTTTGGAGCAATAATATTGTCCTCTTGCTTTGTAATAGACAAAGATGTAACATAATCCAAAAGTAGTAATGTATTTCATTTTTATCCCTATATCTACTAGTGCACAAAATTTGGAGCAATAATATTGTTTGATTTAGAAAGAGTATAGAATTTTAATAAAGTTTCTAATTTACTTTTATTATCTAATATGCTTCATCATCTTGCAGCATCGAACATAACCTTTCTGTGTTTTCAGACTCCCATTGATTTCTATGGCATCTGCGGCCTCAAGGGTGGATGATAGGTACGCTGCGCTGGAATAGATGCAAGCGTACCTGTTAAATGTTTGGTAAATTCGAAAAAAGGGTCATATAGAGTTGAATGTGTATTTGAAACATCTGGGATGATGCATGCATCAATCTACGTCGGATTGAGATCGCGGGAGGGTATATTATGTCACATATTTCAACATTTGACGATCTTGACACTTTGATAATTACAGCGGATTCCATTTGCATCAGATATGACGAGAGATTCTAGAGGATTCCATCATATAATCAGTTGAAGCTTTGATAAATTGGTTCCTAGATGTTTTAGGATTGTAAAAAAAATAATTCAATGTAAATAACTTTTGGTATGTTTTATCAAATGTCCTAAATGTTTCAGAATATGTTTGAATAGATAGTATAGATATAGATTAATGTATTGTGAGCAGTTTGGGGAAAATTGGTTAACATCTAAGTTCAATTTTGTACGTTAAGCCACATGAAGGGGCCTATTTATTATGTGTCTGTCCGACATGATCCGATCAGCGGATCATGTCCAACAGACATCGCTGAATGCGGAGAGCAATAAGCTCTACACATTCAGCATTGTACCAGCAGCTCTTGTGAGCTGCTGGTGCAACGCAGACCCCTGCAGATTTGGGGCCAATCGGCTGCTAGTAGGGGGCTGTCAATCAACCTGATCATATCCGATTGAAATGCAGCGATGTCTGTCCGCTTCCTCAGAGCAGGCGGACAGGTTATGGAGCAGGGGTCTTTAGACCACTGCTTCATAACTGGTGTTTCTGGCAAGCCTAAAGGCTTGACAGAAACACGGGCCCTCAAGCTCCATACGGAGCTTGATAAATGGGCCACAAAATGTTTTAGGATTGTAAAAAAATAGTTAAATGTGAATAACTTTTGGTATGTTTTATCAAATGTCCTGAAATTTTCAGAATATGTTTGAATAAATATATTAATGTATTGTGAGAAGTTTGGGGGGAAATTGGTTAACATCTAAGTTCAATTTTGTACATTAAGCCACTTTAAGCTCCCCAAAAAACAAGCTTAATGTCACTCATTTGCCTTGTGGGAAACCAAATACCATGAAACTTCTAGGATAGGTTTGGAAAGTGACAAACTGATGGCTAGATTAGCAGTCTTGCGTTAGGGTTAAAAAGCAGAGTTGAGAGGTCCCAACGCTGCTTTTAATGGCTGCTCACTTTTTTGGCGCGACTCTAAAATACCGCAAATCTACTTACGTCAATTGCGTATCCTATATTTTCAATGGGATTTTCCTAACGCGATATTACGAGTCTTCCTAAAAGTGAGCGGTAGACCCTCTCCTGTCAAGACTTGTACCACATTTAAAAATCAGTAGTTAAGAGTTTTATGGACTAATGTGTAACATAAAACTCTTAACTAAAGTGCTAAAAACTACACTAACACCCATAAACTACCTATTAACCCCTAAACCGAGGCCCCCCCAACTCGCAAACACTATAATAAAATTTTGAACCCCTAATCTGCCGAACCGGAGATCGCCATCACTATAATAAATATATTAACCCCTAAACCGCCATACTCCCGCATTGCAAACACTAGTTAAAGTTTATTAACCCATAATCTGCCAACCCTAACATCGCCACCACCTACCTACATTTACTAACCCCTAAACTGCCGCCCCCAATGTCGCCGCCAGTATATTAAATGTATTAACCACTAAATATAACTCTAACCCTAACACCCCCCTAACTTAAATATAATTTTAATAAATCTAAAAAAATTACTATAATTAACTAAATTAATCCTATTTAAAACTAAATACTACCTATAAAATAAACCCTAAGAAAACTACAATATAACTAATAGTTACATTGTATCTAACTTAGGATTTATTTTTATTTTACAGGCAACATTGCATTTATTTTAACTAGGTAGAATAGTTACTAAATAGTTATTAACTCTTTAATAACTACCTAGCTAAAATAAAGACAAATTTACCTGTAAAATAAATCCTAACCTAAGTTACGATTACACCTAACATGACAATACAATTAAATTAATTCACTAAACTAACTACAATTAAATACAATTAAATACAATTAAATACAACTAAATACAATTAAATACAATTAGATAAAATTATCTAAAGTATGAAAAAAACAAACACTAAATTACAGAAAATAATAAAATTATTACAAGTTTTTTAAACTAATTACACCTACTCTAATCCCCTTAACAAAATAAAAAAGCCCCCCAAAATAATAAAAATCCCTACCCTATACTAAATTATAAATAGCCCTTAAAAGGGCCTTTTGCGGGGCATTGCCCCAAAGTAATCAGCTCTATTACCTGTAAAAAAAAATACAATACCCCCCCAACATTAAAACCCACCACTCACACACCCAACCCTACTCTAAAACCCACCCAATCCCCCCTTAAAAAAAAACTAACACTAACCCCCTGAAGATCACCCTACCTTGAGACGTCTTCAACCAACCGGGCAGAAGTGGTCCTCCAGATGGGCAGAAGTCTTCATCAAAGCCGGGACGAAGAGGTCTTCCAGATGGGCAGAAGTCTTCATCCAGGTGGCATCTTCTATCTTCATCCATCCGGAGCGAAGCAGGTCCATTTTCAAGACATTCGACGCGGAGCATCCTTTTCTGTCTTCATCCGATGACTAAATGACGGTACCTTTAAGTGACATCATTGAAGATGGCGTCCCTTCTATTCCGATTGGCTGATAGAATTCTATCAGCCAATCAGAATTAAGGTAGAAAAAATCCTATTGGCTGATCCAATCAACCAATAGGATTCAGCTCGCATTCTACTGGCTGTTCCAATCAGCCAATAGAATGCGAGCTCAATCCTATTGGCTGATTGGATCAGCCAATCGGATTGAACTTCAATCCTATTGGCTGATTGGATCAGCCAATAGGATTTTTTCTACCTTAATACCTTAATATAAATCCTTTATATATATATATATATATATATATATATTCATATATAGTTTTATCCTTCCTAAAAAGGAAGGATAAAACTATTAGTAATCCAGACTCCTTATGGATTCCATTTATAACAGATTATAATACCAATCACAGTCAAATTAGATCTATTCTCAACAAACATTGGTATATTTTACAAAGAGACCTGATCATTGGTGAATTATTACCAGAAAAAACAGCAGTAGTATTCAAAAAAGACAAAAATCTAAAGAACATACTAGCTCCCAGTGCTTTTAGAGACTCTAGGAGTAAATTTGTAGAAAGAGACCTTATGTCTCAGAAGTTAAAAGGTTTTTTCCCTGTATAAACTGTAAGGCCTGTAATTTAATAATAAAACAAATGTGGTCAAGTCATGTAATACTAAAATTTTTTTTGAAATAAGAGATTGTATCAGGTGCATTGACAGAAATGTTGTGTACAATGTCCGTGTGACAAACAATATTTAGGGGAGACTTCACGTCCCCTTAAAGATAGAATTCGGGAACACCTCAATATTGAGCATGGTTTCACTGGGCATTTGTTATCTAGACATTTCAAAGATTTTCACAACCAAGACACCAAAGGCCTTAAATATTGGGGTATTAGGAAAATAACTAATAACTGGAGAGGAGGTGACCTAAATAAAAAACTTTTACGTGCAGAAGCTGAACTAATATTCCAATTTAAAACTTTAGAACCATTAGGTCTGAATGCTGAACTGGATTTAAATTCAGTTATGGATTAATCACTTCCTGTTCCTTCCTTCACTCCTTTGGAGTTTTGTTTTTTATATTATGTTCCTTATATGTTTCTTGTATGTTTCATGGTATGTAGAAAACATACAATAAGTTTTAGAAAAATAAAAATATAACCATTACATTCAATCACTATGCACTTTAAGGAATCACTTCAACTATGTCTTTAATAAAATAACACATTCAAAATATTGTTATTTATTTATTTTTAACTCTGACTTTTTCACATCATTAATGAATTTTTTCTAATGAATAAGACCGAATTAATGTGTATCACCTTATACACACACATTATTTTTTATTGTGTTATATATATATATAAGTTTTTTATAATACTATAAATATATTTTTTATATACATCATTTTATAATTTTGATATACATATTTCATGTATCACTGACATTCACTTGGAAGACAATGAAGTAGTCTTTATAGATAAGTCATTCATTTATTTTATATAAAGTTATTTTACAAAGTCAACACATAGCAATTCACTCTAAATACATGAGCATAGATTTTTTAAACATATAATACAGTTTTTTCGTTTATTTTCTACAAGTTTTTCTTTTTTGTTTCATGTTGTACACAATATTAAATGAATATCGATATTGTATTTATTTATCAAACGTTTCTTTTTAAGCAAAGATGATTAAATAAGCTGATTAAATAAGCTAATTATGAACAAGGCTTTTTTATTTTTTTTCTGGTGAATTTATCAAAACATCAACTTGTGATATGCAAGGTTATGTCTATTTAACTTTATGAAGGGAAGTGAGCACACAACAAAGGAGGAGTTCCAAGTAATTCATTACTAATAAAAAGTGAGCTGAGAGCATTCAAGGATTCATCTTGAGAAAGGCTACATCAGCTGAAACGCGTTGATTTGCACTATTTGGATTGTTTGAAATCAAATTGAAGATTGGTACACAGAGCGCTCTGTAATATTGTTTTGAACACAAACGAAACAGTCCTATTCGAAGTGTAACATGGTCACAATACATCCACTACAAGCTTGGTTCATTTTGGCAACTTGGAATTACAAATATTACAGACACGCAGACCACCCGGTAATCCGTGACTCTGATTGGCTAAAAAATTGTAACGTGACCCCCCACACGCCGAGGATCGGACATCCATTACAGTACTCCTTGGGCCGGCTTTTGCACATTTTAAGAGGTAACTGCACATTTGAAAAGGGGTCTAGACGTGTAATTCGGCAAATTTTAGATTAGTACATGGAGAAGCATTACTCTAACTGCTTCAAATTCTTGGTGAGTCATTTTTCATTCTATACAGCGTTGCCAAGTTTGTATTGACTATTCATTCATCTTGCCTCAGACTCATTACTGTTGTGCTTTTTAATCCTTCCAAAGAGACATATCAACTTTTTACATTACCATTGTAATCATCCTTTTTATCAGACTTTTAACCTTTTAACCACCGGTGGTTGTTTGTTTTATTATATTTGTATGCATTTGTTGATATTGTGTATTTCCTGATTAAATGTTATTAATTAGTATTCATTTTAATCTTATATCTATTTTTTGATTTTTATCATATTATTTATTTCACCCTCCTATATATAGTAGCTTTCAGTAGCGCTCCCTAACCCCTTTTTTTCTGCTTACAAACTGAGTTTGTGCCAAGTTTCAAGGCAATTGATTGATGTTTAGGTGAATTTTGGTACATTAAGCTCTTTTTACATTAAGCTGCTCACATTAAATGTTTTAGGATTGTAAAAAAATTATTACATGTGAATAACTTCTAGTATGTTTTATCAAATGTCCTGAAATTTTCAGAATATGTTTGAATAAATAGATTAATGTATTGTGGTAATTTGGGGGGAAATTGTTTAACATCTAAGTTAAATTTTGTATGTTAAGCCACATTAAGCTCCCCAAAAAACAAGCTTAATGTCACTCATTTGCCTTGTGGAAAACCAAAATCCATGAAACTTCTAGGATAGGCTTCAATAGTGGAAATCTTGGGTTGAGCAAAATGATGCAGCAATTGATTAACATTTGGCCACTTTTTTACTCATTAAGCTACATTAAGTCATTTTCACATTAAAAGTTTTAGGATGTCCCTTATATTCTGGTGTTTCTATAAGGACTTATTTTTACTCACATATTTCTTGCTTCTTAATTTGACGTTCTTCTTTAGTGACTTAATGATATAATGTGTTCCTTTGAGACCTCTTAATCTTCCTTTCTAATGCTCAAAGGTTAGAAGAAGACTGTGTATATACTTGTTCATTGGCCGTTATAGAACTTTGGCTCCTTTGTTGCACTGTAACATGTATTGCTTTCTCTGCAGCTCTTGATGTTCTTTTACTGCTTTCTGATTTTGTTGTTGTAAACTTCCTCTCAATGGAACCTGTTATTAGTTTCTATAATCTATCAGTGTTTGAGCTGTACAACAACCTAACACCAAGGCTGAGGTATTGCAGTGTTCTAGTTTTACTAACAAGGGTCATATCAAAATGCAAATGTCTTTTGTAGTAACACTTTGTCTTTCTCTAGGACTGAGTATAAATTACCATTTACCGAAATTGGTCAAAATCTTTGGTTGCATACTTTAAAAAGTTTTGGGTATCAATTTTAAGAATACTACTATACCAAATGAGAGTTAAACTATATTAACATCATTCTAGGCATAGATGCAGATTAAAACCTTAAAATTGTCAAAAATAATGAAAATATATACTTGTTTGGTCTTTCTTAAAGTTATAGAGCTACAGGATTCCGGAAGTGAAAGTGTTAATATTGAGTGCTCAGGTCAGTGTGGCTAGTATTAAAGGGAACTTTCTAATTTACTTATATTATTTAATTTGATTCATTCTTTTTATATCCTTTGCTGAAAAGCATATCTAGATAGGCTTAGAAGCTGCTGATTGGTGACTACACATGGATGCCTTGTGTGATTGGCTCACCCATGTTCATTGCTGTTTCTTCAATAAGAGATGTCTAAAGAATGAAGCAAATTAGATAATAGAAGTAAATTGGTATATTGTGTAAAATAGTATTCTCTATCTGAATCATGAAATAAACAATTTGGGTTTAATGTCCCTTTAAATTGCACTGGGGGACTGAGACAGTAGTCCTATGCTGGTGGATGTCATAGTGTGTTAACAGTTGCTGGGGGCCAGATGAGCATCAGTTAGGGTTAATTGGCATTGGTGGGTTACTTCATTTATTTTGTTAACCTGCCTAAAGTTTTCTGTACTTAAATGCATTTTTACAATATCTATATAAATCTTACAACTGCTTTTAGTACTCACAAATGGTAAATTTGAGCCTAGGGGTTGCTGCTGCACATAAGACCAGGATGCTGTTGCATAAAACATAATGCATGTGGTTATCACTTGAGTGCTACAGTAGTTCTCTGATTTTAGACGCTTTAGTGCAATAGCTCATGATCTTTTGTTTATAGCTACAAGAATGTGACTAAACTGTGACTTGCAATTGCTTGTTGTATAGTATCTAGATCATGTAGTTGTTGTCTGAAAATACAGCGGATATTGTTAGTAATTTTATTTTTTCTTCTAATTTATGTTATGGTTGCTCAGGTTTTGTAATAGAGGGATTATTTTTCTGCACACTTTATTCTGTAAGATTTTTCATTTAGCTTACTGTGTCAGTTAAAATGAGTAATTTCGCAATGTATAACATTTTTTTTGCTATACAAATAAATGAGTAGGAGCAAACTAGTTAATCATAGTATATGACATTTATTTTAAAATTATACTTCTGATTTCAAAGAATAATTGCTTAATACATTTTGATTATATATTATATTCAAAATAACTATCCCATATAGCTCAACTCTTGCTATTATACTTTCCTGTATCTACCCTCTATTATAATACTCCATGGTAGTATCAGTAGCTGTTTAAAAAAAATATTCAACAACAAAAAATATTCTTCATAGTTGTTGCAGGTTTTATTATTATAACAGTCTTGTATCAGCCTGAGAGACACTGACCTTCTTATTTGATAAGGAGGGCTTTCTTTCTATCAGTTGAGAGGGTGGGAGTGGGGCTTTTAATAATCACATGCACTCCTAAAATATGATCAATACTATAAGGTATTTTAAATTGCAATTGTAAATCAATTAATAATTGGAGCGGTTCACTACCATTCATTTGTTGGAGCAATTTTTTTTTTTTTTTAATAAGTTGTCTTTTTGTAAATATAATTGTTTTAAATAAACTACTTTCACATACATAACTTAGTTTTTAAGTTTAAATGCCATTAAACTGTTTGATAACCAGCAGGTTATCCAAATTAATAAATAATATTATATATCAAATATATTTTAAGGATGTATAAGGACTGACTAATTAATATTTGGATGAGTGACAGTAATATCATTTATTGCTATATAATTGCTTTTGTTGCATCTCACTGAAGATAATAAGAGCATCAAACATGAATTTTGCATATCTTTTTTTAAGTCATGCTGTGAATTTGCCAATTAATAGAACACAAGTCATAGATTTTTAATTACATTTGTTTTGTGGTATACCAAAATGTAGAAATGCAAATAAGTTAATGTAGAAATTATAAAAAATAAAAAGCACTATAGAATGTTTAAAATGCATCATATACAGTGGGGCAAAAAAGTACTTAGTCAGTCACCAATTGTGCAAGTTCTCCCACTTAAGAAGATGAGAGAGGCCTGTTATTTTCATCATAGGTATACCTCAACTATGAGAGACAAAATGTGGAAACAAATCCAGACAATCACATTGTCTGATTTGAAAAGAATTTATTTGCATATTATGGTGGAAAATAAGTATTGGTACTGTCATTGGGCAGGGTCAGACTGATATGCTTCAGGATATTTTTTCTCTGTGAAGGGGCATAGTGTGCAAAAAGAACTGGCACCCTGAGGAATTTAATAAAAATGAACATGCATGGAAGTTATTCCAGCTTCTGTTCAATCTCATGGAGTGCTGTTCTCTCTCTTTCGATTTTTATGCAAATTACTTTTGGGTCACCCTAAGAGTAATGGGGAAACCAGACATGGACTCCATGCACACTTGCCCTTACAGAGATACAACTGCACCTCACTGATGAGGCCCATAGGAGGCCGAAACGATCGTCTGGGGTTGTTGCTTCCCTTGTTCAGAGAAGAATTGCCTGGTATTTTGGCGCTGGACTGTCATTGGGCAGGGTCAGACTGATATGCTTCAGGATATTATTTCTCTGTGAAGGGGCAGTGTGCAAAAAGAACTGGCACCATGTGGAATTCAATAAAAATGAACATGCATGGAAGTTATTCCAGCTTCTGTTCTATCTCATGGAGTGCTGTTCTCTCTCTTTTGATTTTTATGCAAATTACTCTTGGGTCACCCTAAGAGTAATGGGGAAACCAGACGTGGACTCCATGCACACTTGCCCTTAGAGAGATACAACTGCACCTCACTGATGAGGCCCATAGGAGGCCGAAACGATCGTCTGGGGTTGTTGCTTCCCTTGTTCAGAGAAGAATTGCCTGGTATTTCGGCGCTGGACCGTCATTGGGCAGGGTCAGACTGATATGCTTCAGGATATTTTTTCTCTGTGAAGGGGCATAGTGTGCAAAAAGAACTGGCACCCTGAGGAATTCAATAAAAATGAACATGCATGGAAGTTATTCCAGCTTCTGTTCTATTTCATGGAGTTCTGTTCTCTCTCGATAAATTAATTGGTGTAGTACAGCATAAGGTTTCTATCATGAGTGTGAATGTGTGTTGTGATAAGTTTATGACCCACCTGTGTGGTTAGTCGCAGACTAATCAACAAAACAGTGTGCCAGTGATAAGTCACCAAATAGGGTGGAGGGAATGTGCCCTATATGCTGGACACATTTTTGTCTTGGTGTTACTCGTGGAAGTGTAAACCTATGTCTGGTTTGGTGTGGTGTCTAGTGTATATACTATTAGGGATATAAAGTCTATTCAGAGTTAGTATCAGTAGTAATATTAATAACAATAATGATCCATGGAAAAATAGGATTGTGTGTAGAATAGTGTTATGATAATAAGAGGTGACACTAGTGTAGTCATAATATGAAGTGAAATAAGATCACTCCTCAAGACCACTCGTTGCCATGACATTGCGGTTTACTAGCTTTGTTTGTGCCTCTATCTTGAGCCCTAAATTCTTGTTGTTAAGCATTTCTCCTGGTTCCTGAATCTGGCTTGTCTCCTAACCTTTCTTTTGATTCTCTCCAGTGTATGACGAAGGATTGAATCATTTATCTGGTACTCTAAACTTGGCTTGATTTCTGACTACACTCCAGGATTCTCTCAGTATTTGATGACTGATCTGACTGATTCATGGTAACTGACCCTTGGCTGACTTTTGACTACTCTCTCTTGTTACCTGACTGTCTTTGCTCCTGTTATCCTGTGTCACCATCCTGTAACTCTGGTATCCTACTCCTGTGCCCAAGTCCTGCAGAGGGCACCTGTCAAGCACTGGTATCCTGCTTCACATTTATTTCACATCCTGCTTCAGCAACAAGTCCTGCAGATGGCACCTGCAAGCACCAGTTTCCAGCTTCAGTACCCAAGCTCTGCAGAGGGTATCTGTCAAGTAGCAGTACCCTGCTACTATACCCAAGCTCTGCAATGAGTATCTGCCTAGTGCCAGGCTTAAGCTACTGCAGCCAAGCTTCTGTATTCTGATCCTGTCTCAGTCTCAAGTAGGACATCCTGTCTCAGCCTCAAGTGGGCACTCCAATCTCAGACTCAAATAGGCACTCTGGTCTCAGCCTCAAGTGGGCTCTCCAGTTCCTGGTTCTTAAGTGGGCACTCCAGTTCCTTGCCCTAAAGTGGGAATTTCAGTTCCTGGTTCTAAAGTGGGCACTCGAGTTCCTGGTCCTAAATTGGGTGCTACAGTTCCTGGCCCTAAAGTGGCCACTCCAGTTCCTGGCCCTACAGTGGGCACTTCAGTTTGTGGTCAGAGATTGGGCATTTCTTCTGATTCCAGCTCCTGTGTGGATGTTGCTGCTGTCCAATCCTGCTTCCGGTATCCAAGTCTCCAGTTCCTGTACAATAAAACTTGCCTTGTTTGCCTGCTCACTCAATCATGTGTAAAAGGGGTAGTTCTATTAAGAAGTCTATTGCTCTGGTCCCTTTTGGAGCACAAGATGGCCTTAAGTCTGACACCACCTCACATGAGGTCCAAATCCCTGAACCCACTCCTATGAGCATGATAGTATATGTTTGTTTTTATATTGTGGCCTGTAAAAAAATTAGTTATTAATATTTAATAATAAAATAAAATCTCAATTTAAAAATACAATAAAATGTTTTATTAAAGGGACACTGAACCCAATTTTTTTCTTTTATGATTCAGATAGAGCATGACATTTTAAGCAACTTTCCAATTTACTCCTATTATCAAATGTTCTTTATTCTCTTGGTATCTTTATTTGAAATGCAAGAATGCAAGTTTAGATGCCGGCCCATTTTTGGTGAACAACCTAGGTTGTCCTTGCTGATTGGTGGATAAATTCATCCACCAATCAAAAAAACTGCTGTCCAGAGTCTGAACCAAGAAAAAAAGCTTAGATGCCTTCTTTTTTATTTAGAAATAGCAAGAGAATGAAGAAACATTGATAATAGGAGTAAATTAGAAAGTTGCTTAAAATTACATGCTCTATCTGAATAACAAAATACATTTTTTGGGTTCAGTGTCCCTTTAATTAAAATATAAAATGCCCTGCAGAGAAAAAAAAAGAGCACTGCTTTGGAGCACTTGCAGGGCTTTTGCTTTCCACAATGTAAAAAGCAGCAGTCATACATCTACGCCCCCACATTGGTTAGTGGTGATTGACAGCCCTGTTCTCTCATGAGAGCATGGGAGGTGCTGCACAAGAAAATGCTTATGCAGCACTCTTCACAAAGATTGGTGGACAGGTTCCCAAGTCAGGAAGCTTGTACACTTGCAGATTAGTACATAGGGCAGAAGGTGACAGTTGTCATTCAAGGTAACCCAGGAAATTACCTCATCCTAATAAAATAAACATTTTCAATATTGATCTTAGATCTCAATCATCCTATTTGAACCAAACTGTGGCCTAGTTGTTAAAAAAAAACAAACATAAAAAGTCAGTTCTACAAAGATTCTCAATAATGCTCCTCTAGAAATTCTCTAAAAATAGGAACTAGACAGTCCTAATTCTCTTAACTCAATCTGGCCCTTGATTGGTTAATAATTTAAACTCATAATGAAGCTTAATGGTGTAAATCAAGCATATAAATTAATATTAATATTTCACAGATCGCTGAGAGGAATGTTGATTGTAATTATACATTTCAATGAGTACAGAATTTTTCAGTTTCCCGATTTTCTGTTTACATAATGCAATATATTTAACAAAATTGTTTACATAAATTATAAAATTGTCTTACCTGTGAATAACAATAACCAGATTTTAATGCCAGAGATTTTTGTTTTGTTTGCATCGTGATCCATATGGAAAAACAATCTTTGCATTAACTTTAAACAAATAACAATTTTATTTGTTATACTATGTAAATGAACAGGGCTTCTACATTCCATACAGATGCCATTGTCTTATTCAAATATAAAGATCTAATTTTCATTTCATGATTAATATATTAGGTATTGATATAAAATTCATCAAAATCAACTGTATATATGTGTATTCCTAATGTGTTTAATATCATGATCAAAACTATTGTGGCAAATTCTTTTGAGTGGTGATAGCTTTCCCAGAGCTATTTATACTAAGCTTTCTTGCAATGCATGATGAGCAAAAACCCTTTAAATAAAAACAGATAAGAGATTTTTATTTATAAAATACACACTTAGATTCTGGTTTTAATTTAATTCAGCCACCCTAATTACATGCTTATTTGCATAAAAAATAAATTGAGTGGAGCCGGAGAGCTAGATAGTATTTCAATCAAAGTATATGGAACAAATATAGCATCCATTTTACTGTCTCTGGGAATTATTTAAATGTTTCGAATTACAATCCATTAGTAAAACTAAAATGTATTTATGTTAAAGGGAAATAAAACAGTGCTTGAGTTACCATAAAAATTACATTAGAGAAAAGAATACACAAGAAATAGCACATGTATTGAAAAAAATACCCTTTTTTCACTCTAAAGAATTACTTTGAAGTTCCCCACTAAGGGGTATATTTATTAAGCCGCGGATGTTGCTTGTTACGCTCTTGCCTTACGGCTAACCGGACACAGGAGTTATGAAGCAGCAGTCTTAAGACTGCTGCTCCTTAATTTGTCCGCCACCTTTTGGGTTGCGGAGTGTAATCATCTTGATCCGATATGATTGGGATGATTGACACCCCCTGCTAGGGGCTGATTGGCCGGGAATGTGCAGGGGGTGGCATTGCACAAGCATTTCTAGTGAAATTCTTGTGCAATGTTAAATGCCAACAGCATATGCTGTCGGCATTTAGCGATGCAGGGCAAACATGATTCGCTATAGCGAATTATGTCCGCCCAGGATTTGATAAATCTACCCCTAATAAGCCTCTGTCTGTCGAATGCATAGGGAGCTATCATGTTAGAACCTAGGTTTTCTCTGTGCATCCTATAACATGACCATCTCAGATAAATTCTCTACTGAACATGTGTAAAGCAGTGATTTCCTGCTAGTCTCTGCTGGTTTAATGAAGAAGAGTTTGCATGTTGTTGCTTAGCAACATATTGGACCGCTCAGGTATTTTTGAGAAAAGGGGAAAATCGTAATTTCTTCACAATTTTTTCACGTAAGACTAATTATAAATTGATTTATTAGATAGAAAATACTATAAACCAACAATTGAGTATAAGGAGCAACCTCCTGATATTTCATTTGTTTTTGCAAACTTTTTATGTAATTAAAGACCAAACAATAGTTAACTCCATCAGACACTATCAAACTGATTTTTATTACAACATAAACAACTTAAGAGAAGTTTGATTAACTATAATGCATTTCAATTAACATGTTTTGAAATTCATAAAAAATTGTCTTAAAATGTTTAAAGCGACATGAAACACAATGGGCGCGATCAAATATACTGCGTAGGTTTCAGCACAAGCGTGGGAGCCCACGCTGCCTGTAATTTCACTTTGCACATCGGGGTATTACATATACTGCGCCATTAGATGCTAAACTGGGGTAAGTAGGACAAACTGGCGATCTTCTGAAATGTGCGCAAATACACATTTTAGTCATCGCAAGTAACTTACGCCAGTATTTTGTCCACGGAAAGTGTCAATAAAGAGTAGTTTTATGCAAATTAGGCTAATACTCGTAAAAATGAACTGCAATTTCATATAAAAATGTGACACGTAATTACGCTATTCAAAATTCATATATAAACCCATGCGCATCCGCCATTTTCTTCAGTGTGTTTGGATGGTTCATTGAGCTACAGCACACTACACTGGAGTGGAGGATTAGAGAGAGAGGCGCAAACAGAGGAGTTAGTTAGGTCGCATTGTTATTTGATTAAGCTTGTACACTTACACATATTTTTACATATTGCACACATTTTGCATACATACATATACAAATACACCACACTTTTTTTTTCTAACACCTTACACATTTTATTTGAATTTTACAGTGTGATAGGCTGAGTGTTTGGTTGTGATTGTGTGTGATTGTACTGGGAGTGAGTGTGAGTGTGTGTAGTGTGATTTAGTGTGAGGATGGCATGGAGAGGTAGGGTGGAGGGGAGGAGGGGAAAGGAGTGTCAGGGAGAGGAGTATTGTAGAGGACAGGAGGAGCAGTGGGGTCCCCGTCAGGGAGTAAGTGGAGTGGGGAGAGGGAGAGCTAGAAGGGATGATGGGAGGGGAGATGCCCAAGAGTCCCAGAGACCAGGCACATCTAGGAGAGGGACAGAGGGTGCACATGTGGACAGAAGGGGGGAGGAGGGAGAGAATAGGGAGGAACCCACACCAGGGACATCACAGGGAGCAAGCCAGGTGTCCATGGAGGATGAGAATCTGAGATGTCCCAAATTCTCATTTGATGAAAATTTTGCCCTAGTCCAGGCCATCATGGACAATTACAGTGCCCTCTTCAGGCAGGAGAAGGGCAAAGGCAGTGCCAAAAGGCGAAAAACAGCATGGTTGGCGGTAGAGGATGCCGTCAACAGTGTGGCCCCGCAGAGGAGGACTGTTGAGGATCTGAAAAAGCGGTGGAATGACTAAAAGAGGCGGGTCAAAGAAAAGATGGGGCAGGAAGCTATGCACCAGAGGGGAACAGGCAGTGGTCCATCCCTGGACATAGAGTATAACACCTGGCAGGAGATGATACGCAGGTCCCTGAGTTTCACAGCAGTCCGTGAACTTCCAGGGGCTCGTGACTCAGGGGCTGCAACCACAGCACATCATGCTGGTGAGTAACAGCCCACACACCAGTATTATATGTATGTGAGATATAACATCCTTTAATATCACACATTCATGTACACAATGAGGAGCATGGTATTTGGCCTACTAACAAAAACACCTACAATTATATTTGACATTAATGCTACTTAACACAATGCAATTCATGATATGAGGTGGAATAGTGCAATACTAACATGTCTCAGAGTAACACAGGCCACAAGCCACATGTAGAGTTTTCAGTAAATGGACACTATAGCCATTACAATACTTTTAGCTCAATAAAGCAGGTTCTGTGCCTACATCAAGCTAAAGTAATTTGTGTGACCATAGTGTCACTTAAAGAACACATTTTTTCCATCATTGACATGTACACATAACTATTGTATGAAACACATACCTGTATACTGCGCATATTAAAATCCCTCATATCACAAATCACAATGTGCACATGTATGTTATAGAGTTTGACATGAGACTCAGTATAGGCCCTAGCATGTATCAATGTACATTGTATGCCCACATGGACATATATCTGACTGTACTAATCCCTCTCATCATTTGACTCCTACACAGAACCTCCTGTCACGAGGATACAAACAGGCATGCTGCCACCACCACCACCACCAGTCTTCAGGCAGCCACATGAACAGTATGCTCCCAGGCATGAGCAGGGTTGGATGGCTTCAGTTGAGGACCCGGGAGTGATGCCACCACCATTGCCATATGACCCCTGGCAAGATTCCTGGCCAGAGGAATATTCTTCTTTTGGCTTTGAGGGGGAGCCAAGACAGCCACAAAGGGTCCATGTATTTACCCCCCCCCCCCAACACAATCTCAGGGCAGTCATGGCTTTTACCCACAGACTATGTAACAAGAAGTGCAAACTGGACAGGCTGAGTGGTCACACACTGGTCATCAGTGGGACTATCAATCAACCCTGAGAGCTCCACCATCCTCATCACTTGGGCGAGTTCCGCCATCCTCATCACTTGGGCGAGCTCCACCATCTGCAGATGAAAATATAGCTGAAAGTACTCAAGCACCAGCAGATGCAGCTGAACCTGCCCCACCAGAAACATCAGATGCAGCTGAACCTGCCCCACCAGAACCAGCAGATGCAACTGAACCCGCACCTCAAGCAACTAGAAGCCCTGCTGCTCAAAAGCCTGTGGATGCATTGTATTCTTCCCTGTGGATGCATTGTATTCTCATAACAAGCTCTGAGAGCAGACAAAGAGGCCAAGAGAGGTTCCACAGGAGCCAAGAGAGGTTCTTCAGGAGCCAAGGGAGGTTACACAAATGTAGCATAGAGCTGCATAGGGACATGACAGTATCATTAAGTGGAAGTGTTCAAAACCAGTCACAGATGATGCAAATTCTGTCTGATATGCAGATGCAGATGGACAATAGATGGCGAGAACAAAATCAACTCTTGGGTGTGTTGGTTGAGCACTTTACACACCAGCAGGACACTGCCTCCAGCCTATCATCTGTGGCCAGCACACCAGCAGAAACATCAGAATTTTCTCAAACCAGGAGAACAAGGAAATCCACTACAGTCACCTCAGCTCCCTCATCCAAGAAGCCTAAAATGAAATAAATATTCTTATAGTTCACCATATATCTTGTCCTCTGTTATTTACCATATAATTTTCATCCACATCCATGTGAGGTGTGTTTTAGTACACTAATATTGTTAAAACATATAATAATACCTGTGTGGAAATCGCAAAAAAAAAAGGGTAATATTATATATAGGCAGTGCAGAATTATTAGGCAAGTTGTATTTTAGAGGATTAATTTTATTATTGAACAACAACCATGTTCTCAATGAACCCAAAAAACTCATTAATATCAAAGCTGAATTGTTTTGGAAGTAGTTTTTAGTTTGTTTTTAGTTATAGCTATTTTAGGGGGATATCTGTCTGTGCAGGTGACTATTACTGTGCATAATTATTAGGCAACTTAACAAAAAACAAATATATACCCATTTCAATTATTTATTTTTACCAGTGAAACCAATATAACATCTCAACAATCACAAATATACATTTCTGACATTCAAAAACAAAACAAAAACAAATCAGTGACCAATATAGCCACCTTTCTTTGCAAGGACACTCAAAAGCCTGCCATCCATGGATTCTGTCAGTGTTTTGATCTGTTCACCATCAACATTGTGTGCAGCAGCAACCACAGCCTCCCAGACACTGTTCAGAGAGGTGTACTGTTTTCCCTCCTTGTAAATCTCACATTTGATGATGGACCACAGGTTCTCAATGGGGTTCAGATCAGGTGAACAAGGATGCCATGTCATTTGATTTTCTTCTTTTATACCCTTTCTTGCCAGCCACGCTGTGGAGTACTTGGACGCGTGTGATGGAGCATTGTCCTGCATGAAAATCATGTTTTTCTTGAAGGATGCAGACTTCTTCCTGTACCACTGCTTGAAGAAGGTGTCTTCCAGAAACTGGCAGTAGGACTGGGAGTTGAGCTTGACTCCATCCTCAACCCAAAAAGGCCCCACAAGCTCATCTTTGATGATACCAGCCCAAACCAGTACTCCACCTCCACCTTGCTGGCGTTTGAGTCAGACTGGAGCTCTCTGCCCTTTACCAATCCAGCCACGGCCCATCCATCTGGCCCATGAAGAATCACTCTCATTTCATCAGTCCATAAAACCTTAGAAAAATCAGTCTTGAGATATTTCTTGGCCCAGTCTTGACGTTTCAGCTTGTGTGTCTTGTTCAGTGGTGGTCGTCTTTCAGCCTTTCTTACCTTGGCCATGTCTCTGAGTATTGCACACCTTGTGCTTTTGGGCACTCCAGTGATGTTGCAGCTCTGAAATATGGCCAAACTGGTGGCAAGTGGCATCTTGGCAGCTGCACGCTTGACTTTTCTCAGTTCATGGGCAGTTATTTTGCGCCTTGGTTTTTCCATACGCTTCTTGCGACCCTGTTGACTATTTTGAATGAAACGCTTGATTGTTCGATGATCACGCTTCAGAAGCTTTGCAATTTTAAGAGTGCTGCATCCCTCTGCAAGATATCTCACTATTTTTGACTTTTCTGAGCCTGTCAAGTCCTTCTTTTGACCCATTTTGCCAAAGGAAAGGAAGTTGCCTAATAATTATGCACACCTGATATAGGGTGTTGATTTCATTAGACCACACCCCTTCTCATTACAGAGATGCACATTACCTAATATGCTTAATTGGTAGTAGGCTTTCGAGCCTATACAGCTTGGAGTAAGACAACATGCATAAAGAGGATGATGTGGTCAAAATACTCATTTGCCTAATAATTCTGCACTCCCTGTATATATATATATATATATATATATATATATATATATATATATATATATATATATATATAATAATGTATTTACAGAAGGTGTGAACATAAGGCATAAACATCCATTTTCATTCTTCTTAATGATAGTCAATAAATCATTGTGACCTAAACATGAATTAAACAAATGAGGCATTTTCAGTAATTAGGGTGGTTAAGGGAAGGGGGGTGGGATGTAGTAGTTTCACTTACAGGCAGTTGAAATCCACAGTATGTAATTCTGCAAGACATGATATATACACATGCAATGGTTGGTGAGGTACAGTCAAACATCATAATACATGTGAATCTTACGGTTTACTGTACTTATGAACAAGTAACTTACAGGTGAAGTATTCATGGATAACAAAGTCCCTCACTTCCTTCCCCCTCAGTGTCCCCCTGTCCACATCCTCAGGTACAGGAAACAGCTGCTGATCTTGATCTGGTTCTATGTCCCCCAATATATGTGTGTCCAAAGCAATGTTAAGTAGAATACAACATGCATTGACAATGGAAAACACTTTGTTGGGGTTATACTGTAAAGCTCCACCTGTCAAATCCAGACACCTGAATCTGGTTTTGAGTAGGCCAAAGCTCCTTTCTATAACATTTCTGGTACGTATGTGGGCCTCCTGGTACCTTAGTTGGGGCTCTGTAAGGGGGTGTGCCAAGGAGGTTAACAGCCATGGTCTGCAGCCGTACCCTGCATCACCTGTCATGTAACGTATGTATTATGATTACTATAGGTTCATCATGTGTTTAAAGGGACATAACATGGATTCCATTTAAAAGAGATATTTTCCAAAAACATTAAGTTGGTGCATTGTAAGCAATCTACTTTTATGCCAGGATTAGTCTAGACAAAATTCTATTTGCATGATTCAGATAGAACATGCCATTTTAAGAAAATGTCCTTTTAAGTGAAAAACTATTTATAGTATACTGTCCCTTTAAAGGGACATGAAACACATATTTCTTATTTCTTGAGTTAAAAGAACCTGCAATTTTATTCAACTTTATATTTTACTTCTATTATGTAATTTGCTCCATTCTATTGATATCATTTGCTGACAAGTATATTAGATATGCTCATTAGCTGCTGATTGGTGGCTGCACATAGATGCCTTATATGATTGGCTCATCTATGTGCATTGCTATTTCTTAAACAAAGGATATCTAAAGAATAAATCAACTGAGAAGAAAATTGTAATGTTGTTTAACATTGTATTCTCTATCTGAAACATGACATAATTATTTTGTGTTTAGTGTCCCTTTAGTAGAAATATACAGAAAGAATGATGGTAGTGCATACTCACCAAGCAGCCAACCTCCTGAGAGTGTTCCAGATTCAAAAAGCTGGAATAAAGAGGTCTGGCGCAGGGTGTAGGAATCATGGGCACTCCCTGGAAAGCCTGCATACACATGTGTGAATCTCAGAGTGGTATCGCAGACCATCTGTCAATTCAAGGAGTAAAACCCTTTCCTGTTAATATAGAGGAATGGCTCCTCATGTGGGGCCATGATACGCACATGTGTGCAATCAATTGCCCCCATGACATTGGGAATACCCCCCAGTCGATAGAAGCCTTGTTTAAGACTGTTCCATTCCTGGGGGGTACAGGGGAAATGAATGTATCGCTGTGTCTGGTTATTTAGAGCAGTCAAAACCTCCCCTAGGAACCTGGAGAAGGTGGATTGTGCTAGGCCAGACACAAGGCCCTCTGTTGACTGGAATGATCCGGTTGCCAGGTAGTGCACAACACACAACAGCTTCTGCATACCAGTCAGAGCTCGGTTCCTATTCGCTTGAGAGTCAATATCATCCTTCAAGACCTTATATAGGTCGATGAGGCTTGCAGAAGTCAAGTGATACTTTTCCTTGACCTCCCCTTCTGTCATTCCAAACAGGGTGACCCTAACTGTGTATCCTTGGTGCCCTTGCTCTTCCCCTCTGCTGATGCCGACGTCTTATAGGCTCTGTTGGCCTATGACCAGCTGCAGCAACAACAGCAGCAGGGGCAGCACCAGGAACAGGGACAGCAGCGTGAGGAGCAGGGAAAGCAGCAGCAGGAGCAGGGACAGCTACAGCACCATGACCAGGGACCTCAGCAGCAACTATAGCATCAACAGGTATATCCTGAACAACAGGGGCTTGTAGAGCTTCCAGCACCCCTTGTTCCCCACGATGCTGTCTCTCTACGTATTGTAGGTAAAGCAGGGGAAACATGGTGGCTAATGAGGGTGTGCATTGCCAGGTGTTTTAAGGCTGCAGGTGAGAGGTTGTGCTGTTTGTGATTGGTTTGACACACTTGCAGGGGCAGGAATAATAAATGCTTAGAAGAGGTTTAACTGTTTGAGATTTGCGGCTGATATGTATGTGATTACGCATGCGTTTGTTAGGCCTTCAGGGAGTTACGTTGCTTTTTTAGTCAGTGCAAGGGTTACTGCGCCAGCAATTTGTGGCGAGATAAGAATGGAGTAGATTCTCTGAATTCTGCTCGTGTAAGTCCTTACGCTGTATATTGGATACCAAATTACGTGGCTGTTTCATGTTAGTCTATGGGTAAAAAAAATACGTCCGAAGGGTGAAATATATGCGCGTAACTTGTATGCTACGCCGTATATGTAATACCAAAGTCGCATAAAATCTGGCGGTGGAGGATTTTGCGGGCGACGCTGCATATGTAATGGAGGCCAATATTTTTAAGATAAAGCATACAATTTTACACAACTTTCCAGTTTACTTATTTGATCTAATTGTCTTTGCTTTGTTTTTGTGAAAAAAAAAAAAATCATACCTGTGTAGGCTCAGGAGCTGGGAGATAGCTTCTGATTGGTGGCAGCACATATATACCTCTGGTGATTGGCTTACTAATGTGTTTAGAAAGCTCCCAGTAGTGCATTTCTGCTCCTTAAATAAAGGATACCACAGGAATGAAGCATCATTGATATTAAAGTGTATGTATGTAAGCAACTTTCTAATTTACTTAAAGAAAAATGTTGAGTTTCATGTCCCATTAATGTTATACTTACATCAAATCCTCCATCACCAATTGGTAATGAAATCCTACACTTTTTCCAATAAATGACAAAAAAAGTACTTTGTAAACAAAGGAAAAGCACTTGGTGTTTAAAGCAAGTATTTAGCATTTTAACTCTACTTCTGGGAAACACCTAGGGCCAGATTCCGAGTAGAATGCTATACATTTGTATTATGAGTTTAAAAGTAAACTGTTTACAGGTGCGCATTAAATAACCAGCGATTACAAGTGGCTAATTAATGTGCAATTAACCAGAGGTCAGATCTCTGGTTAAAAATAAAAAGCTTTACCAATTGCCCCCAACATAAAGAGAACAAACAGTACATTATATTGTAAAATAAATTTTAGCATTTTTATTTAAAAAAAAAACAACAAAAAACTGAACAAAGCCGTTATAGCAGGTTAAATTTAGGGGGTGTGGGGTATTTTTTTTTTAAAAAAAGGCACCTAAACTGCCTTTACATGGGGGTTAATTGGGGACTGTTTTTTTTTCGATAAATGTCTATGTATATGCTTATATACATATATAAGCATATACATATACTACAATGTTTGCACTAGGTTGCTTGCTATGGCTGCTGGCATGAAAATGATTTTCCCATTCGAGCCTATGGATGTGTGCTCTCGTGCAAGCTTGGCTTTTAGCAATGCAAATGCGAGGTTACGTTTGCATTGGGCTGCACTCGTAATACCAGCGCACATTTATGTGCATTGGTATTACTGAGTGGAGTGCAACTATCACCCTTGTGTAACTGCAATATTGCGCTCTACTCGTAATCTGGCCCTTAATATTATAATTTACATGTTATTCATTAAGTAATCAAGCTAGTTGACATCAGAGCTCATAAATAATCTATCCCACCATGCACCATTTTTTTTTACTTAAATTTAAATAATTCTTTCAATACTGATGAATTTAATTATTGAGGAACATTTGCATATTATAGTTTTCATACCACTCTATGACAACAGTGTTTGCAACAATGTTTAACACTGCTATAAATAGTTTTGCAATACACTGCTAAAGACAAGTACATGATACTGCGGTCCGATAAGCCTACCTAGATTTACTCTTAAACAAAGGATATGAAAAGAACAAAGGAATTTTGATAATAGTTTTTTTCTGGAATAACCTTTTCCTGGATCTAGCCCTGTTAAACAATCATACTTATTTAATTTATACATACATTTTAAATTTAAGAACTGAGTGAACACCCATTTTATGTGCACTTTTTAGCATCTGCCCAATTCCTGTACAGACCCCAGACCCTTTGCAGGGCTATCACCAGAAGCTATGATGCCTGCTACTAAAGAAGAATACATAGGTTATAGAGCTAATAAAATGCACATATTTTGATGTAGTGTGTGTTTTATGATACTGTGTAGTTGATGCCAGATCACATAGGATTTGTATGACCAAAATGATTATTGCAACTGTTTTATGTCCCTTTAAATAAGACCACATATAGTTGTAAAATGAGAGAAAGTGAATACAAGAAAGGGAACAATCTGCTTAATTTTAATGTTGATAAATTGGGCAACAATGTATAACTTTAACAACCAAAATACTCTTTCAGTGTGGTGTTCTTCTCCAGGGGTTGATGGATATTAAAATTAAACTTAGATATTACATGTCCAAGTCTGCTTATCTTTTATGACATTTCAAAAAATGATGCCATTTTATCCTCTGAAACTAATTTATATTGTTATCATCTGTTATATTTTGCACAACCTTGCTCAAAAGGTTTCAATTTTTGGGTGACATTCAAATGGAATTGGATGAAGTTGCTAATGGGAGGTAGCTAATCCTTAAAGGGACATTAAACACTAAGGGCCAGATTACAAGTGGAGTGCAAACGTTTGCGTGCAAGTTAAATTGCACTGGTATCATAAGTTGAAACTAAACCCAATCTCTTAAACTCAATTCATGTTAACACTCATCGGGTTAGCCCATCCTCAGAGCTGTGGTTATTTGTTTCGCAAAACAAAAAAGTGTTACAAAACCCGTCAATAATACATTACAAAGTACACTTATAGTAACACCATCTAATACACATTATTTATAAAAAATATTTCACAAAAAAGATATTAGGGTCTCAGGTGCTAGAAAAAAGGCAGTCAAAGGGCTTTAGCATTGAGATATACATACACATGTCTAAAGATGTACTGTATACATATGTATTTATGTATTTATTAGGGATAGCGAATGTTTCTAAAAATTCAAAATTTAAAACGAATTTTGAAACATTCATTCGTTTGAATCGAATTTCAAATGTTTATATAACATTCTAACATTCTATTTTCAAATTTTCGTTTTTGAATTTTTTATTCAAAAATATTTGTTCAAATAATAGAATGTTTAGCTATGTATTCATTCAATTTCAATAATTTAATATTTGAATTTGAATGTCACATTCGAATTTGAATGTAACATTCATATTCAAAATAGTATTTCTAGTCTACAACTGTGTTTAATAAATGTAATATTTGAATTTGAATGCTACATTTGAATTTGAATGTCACATTTGAATTGGAAATAGTATTTCTAGTCTAATACTGTGTTTTTTAAATGTAATGTTCGAATTTGAATGTGACATTCAAATTCAAATGTAACATTCAAATTCGAAATAATATTTCTAGTCTACAACTGTGTTTAATAAATGTAATATTTGAATTCAAATGCTACATTCAAATTTGAATCTAACATTTTAATTTGAAATAGTATTTCTAGTCTACAACTGTGTTTAATAAATGTAATATGCAAATTTGAATTCTGCATTCGAATTTGAATGTAACATTCGAATTTGAATGTAACATTCACATTTGAAATAGTATTTCTAGTCTAATACTGTGTTTTAAAAATGTAATATTCAAATTTGAATGTGACATTAGAATTCAAAATAGTATTTCTAGTCTATGACTGTGTTTTATAAATGTAATATTCGAATTTGAATGTGACATATATATATATATATATATCAAGTAGAAGAAGGCACTCACTGGTCTTTTTAAGTGTACCTTATTTCAAAAGCGTGACGTTTCGGGGACACAATCCACTTCCTCACACTTTTGATATATTTAACCGCTGGAGAGTGCTCATTATTGTGTGTATATATATATATATATATATATATATATACATATATATACATATATATGTATATATATATATATATATATATATATATATATATATATATATATACATACATATAAATACACAAATTGGAGCCCTTTGCAGTAAAAGGGACATGAAACCCCAATTTTTATTTCATGATCCAGATAGAGATAGAGATAGACAGAATACAATTTTACACAACTTTCCAATTGCTAAAAGGTTTATCTAGGAAAGTTCAGGAGCAACAAAGAACCTAGGTTCTAGCGGCTGATTGGTGGCTACATATATATAGATTTTATTTAATACAATTTTATAATGTGCATCAGGAGGCCTAAATTACAAGTTGTGAAAAATTGGTCTTTGTGAGTGGAATAGTCATCTCAAACGTATTATAAGTCGGGGCTGTATGGCTATACCTCTAGCATTTTAGCCTATACCACAACGATCCATTCCGCACTCAAAAAATGGCTTTTGAGTGTGCAATTTTCAGGTCACCCATATTACAGAATGTGTGGTCAGTCTATTCTGCTAGCGTTATAGCTTATACCGTAACGTTCGATTCCGCTATCAAAGACCAGTAGTTATGTATTTTGCAAAACAGAAATGTTTAATAAAACTCATAACAAAAATGTAACAAAGTAAACTAACAGCCATAAATGACCTATTAACCTCTAAACCGCCACCCCCCACATCTCAAATACTATATTAAACCTATTAATTTGATAATTTTCAAAAAAGTTTCCAATAATTCAGAGAAACCATCGCCTAGATTTAGAGTTTGGCGTTAGCCATCAAAACCAGCGTTAGGGGCTCCTAACGCTGGTTTTTACTGCCCGCTAGTATTTAGAGTCAGTCAGGAAAGGGTCTAACGCTCACTTTGCAGCCGCGACTTTTCCATACCGCAGATCCCCCTACGCCATTTGCGTATCCTATCTTTTCAATGGGATCTTTCTAACGCCGGTATTTAGAGTCTTGGCTGAAGTGAGCGTTAGAACTCTAACGACAAAACTCCGACCGCAGAAAAAAGTCAGGAGTTAAGAGCTTTTTGGGCTAACGCCGGTTCATAAAGCTCTTAACTACTGTGCTCTAAAGTACACTAACACCCATAAACTACCTATGTACCCCTAAACCGAGGCCCCCCACATCGCCGCCACTCTATTAAATTTTTTAACCCCTAATCTGCCGACCGCACACCGCCGCAACCTACATTATCCCTATGTACCCCTAATCTGCTGCCCCTAACACCGCCAACCCCTATATTATATTTATTAACCCCTAATCTGCCGCCCCCAACGTCGCCTTGACCTACCTACAATTATTAACCCCTAATCTGCCGACCGGACCTCACCGCTACTCTAATAAAGTTATTAACCCCTAATCCGCCTCACTCCCGCCTCAATAACCCTATAATAAATAGTATTAACCCTAAATCTGCCCTCCCTAACATCACCGACACCTAACTTCAAGTATTAACCCCTAATCTGCCGACTGGACCTCACCGCTACTCTAATAAATGTATTAACCCCTAAAGCTAAGTCTAACCCTAACCCTAACACCCCCCTAAGTTAAATATAATTTTATTCTAACAAAAAAATTAACTCTTATTAAATAAATGATTCTTATTTAAAGCTAAATACTTACCTGTAAAATAAATCCTAATATAGCTATAAGATAAATTATAATTATATTGTAGCTATTTTAGGATTTATATTTATTTTACAGGCAACTTTGTATTTATTTTAACCAGGTACAATAGCTATTAAATAGTTAATAACTATTTAATAGCTACCTAGATAAAATAATTACAAAATTACCTGTAAAATAAATCCTAACCTAAGTTACAATTAAACCTAACACTACACTATCAATAAATTAATTAAATACAATACCTACAAATAATTACAATTAAATAAACTAACTAAAGTACAAAAAAAAGAACTAAGTTACACAAAATAAAAAAATATTTACAAACATTAGAAAAATATTACAACAATTTTAAACTAATTACACCTACTCTAAGCCCCCTAATAAAATAACAAAGCCCCCCAAAACAAAAAAAATGCCCTACCCTATTCTAAAATTAAAATAGAAAAGCTCTTTTACCTTACCAGCCCTTAAAAGGGCCTTTTGCGGGGCATGCCCCAAAGAATTCAGCTCTTTTGCCTGGAAAAAAAAACATACAATACCCCCCCAACATTACAACCCACATACCCCTAATCTAACACAATCTTCCCTTAAATAAACCTTAGACTAAGCCCCTGAAGATCTTCCTACCTTATCTTCACCACACCGGGTATCAGCGATCGGTCCAGGCTCCGATGTCTTGATCCAAGCCCAAGCGGGGGGCTGAAGACGTCCATCCTCTGGCTGAAGTCTTGATCCAAGCGGCGGCTGAAGAAGTCCATCTTCGGGCAGAAGTCTTCATCCTATCCGGGGCACAAGAGGAGATCCGGACCGGCAAACATCTTCCTCCAAACGGCATCTTCTATGTTCTTCCATCTGATGACGAGCGGCTCCATCTTCAAGACCTCTGGCGCGGATCCATCCTCTTCTTCCGATGACTAGACAACGAATGAAGGTTCCTTTAAGGGACGTCATCCAAGATGGCGTCCCTCGAATTCCGATTGGCTGATAGGATTCTATCAGCCAATAGGAATTAAGGTAGGAAAATTTAGTTAGTTTATTTAATTGTATTTATTTGTAGGTATTGTATTTAATTAATTTATTGATAGTGTAGTGTTAGGTTTAATTGTAACTTAGGTTAGGATTTATTTTACAGGTAATTTTGTAATTATTTTAACTAGGTAGCTATTAAATAGTTCTTAACTATTTAATAGCTATTGTACCTGGTTTAAATAAATACAAGGTTGCCTGTAAAATAAATATTAATCCTAAAATAGCTACAATATAATTATAATTTATATTGTAGCTATATTAGGATTTATTTAACAGGTAAGTATTTAGCTTTAAATAGGATTTATTTATTTAATAAGAGTTAATTTATTTCGTTAGAATAAAATTATATTTAAGTTAGGGGGTATTAGTTTTAGGGTTAGACTTAGCTTTAGGGGTTAATACATTTATTAGAGTAGCGGTGAGGTCCGGTTGGCAGATTAGGGGTTAATACTTGAAGTTAGGTGTCGGTGATGTTAGGGAGGGCAGATTAGGGGTTAATACTATTTATTAAATGGTTATTGAGGCGGGAGTGAGGCGGATTAGGGGTTAATAACTTTATTATAGTAGCGGTGAGGTCCGGTCGGCAGATTAGGGATTAATAAATGTAGGTAGGTGGCGGCGATGTTGAGGGGGGCAGATTAGGGGTTAATAAATATAATATAGGGGTTGACTGTGTTAGGGGCAGCAGATTAGGGGTACATAGGGATAACGTAGGTGGCGGCAGTGTACAGAGCCGCAGATTAGGGGTTAATAATAATATGCAGGGGTCAGCGATAGTGGGGGCGGCAGATTAGGGGTTAATAAGTGTAAGGTTAGGGGTGTTTAGACTCGGGGTACATGTTAGGGTGTTAGGTGCAGACAAAGGAAGTGTTTTTCCATAGGAAACAATGGGGCTGCATTAGGAACTGAACGCTGCTTTTTGCAGGTGTTAGGTTTTTTTCAGTTCAAACAGCCCCATTGTTTCCTATGGGGGAATCGTGCACGAGCACGTTTTTGAAGCTGGCCGCGTCCGTAAGCACCGCTGGTATTTAGAGTTGAGGTGGCGGTAAATTATGCTATACGCTCCCTTTTTGGAGCCTAACGCAGCCCTTCTGTGAACTCTAAATACCAGCGGTATTTAAAAGGTGCGGGGAAAAAAAGCCAGCGTTACCTACAAAACTCTAAATCTAGCCGCATATTTTTTATTTTTTACAAATTAAGAGTTATATTCTTGGTCTTGTTAGAATTTCTCCCCATATATGGGAGGATCATCCTCTTATTAATGTTAAATTATCAGAGAAAAGGTTATTGTCAAATATCTACAGATTTCTTCTATCTTTAGAAGAAAAAGATGTGTCACAGGAGTTAGCTAAACGGTGGGATAGAATAACTGAATCAACAGACTTAGATAAATCACTTATGAACAGTCTTAAATTTACTCAAAGACTTTTTTCGGCTTCTTATTATAGAGAATCACAATTTAGATTAATTCAGGGGGATTATTTAACCCCTCGTAGGGTGGCTAAATGGAATAAAGAAGTGACTAATGTTTGTCCTAAATGTTCTTTCCAAGATCCTAATTTGGGTCATTTGTTATGGGATTGTCCCAAGCTTAAACAATTTTGGGCGAAGTTAGAGCATTATCTCTCTTTAATAGGGAAATCAAGGATTTACATAGAAATGGACTCTATCCTCTTCCTGGTCGGCCATAACTCTTGGGGAAATTTAGCAAACTTCATACGCACGGTAATAATAATAGTGAGGACACTTGTCTTTAAATATTGGATAACTTCTAAAACCCCCTCTATGAGGGAAGTGAAAAATCTTCTGCTTGACTCAATGATAAAGGCAGCCTTTGAGTCTAAGCTGAGTGGGGGAAGAAGAAATTCCTTTCTCAAGAATTGGAGAGAGTTTGCTTGCTGTCAAAGCGAGGGTACGGTACTCTATATAGAGCAAATTATTAATCTAAAGATAACTTGAGGAAGTACAGGAGATGGTAGAGGAGGGGCGAGAGGGGAGGGGGGAGCGGAGTGTGTGAGAGTTGAGGGAGGGTTTTTTTTTTTTTTAACCACATGGATAGTTAGTATTTGTGAAATAGATGGGGGAGGATAGGGGGGCAGGGACAAGGAAAATGAATAATTTGGGAACTGATAATTGGTTTGATTTAAATTTGTTGCTATTTTGGGGAAATTTGCTTTATGTAATTTGTTTTATGTGTTGAGTATTGTTTGTCTTCTTTTTTTTTCTTTTTTGATGTATTTGCTTCTTTTTTGTTTTTTGGATATAAATAAAAAGATAAAAAAAAAACAAAAAAAAAACTATTAACCCCTAATCCACCCCCCCACATCGCTAACACTAAATAAAGCTATTAACCCCTAATCCACCACCCACCCACATCGCGACTACCTAACTTAAAGTAATAACCCCTAATCCGCCATCCCCCTGCATCGCAAATACTATAATCAACTTATTAGCCCCTAAACAACTGGCCTCCCACATTGTGACACACTAAATGAATTTATTAACCCCTAAACCTAACACCCCCTAGCTTTAAATAAAAGTTACAATATAACTACCTTGCAATAAATATAAACTTACCTGTGAAAAAAACAAAACCTATCAAAATGAATATGTGAGAAGGCTAACAGGTGTGTGGTCTAAAGCAAATTAAAAATAGGGTGTTTCTGCAAAGAAACCCTGGAATAATATGTAGGTAAAAAAGAAGATGAGCTAAAAAAGCTACCACACTCAGTATATGTTAAATATAAATTTATAAAATGTAAAAGTGTTACAATAACACTAGTTACGCGTCAACTAAAATACAGGATACAATACCACTGGTGGATTAATTGCTAAGCAAGGAAAAGTAAACAATTAAATATTTAAAATGTATTTAGGTTGCTATTACTAAACCAATAAAGACAATAAAGACAATGTGTTCAGATTATCATGGATTTTGCAACAGTGTGAATATGTTCCATTGAAGCAAGCATGATTCCCATCAAATAGCGAAAGATAAATACTCTTTTGTAACTTTTAGTAACTTTGTTACTTAATTCAAAATCTTTGTTTTTACTTAGTGTCTTTAGTTACTCAGTTTGTTGGAGGAGATTTTTGCGGTAGCGATGAAAATCACTGCTCCGTGAAGGCTAGGGTGTCAAAAAGTGAAAAAACAGTACCTTTTGAGATGATGGTATAGGAAATAGGACTATCCAGTATACCTCACCACTCTATGTTTTAATCTGTTTGTGGCTGCACAGTTCGCGCTGGTATTACTCGGTCTGTCTGTAATCTGCCGTTGTACCTCTGACTCTTGGCTTCCTTCACCATTCAGCGGTCACGTGCGGTGAGTGGGCCAGTAGGGGGCGTTGTCTACGGCATCAAATTCAAACTAGTTAGCTTGTTTCTTCTTTGTAGAAATAGCAATTTTCCCAGTTCATTTTTTTCAGAGTGCTCTGAAACTAGTTAAACTGGAGGTAGTAAGGGTGCATCTACGCGTTTCAGCCTTAGATGTGGCCTTTATCAAGATGACTCATGTTTCCTTCTGTTACCCTTTTATAGCCATGTGTAATGATTATGTCTTTAATTGTGCCTCCTCTTAAAGGGACCTTGTGTCAAGGTGTTCCACTGACATTTGCGTTATATCAGCCTTTTTGTTTTATTAAATTAATACAGCCTTATTCATTGTATTGGTTTTAATTATAGCATCTATATATTACAGAAATACTTAGAGAAGATTGGAAAAAATATTGTGAGTAAGATATTCTTTGTCTACAATCAATATATGACATTAAACAAAGAAATGTACATTAAAGGGACACTGAACCCAATTTTTTTCTTTCATGATTCATGCAATTTTAAGCAACTTTCTAATTTACTCCTATTATCAATTTTCTTCATTTTTTTGCTATCTTTATTTGAAAAAGAAGGGATCTAATCTTTTTTTAGTTCAGTACTCTGGACAGCACTTTTTATTGGTGGATGAATTTATCCACCAATCAGCAAGGACAACTCAGGTTGTTTACCAAAAATGGGTCGGCATCTAAACTTAAATTCCTGCATTTCAAATAAACATACCAAGAGAATGAAGAAAATTTGATAATAGGAGTAAATTAGAAAGTTGCTTAAAATTTCATGCTCTATCCGAATCATGAAAGAAAAAAAATTGGGTTTAGTGTCCCTTTAAGGGAAATTTTCTCGAAATTTGCTGAAATGTAATAGACTTCAGTAGTAATATCATTAGATGTGAGGGTGAGTTTAAATAACTTACAAAGCTGCTATTATAAATGTCTTACAAAGAAAATAATTGCTAATTTGAACCTAGTGAAAACTAAAAAATATTAGTGAGTTACATGTGATACAATAGTATCTTTTATAAGGTGAAAAAAATAATAATAATAAATAAAAAATAATAATGAAAAAAATTATAAAATATATTATTAATAAAAAAAATGTAAATAAAAAATAGATGGTAAAAGTGTAAGGGAGTACCTTAAAGGGGGCTTATGTGATGGTCTCATATATTTAATATATCGAAGGTTTAATTAAATACATAGATAATTCTGATCTTATCTATTATTGTGACTAATGAGATTAAATGTTAGATGGGTGTTATATCTAAAGAGTAATAGTCAAATGGGTGAAGTGTGAGTATTGAGTCTTGGTTTGTAAAAGGTGATTAAAATCTAGAATTATCTTTCAATTTAAATATTTGAGCATTATTAAGCTTATCTTACTTGTTTATTAAGCAAGTGTGTGAGTTGTAGATAATAGAGCAAAAAATGTGTGTGCTAGATTATAGTACTGTTTATTATTTATACTTCATGTATAAATGGATTTAGGTTTAATTCAGAAATAAGACCATGGGGCCTATTTATCAAGCCGGCAACCTCAAATACGCTGGAATTCCGCAGAGTATTTGTGGCGAGGCTGATTCGCCTTAGTTATCAAAGGCTAGAGACCGGCAAAAGTAGAATTTTGTGACGAAAACCTCGATCCGCCGGACTCAGTCCGACACAGATCGATTCTTACGTCACTCCAGATGTTCCGCCCACAAGTAAGGCACAATCTGTCTACTTTTGCTAGTTATCAAAAAACTAGCAGGTAGGCTCGGCACTTTTCCGGCCCAGCGTACCTAGTTTTCAAACCACCACCCTGGATGCGGCGGATCCCATAGGAATCAATGGGAGTCTGACCATAGCGAAAGTACAAGTTCGCTGCTGCCAGACATCCCATTGATTCCTATGGGAGCTGTCCGCACCTAACACCCTAACATGTACCCCGAGTCTAAACACCATTAATCTGTCCCCCCTATACCGCCGCAACTAAATAAAGTTATTACCCCCTAAACCGCCGCTCCCGGAGCCCACCGCAAGCTACTCTATACATATTAACCCCTAAACCGCCGACTCCCGGAGCCAACCGCAACTATAATATATGTATTAACCCCTAAACCGCCGCTCCCAGAGCCCACCGCAAGCTACTCTATACATATTAACCCCTAAACCGCCGCTCCCTGACCCTGCCGCAAATATAATAAATGTATTAAACCCTAAACCGCCGCTCCCGGAGCCCACTGCCACCTACATTATACCTAGTAACCCCTATCCTGCCCCCCCTATACCGCTGCCCTCTATAATAAAGTTATTAACCCCTATCCTGCCAATCCTGCACCTCGCCGCAACTAAATAAATAGTTTAACCCCTAAACCGCCGCTCCCGGACCCTGCCGCAACCTATATTAAATTTATTAACCCCTAATCTGCCCCCACTACACCGTCGCCACCTATAATACATTTATTAAAGCCTATCCTGCCCCCCACTACACCGCCGCCACTGTAATAAATTTATTAACCCCTAATAAACAAAAAAATAATGAACAGCCAATAGAATGCAAGCTCAATCTGATTGGGTGATTGGATCAGCCAATCGGATTGAACTTGAATCTGATTGGCTAATTCAATCAGCCAATCAGATTTTTCCTACCTTAATTCCGATTGGCTGATATAATCCTATCAGCCAATCGGAATTGAAGGGACGCCATCTTGGATGACGTCCCTTAAAGGAGCCTTCATTCGTCGGTAGTCCGTCGGTAAAGAAGGATGTTCCGCGTCGGCGGGATGAAGATTGAAGACCCCGCTGGGAAGATGACATCGCCCGGATAGAAGACTTCTTCAACACCTCTTGGAAGATGACATCGCCCGGATGGAAGACTTCTTCTTCTTCAGCGCCGACTGGAGGATCACTTCATCGGATGGAAGATTTCTTCAGCGCCCCTTGGAGGATAACTTCTGCCGCTCCGGGTCTCCTCTTCGGTTCCATCGCTGCTCGGCTGAGTGAAGACGACTCAAGGTAGGATGATCTTCAGGGGATTAGTGTCAGGTTATTTTAAGGGGGGTTTGGGTTACATTAGGGGTATGTAGGTGGTGGGTTTTAATGTTGGGGGGGTTGTATTTTTCTTTTACAAGCAAAAGAGCTGAATTCTTTGGGGCATGCCCCACAAAAGGCCCTTTTAAGGGCTGGTAAGGTAAAAGAGCTTTGAACTTTTTTAATTTAGAATAGGGTAGGGCATTTTTTTATTTTGGGGGGGTTGTTATTTTATTAGGGGGCTTAGATTAGCTGTAAGTAGCTTAAAATTGTTGTAATATTTTTAAAATGTTTGTAACTTATTTTTTTTATTTTTTGTAACTTAGCTTTTTTTATTTTTTGTACTTTAGTTAGTTTATGTAATTGTATTTAATTGTAGTTATTTGTAGTTAATTTATTTAATTAATTTAATGATAGTGTAGTGTTAGGTTTAATTGTAACTTAGGTTAGGATTTATTTTACAGGTAATTTTGTATTTCTTTTAGCTAGGTAGTTATTAAATAGTTAATAACTATTTAATAACTATTCTTACTAGCTAAAATAAATACAAAGTTACCTGTAAAATAAATATAATTCCTAAAATAGCTACAATGTAATTATTAATTACATTGTAGCTATCTTAGGGTTTATTTTACAGGTAAGTATTTAGATTTAAATAGGAATAATTTATTTAAGTATAGTGTAGTGTTAGGTGTAATTGTAACTTAGGTTAGTTTTTATTTTACAGGTTAATTTCTCTTTATTTTAGCTAGGTAAGCTATTAAATAGTTAATAACTATTTAATAGCTATTGTACCTAGTTAAAATAAATTAAAATTTGCCTGTAAAATAAAAATAAATCCTAAGGCCTAGATTTAGAGTTGGGCGGTAGCCGTCAAAACAAGCTTTAGAGGGTCCTAACGCTGGTTTTTACCGCCCGCTGGTATTTGGAGTCATTCAGGAAAGGGTCTAATGCTCACTTTGCAGCCGCGACTTTTCCATACCGCAGATCCCCCTACGCCATTTGCGTATCCTATCTTTTCAATGGGATCTTTCTAACGCCGGTATTTAGAGTCGTGGCTGAAGTGAGCGTTAGAAATATAACGACAAAACTCCAGCCGCAGAAAAAAGTCAGTAGTTAAGAGCTTTATGGGCTAACGCCGGTTTATAAAGCTCTTAACTACTGTGCTCTAAAGTACACTAACACCCATAAACTACCTATGTACCCCTAAACCGAGGTCCCCCCACATCGCCGTCACTCTAATTTTTTTAACCCCTAATCTGCCGCCCGCACACCGCCGCCACCTACGTTATCCCTATGTACCCCTAATCTGCTGCCCCGAACACCGCCAACCCCTATATTATATTTATTAACCCCTAATATGCCGCCCCCAACGTCGCCTCCACCTACCTACAATAATTAACCCCTAATCTGCCGACCGGAGCTCACCGCTACTATAATAAATGTATTTACCCCTAATACGCCTCACTCCCACCTCAATAACCCTATAATAAATAGTATTAACCCCTAATCTGCTCTCCCTAACATCGCCGACACCTAACTTCAAGTATTAACCCCTAATCTGCCGACCTGAGCTCACCGCTACTCTACTAAATTTTTTAACCCCTAAAGCTAAGTCTAACCCTAACACTAACACCCCCCTAAGTTAAATATAATTTTTATCTAACGAAATAAATGAACTCTTATTAAATAAATTATTCCTATTTAAATCTAAATACTTACTTGTAAAATAAACCCTAATATAGCTACAATATAAATTATAATTATATTGTAGCTATTTTAGGATTAATATTTATTTTACAGGCAACTTTGTAATTATTTTAACCAGGTACAATAGCTATTAAATAAATAATAACTATTTAATAGTTACCTAGTTAAAATAATTACAAAATTACCTGTAAAATAAATCCTTACCTAAGTTACTATTAAACCTAACACTACACTATCAATAAATTAATTAAATAAAATACCTACAATTATCTACAATTAAACCTAACACTACACTATCAATAAATTAATTAAATACAATACCTACAATTAAATACAATGAAATAAATTAACTAAAGTACAAAAAATAAAAAAGAACTAAGTTACAAAAAATAAAAAAATATTTACTAACATTAGAAAAATATTACAACAATTTTAAACTAATTACACCTACTCTAAGCCCCCTAATAAAATAACAAAGCCCCCCAAAATAAAAAAAATGCCCTACCCTATTCTAAAATTAAAATAGAAAAGCTCCTTTACCTTACTAGCCCTGAAAAGGGCCCTTTGCGGGGCATGCCCCAAAGAATTAAGCTCTTTTGCCTGTAAAAAAAACCATACAATACCCCCCCAACATTACAACCCACCACCCACATACCCCTAATCTAACCCAAACCCCCTTTAAATAAACCTAACACTAAGCCCCTGAAGATCTCCCTACCTTGTCTTCACCTCACTGGGTTCAGCGATCGGTCCAGAAGAGGGTCCGAAGTCTTGATCCAAGCGGCGGCTGAAGAACTCCATCATCAGGCTCAAGTCGGAAGTCCATCATCGGGATGAAGTCTTCTATCAAGCGGCATCTTCAATTTTCTTTCTTCCAGAGCGGAGCGGAGCCATCTTCTTCCCAGCCGACGCGGATCCAACCTCTTCAACCGATGCCTACTCGCCGAATGACGGTTCCTTTAAATGACGTCATCCAAGATGGCGTCCCTGGAATTCTGATTGGCTGATAGGATTCTATCAGCCAATCGGAATTAAGGTAGGAATATTCTGATTGGCTGATGGAATCAGCCAATCATATTCAAGTTCAATACGATTGGCTGATCCAATCAGCCAATCAGATTGAGCTCGCATTCTATTGGCTGATCGGAATAGCCAATAGAATTGTACCTGGTTAATATAATTACAAAGTTGCCTGTAAAATAAATATTAATCCTAAAATAGCTACAATATAATTATTATTTATATTGTAGCTATATTAGGGTTCACTTTACAGGTAAGTATTTAGCTTTAAATAGGAATAATTTATTTAATAATAGTTAATTTATTTTGTTAGATTTAAATTATATTTAAGTTAGGGGGGTGTTAGGGTTAGAGTTAGACTTAGCTTTAAGGGTTAATACATTTATTATAGTAGCGGTGAGATCCGGTCGGCAGATTAGGGGTTAATTATTGTAGGTAGGTGGAGGCGACGTTGTGGGGGGCAGATTAGGGGTTAATAAATATAATAAAGGGGTCGGCGGTGTTAGGGGCAGCAGATTAGGGGTACATAGGTATAATGTAGCTGGCGGCGGTGTACGGAGCGGCAGATTAGGGGTTAATAATAATATGCAGGTGTCAGCGATAGCGGGGGCGGCAGATTAGGGGTTAATAAATATAATATAGGGGTCGGCGGTGTTAGGGGCAGCAGATTAGGGGTACATAGGGATAACGTAGGTTGCTGCGGTGTACGGAGCGGCAGATTAGGGATTAATAATAATATGCAGGGGTCAGCGATAGCGGGGAGGCAGATTAGGGGTTAATAAGTGTAAGGTTAGGGGTGTTTAGACTCGGGGTTCATGTTAGGGTGTTAGGTGCAGACTTAGGAAGTTTTTCCCCATAGAAAACAATGGGGCTGCGTTTGGAGCTGAACGCTGCTTTTTTGCAGGTGTTAGGTTATTTTTCAGCTCAAACGGCCCCATTGTTTTCTATGGGGGAATAGTGCACAAGCACGTTTTTGAAGCCGGCCGCGTCCATAAGCAACGCTGGTATTTAGAGTTACAGTGGCGGTAAATATGCTATACGCTCCCTTTTTGGAGCCTAACGCAGCCATTCTGTGCACTCTAAATACCAGCGGTATTTAAAAGGTGCGGGAGAAAAAAAGCACGCGTAGCTAATGCACCCCTTTGGCCGCCAAACTCTAAATCTAGCCGTAAGATAGCTACAATATAATTATTATTTATATTGTAGCTATATTAGGGTTTATTTTAAAGGTAAGTATTTAGTTTTAAATAGGATTAATTTAGTTCATAATAGAAATATTATTTAGATGTATTTAATTAATATTTAAGTTAAGGGGGTGTTAGGGTTAGTGTTAGACTTAGGTTTAGGGGTTAATAATTTTATTACAGTGGCGGCGGTGTAGTGGGGGGCAGGATAGGAGTTAATAAATTTATTATAGGTGGCGACAGTGTAGGGGGGATAGGATAGGGGTTAATAAATTTAATATAGGTTGCGGCGGGGTCAGGGAGCGGCGGTTTAGGGGTTAAACTATTTATTTAGTTGCGGCGAGGTGCGGGATCAGCAGGATAGGGGTTAATAACTTTATTATAGAGGGCGACGGTATAGGGGGGCAGGATAGGGGTTACTAGGTATAATGTAGGTGGCAGCGGTGTCTGGGAGCGGCGGTTTAGGGGTTAAAACATTTATAAGAGTTGCGGCGGGGTCTAGGAGCGGCGGTTTAGGGGTTAATACATTTATAAAGTTGCGGCGGGGTCTAGGAGTGGCGGTTTAAGGGTTAGTAACTTTATTTAGTTGCGGGGGGCTCCGGGGGCACCGGTATAGGGGGTAGAACAGTGTAGTTTAGTGTTGGTGCTTAGTGACAGGCTAGCAAGAAAGCTGTAAAAAAGCCAAAGAGCAGTGAGATCGGATGAGTGATAACTCTCACATTCCGCTGCTCATCGCCACGTACTTGGTGCACGGCTTTTTGACAGCTTTTTTGATAACTTAGGCGAATTTTTGCAGGTCCGCGGCGGCGATGTGAGGCGAGTTTAGGCGGGCGTATTGGGCCGGCGAAGACAGGTAAAGTAGACACGTTGATAACTACCCCCCACATGTGGGGTCAAAGTACCCATATTGTATATACGATTGGCTTCATGGCATAGGAGTTTCCTTTCAAAATCTCCCCCTCTCCAGTCTTTTTTCACCTTCATTATACCCCAGTATTTTAAACCTGTGGTACTTTGGTTGTGACAGTCTCTAAAATGTTTGGACAGAAGGTGTCCCTTAAATCCATTATTGATGTTACAGAGGTGTTCCCGTATTCGGTACCTCAAAATGCGCTGGGTTTGTCCTAATATATCTGAGCATCTTATTGTTTCCTGTATAATAAATCCCTTTCTATTAAATGATGAAATTACTTTTTTAGTTTTTTTACTAAACTTACAAGCTACACATTTGTGGCAGGGATAGTAGCCTTTCAGATTATCTATCCTTTAGACTAATGTCCATAAAAGTAGATTTTTTTTAAACTCACAGTCACTGGGAGCTAGTTTATTTGTCAAATTATCAGCTTTTCTATAAATTATATCGGGATGTTTCTTGACATGATCTCCTAATATATGGTCTTTTTTTTTACCAAGTGCCAATGTTTATTTATTATCTTTTTCACCATACTATGTTGCTCACTATATGTAGTTATGAATGGTATTGTTAATTTGGGTGTTGTTTCTTTGTCTTCCCTTTTTGGTATATTTTCTGGGTTCAAAATAAGTTCTCTATCTTTTTCTCTTATTTCTCTTATAGTAAAATCAATCTCTTCTTCCTCAAAACCTCTCTCAAGGAATCTTTGTTTGAGAGTATGAGCTTGGTCATTATAGTCACAGTTTTTTCTAAGACTAATAAATTGACTTTTTGGGATATTTTTTGTCCATTGTTCTAGATGACAGATGACATTGTAGGTGACCATTATATTCTGTTCACACCAAATAATCGCCTAGATTACGAATTTTGTCGGTAATGCTGTGCAGTGCTAACGAGCAGTTTTCCCTCACCGCTCACCTACAGACAATGCTGGTATTACGGGTTTTTACAAACCCGGCGTTAGCCGTAAAAAAGTGAGCGTAGAGCAAAATTTAGCTCCACATCTCACCTCAATACCAGCGCTGCTTACGGTAGCGGTGTGCTGGCAAAATGTGCTCGTTCCCGATTTCCCCACAGTAATCAATGGGGGAGAGCCGGCTGAAAAAAACCTAACACCTGCAAAAAAGCAGCGTAAAGCTCCTTACGCAGCCCCATTGATTCCTATGGGAAATACATTTTATGTCTACACCTAACACCATAACATGAACGATGAGGGAAAAAAAAGAGTTGCAGAGTCTCTCAGTAGATCCAAAAGTGGTTTATTCAGGAGCAGGCTTAAATATGATGCACAAGGTAAGCTCCTATCTGACGCGTTTCGCGCATGTGTACATGCGCTTTATCAGACATGAACCCCAAGTCTAAACACCCCTAATATTACACTTATTAACCCCTAATCCGCCGCCCCCGACATCACTGCAACCTACATTATATTATTAACCCCTAACCCCTAATCTGCCGCTCCGGACACCGCCGCCACCTACATTATACTTAAGAACCCCTAATCTGCCGCCCCCAACATTGCCGACACCTGCATTATATTTATTAAACCCTAATCTGCCACCCCCAATGTTGCTGCAACCTACCTACACTTATTAAACCCTAATCTGCTGGCCCCAATGTCGCTGCCACTATATTAAAGTTATTAACCCCTAAATCTAAGTCTAACCCTAACACCCCCTAACTTAATTATAATTTAAATAAATCTAAATAAAATAACTAACATTATCTAAATTATTCCTATTTAAAACTAAATACTTACCTATAAAATAAACCCTAAGCTAGCTACAATATAACTAATAGTTACATTGTATCTAGCTTAGTGTTTATTTTTATTTTACAGGCAACATTGTATTTATTTTAACTAGGTACAATAGTTATTAAATAGTTATTAACTATTTAATATCTAGCTATTGCAATCAGCCAATAGGATTGAGCTTGCATTCTATTGGCTGATCCAATCAGCCAATAAAATGCCAGCTCAATCCTATTGGCTGATTGGATCAGCCAATAAGATTGAACTTCAATCCTATTGGCTGATTGCATCAGCCAATAGAATTTTTTCTACCTTAATTCTAATTGGCTGACAGAATTCTATCAGCCAATCGAAATTGAAGGGACGCCATCTTGGATGACATCACTTAAAGGAACCTTCATTCTTCAGTTGGACGTCGATGGAAGAGGATGCTCCGCGTCGGATGTCTTGAAGATAGATCCAATCAGCCAATAGGATTGAGCTCGCATTCTATTGGCTGATTGGAACAGCCAATAGAATGTGAGCTCAATCCTATTGGCTGATTGCATCAGCCAACAGGATTTTTCTACCTTAATTCTGATTGGCTGATAGAATTCTATCAGCCAATCGGAATTGAAGGGACGCCATCTTGGATGACATCATTTATAGGAACCTTTGTTCTTCAGTTGGACGTCAATGGAAGAGGATGCTCTGCGTCGGATGTCTTGAAGATGGACCCGCTCCGCGCCGGATGGATGAAAATAGAAGATGCCACCTTGATGAAGACTTCTGCCCATCTGGAGGACCTCTTCTGGCCAGCTTGGATGAAGACTTCTGTCCGTCTGGAGGACCACTTCGCCCAGCTTCGTAGAGGAGTTCTGCCCAGCTGGGTGAAGACTTCTCAAGTTAGGGTGATCTTCAAGGGGTTAGTTTTAGGTTTAATTAAGGGGGTATTGGGTGGGTTTTAGAGTAGGGTTGGGTGTGTGGGTGGTGAGATTTAATGTTGGGGGGTATTGTACTTTTTTTTCCAGGTAAAAGAGCTGATTACTTTGGGGCAATGCCCCGCAAAAGGCCCTTTTAAGGGCTATTTGTAATATAGTATAGGGTAGGGCTTTTTATTATTTTGGGGGGCTTTTTTATTTTATTAGGGGGATTAGATTAGGTGTAATTAGTTATTATTATTTTTATTATTTTCTGTAATTTAGTGTTTGTTTTTTTCGTTCTTAAGATAATTGAATTTAATTGCATTTAATTGTAGTTAATTTAGGGAATTAATTAAATTATAGTGTAGTGTTAGGTGTAATTGTAACATAGGTTAGGTTTTATTTTACATGTATATTTGTCTTTATTTTAACTAGGTAGCTATTAAATAGTTAATAACTATTGTACCTAGTTAAAATAAATACAAAGTTGCCTGTAAAATAAAAATAAGTCCTAAGCTAGCTACAATGTAACTATTAGTTATATTGTAGCTATCTTAGGGTTTATTTTATAAGTAAGTATTTAGTTTTAAATAGGAATAATTTAGTTAATGATAGTTATTTTATTTAGATTTATTTAAATTATATTTAAGTTAGGGGGTGTTAGGGTTAGGGTTAGACTTAGATTTAGGGGTTAATAACTTTAATATAGTGGCAGTGACGTTGGGGGCGGCAGATTAGGGGTTAATAATATAATGTAGGTTGCGGTGATGTCGGGGGCGGCAGAATAGGGGTTAATAATATTTAACTAGTGTTTGCGAGGTGGGTGTGTGGCGGTTTAGGGCTTATTTTTATTATTATTATTATTCTTTATTTATAAAGCGCCAACAGATTCCGCAGTACAATACAATATAAAAGACACCAAAGTTTAACAAAACAAATATAGGGGGAATTGAGGGCCCTGTTCCCGTGGGAACTTACAATCTAGATGGTAGGAGGGTGAGAAACAGGAGGTGGGGACTGCAAAGGTGAGAATGATGTTAGTGTGGAGTTAGACGGGGCAGCAGTTAGGTAGGTAGAATTCATTTTTTACTGATTTAGAAATAGGCTTCCATGAACAGAAAGGTCTTTAGGGAGCATTTAAAGGAGGAAAGGTTAGGGGAAAGTCTAACAGCTCTGGGAAGAGCATTCCAGATGGTTGGTGCTTCACAAGAGAAGCCCTGTAGCCTGGCATGGGAGAAGGTGATGGTAGAAGATGCAAGGAGCAGGTCATTGTTGGATCTTAGGGGGTGGGCTGGAGTATATTTTTTGATGAGTGAGGATAGGTAGGGGGGGCTACATTGGTAAGGGCTTTGTAGGTCAGGATGAGAATTTTGAATTTAATTCTGCTGTGGATGGGTAGCCAGGGTTAATATATTTATTACAGTGGCGGCGATGTCCGGTTCAGCAGATTAGGGGTTAAAAAAGTTTTTAAGTGTTTGCAATGTGGGGGGGCCTCGGTTTAGGGGTTAATAGGTAGTTTATGGGTGTTAGTGTACTTTTTAGCACTTTAGTTAAGAGTTTTATGCTATTTCATTAGCCCATAAAACTCTTAACTACTGACTTTTAAATGAGGTACCAGGCTTGACAGGAGAGGCTGTACCGCTCACTTTTTGGAAGACTTGTAATACTGGCATTATGCAAGTCCCATTGAAATATAGGATACGCAATTGACGTAAGTGGATATGCGGTATTTTCGAGTCTGACCAAAAAAGTGAGCGGTGAACCTGTCATTTCAAGACTCGTAATACCAGCGGGTGTTAAAAAGCAGCGTTGGGATCTCTCAATGCTGCTTTTTAAGGCTAACGCACAACTCGTAATCTAGCCGAATGTTTTTTTAGTTCTTTTAGAAAATGTGTGGAATCTTTAAGATGTGATTTAAGTTTAATCACATATTTTTGTAAGAATTGGTCTACGAATTTTGAAACATTGGCTGTAAGAAAATTAATGCCAGAAATTTGTCTACCGGGTGGATTTTCTAAGCATTTATACATTTTTGGTAGCCAGTAGAAAATTGGAACCCTAGGAAATTTTACATCTAAAAAATTATATTCATTCTCATTGATTAAACCCTTACTTTTTGCTTCTAGTAAAATTGTTTTACGTTTTGGCTGAAAAGTCTTTGTTGGGTTATTTTTTTTTTTTTAAATATTTTTATTGAGGGAAAAATGTCGGCAAACAAGTCAAACAATTGAGCAATATACATTCACCTCAGATTTTACATTTTCATGATGTTACAGCTGGTAACTAATAATACAGTAAAACAATTTTTAAGGGGTATGAATAGGATGAACTTTAAATTGAGTAGGTTTAAGACTGGGAGAGTTGTTAGATTTAAAACTTTTAACTCAATTTGTAAGTGAAGCTGATCATTTTGATTATGCTAAAAAAAAAGAGGGATAAAGTCAACACTGTGGGAAAATGAAAAGCTGCAAGCATAAAAGTAGTGATGGTTGCGGTACTAGTTAGAGAGACCGCGTAGTTAGTCCTCCTGAATTAGGAGGCATATTATGGTGGGGGGGGAGGTGGTATTATGGGGAGAAGGTGGTCATGATAGCTTACTAAGTTATTGGTATAATAATTAGATAATAGATTAAGATTACACCTAGATCAAGGGAGCCATGGATTTTGTATTAACAAAATTGGCGAAGTGCATGGGACTTATTCGTAATGTAGTACACAGGGAGGGCATAAGTGGTAATTATAGAAATGCAGGGCCTGCACTATGTTAAGCTGCAAAATTAAAACAATGCGTCATAGTGTATCTATAACCATACTAGCAAGTTGTAAGTTTATACTCTATGCCTTGAAATAGATCAGAAGAGCACTCAGTAAGATGCCCACAGACTGAAAATGCTGAGTTTGTATGTATGTGGGTAACTTGATTTGCTGACTGGGGTAAACCTTCCATCAAGGTGTGTATGGGAGCAAAAAGAACTGTTCAGTATTAAGAGGTTATGTATACACCCAGACCAGGAAATGGGTTATTATGAGGGAGTTACTGGGAGATACTTGAGTCATCCAGACTTCTTCTCAAGCCTTGGGAGCCTCCTGGCGCATTAGGGATATACCATTATTAGCTTCAATTATGAAGGGTGGAGATGTCATAGTCACCTGAAAACTATTACCCTGTGGTTTTATTTCCTCCGCTCACACAATAGGGAGGGGGGGCAAGATTATACTACACTCTGTTCATGATTAAAAAGGGGTATAGGTCCACACCACCTCGGCCGCTGGCGATGAGGCCCACAATTCCCTCTAGATATGTTGCTATATGATATGAGGAAATAAATATGGAGAAGAGTATAATTCTCATCTCTAGGGGATCTCATAAAAGTTAGATATAGTACTATGGATAAATAGTTGCAGATGGAATACCAATATCACCTCAAATAAGTTATCATATTGTCAACCCTGCCACGTGGACACGGGCCCTATGTCCCATGGCAAGGTAAAATATAACGTTAGGCATATAAGCATATGTGAAAATTGGAAAGACTTTTATCTTGATATGCCTTAACATAAAGATAGACTCCAACTGATATAGCAGACAGATGACATATATAAATATGAGCTAGACTATAACCAGCCCTCCACACTACAATTGATAACTGTGCTGCGCTGTAGGCATACAATTAAATGCAAAATAACAGCTGCAAACATATCCCTAAAACAGTAATTATAAATATCAGGGTCTGCATAGACTAAACATATCACAAAATCTGCCCATGTCTCTCATTGTGTGGGATAACTGAATTCGTAGCTTTCTGGTAGGAAGTCTCTAATGCAGCGCATGCAAAGAACTAAAGCAGCACTGAAAGTGACAGCCGTCTTAGATTAATCTGGCAAGTCCTGAATAGGGCAGTTTGTATAAATATATATATAGATCTATCCCTTCTATAACATGGGAGTAAACATGTGTATAAATCTGGCAGTTAGAGGAACATGGGCAGCAAACTTGATGTGTAAATGTAAATATTTAGTAAGTTGCACAAATCATCCAAGCTCAGAACCTGTAAGGAGTAGGGTGGCTGTGCACGGAAGATCCAGCCAATGCTCAAAGTTCATCAGGCCAATAGCCGTCATTAGCACATAAAACAGTAATTGTATGCAAACCATTTAACTTGGAACTGCTTAACTATTGACTTACTGAACAGTGCCTGCTTTTATGTGTTGTAGAAGGCTGTGATTTGCTAATACTGCATGCAATATAAAGCTTGCTAAGTAATAAGGGAATTCCCTGTCCTGCTAATTCTAATTAAGGGCTTGCTCTAAATACACACATCAGGCCAATAGCCGTCATTAGGACTTAGGTCAATACTATTTTGTGCAGAGTTCACCCTCCTGCAATTGAATGCACACATAGGTAATAAACATAATGGAACATTTAGCTGAGGTATACCAAAAGAGCGTAGCGTCCAGCACCTAATATAGTCAAACTGCAAAAACCGGTGAAATATAACTATTAGGAGCTGATTTACAATGAGAGATGTCAATGCAGCAGCGGCATAAGATTCCACCGACTGGCCGGAATCATCCTACACCTACTCGCCAGGTTTGAATGTCCTGCGGCACACTGACTGAAGTTGGTTGTGCGACCAGGCAGTAGGATAGTTTGCGGCAACTGTAGCTCTTGGAGTTCTCCAGGTCCCTCTCCAGGGTGTATGAATAAAGCAGCCTCGCGACGCTCCAGTTGTTGATTGCAAATGCTGCTGTAGGATCGCAACCTCCGCCATGTGAGCTGAGGATCCTAGTGACAGAAGGGAAGCAAGGTTGCAGCTTGCTCAATGACCTCCATTCCGGAGTCTGATTGTGCTGAGTCAATTGCGCAATTTGAAGTGTTACATCCGCTCCGGCCCTGCACAAAATGTTGGCTGTGTCTTGTAGGCTTCCGCCCCTTTTGCGGTTTCTACAGCTCTGGTTGAACTGGGAGGTGGATATGAGGCTTTGAGCAGGCTGAACAAAAATGTGGCTCAGGTGCTCTTCTATTAGTTGGAAGGAGGCCTCAATACACTCCCTTGCGATTAATTCCCAGTCGCCTGTAGCCGCCATTTTCTTGCACGGAGAAAACTAAAACACAGCTGAAGTAACTTCTAAGTCTGCTGCAATAGCTAAATTAAGTGCACTGAGTGATATTGTTAGTCCACCATACAAATAGTATGAGCTAGAAGTCTTAAAGTAGCCGTCTTCTGGCTTTTATCAATTGCTCCGGCAGGCTATATGTCCGTAGCTGTGTCCCATGCCAAGATTAGGAGTTAGTATTTAGTATAAGTGTCTATACCTGGCTAGCAGGATACACCATGAAGACACGTTGTATGGATCCTTACTAGAGCGATGAAGACTCATGATAAGCTAGATTTATGCCTCTAATATCGGGCTCTAGATCTGGAGCTCTTGTAACATGCGTCCGACATTTAGGCAGGTGGCTCCGCCCCCCTGTTGGGTTATTTTTTAATTCACAATATTAGTATCACTAAGTTGTCTGGTTGGCTCTTTAAGGTAGTCGGTGGTATTCATTATCACTATACTGCAGCCTTTGTCGGCTTGTTTAATGATAATATTTTTATTATTTCTGAGTTCTCTTAAAATTTGATTTTCTTCTTTACTTTAATGAAAGAAACATATCTATCTTTTTGTGTATGCAAATCTTTTTTTATCCTTTGTTCAAATAGTTTTAAATTTTCACCTTTTTCATTAATTGGGAAAACGTTTGATTTCCCTTTTAAGTCAGTATGTATAAATTTATTCTGTTTATTACATTCTGCAGATGTATTTTTAGAGGTGGTATCTGTTGGGTATTTTAGAAAAGAACGTTTAAGTGTTAATTTTCTAATATATTGATTAATATGTATCAAGGTATCATACTCAGGCCTATATTTAGAGTTGGGCGGTAGCCGTGAAAACCAGCGTTAGAGGCTCCTAACGCTGGTTTTGGGCTACCGCCGGTATTTGGAGTCAGTCAGGAAAGGGTCTAACGCTCACTTTCCATCCGCGACTTTTCCATACCGCAGATCCCCTTACTACTTTTGCGTATCCTATCTTTTCAATGGGATCTTTCTAAGGCCTAGATTTAGAGTTGGGCGGTAGCCGTCAAAACCAGCTTTAGAGGCTCCTAACGCTGGTTTTAGGCTACCGCCGGTATTTGGAGTCACTCAGGAAAGGGTCTAACGCTCACTTTCCAGCCGCGACATTTCAATGCCGCAGATCCCCTTACGTCATTTGCATATCCTATCTTTTCAATGGGATCTTTCTAACGCCGGTATTTAGAGTCGTGGCTGAAGTGAGCGTTAGAAATCTAACGACAAAACTCCAGCCGCAGAAAAAAGTCAGTAGTTAAGAGCTTTCTGGGCAAACGCCGGTTTATAAAGCTCTTAACTACTGTGCTCTAAAGTACACTAACAACCATAAACTACCTATGTACCCCTAAACCGAGATCCCCCCACATCGCCGCCACTATATTTAAATTTTTTAACCGCTAATCTTCCGCTCCGTACACTGCCGCCAACTACGTTATCCCTATGTACCCCTAATCTGCTGCCCCTAACACCGCCGACCCCTATATTATATTTATTAACCTCTAATATGCCGCCCCCGCTATCACTGACACCTGCATATTATTATTAACCCCTAATCTGCTGCTCCGTAAACCACCGCCACCTACATTATAGCTATGTACCCCTAATGTGCTGCCCCTAACACCGCCGACCCCTATATTATATTTATTAACCCCTAATCTGCCCCCCTCAACGTCGCCTCCACCTGCCTACACTTATTAACCCCTAATCTGCCGAGTGGACCGCACCGCTACTATAATAAAGTTATTAACCCCTAATCCGCCTCACTCCCGCCTCAATAACCCTATAATAAATAGTATTAACCCCTAATCTGCCCTCCCTAACATCGCTGACACCTAACTTCAAACATTAACCCCTAATCTGCCGACTGGAGCTCACCGCTATTCTAATAAATGTATTAACCCCTAAAGCTAAGTCTAACCCTTACACTAACACCCCCTAAGTTAAATATAATTTAAATCTAACGAAATAAATTAACTCTTATTAAATAAATTATTCCTATTTAAAGCTAAATACTTACCTGTAAAATAAATCTTAATATAGCTACAATATAAATTATAATTATATTATAGCTATTTTAGGATTTATATTTATTTTACAGGTAACTTTGTATTTATTTTAACCAGGTACAATAGCTATTAAATAGTTAAGAACTATTTAATAGCTAAAATAGTTAAAATAATTACAAAATTACCTGTAAAATAAATCCTAACCTAAGTTACAATTAAACCTAACACTACACTATCAATAAATTAATTAAATACAATACCTACAATTATCTACAATTAAACCTAACACTACACTATCAATAAATTAATTAAATACAATATCTACAAATAACTACAATTAAATAAACTAACTAAAGTACAAAAAATAAAAAAGAACTAAGTTACAAAAAATAAAAAAATATTTACAAACATTAGAAAAAAATTATAACAATTTTAAACTAATTACACCTACTCTAAGCCCCCTAATAAAATAACAAAGCCCCCCAAAATAAAAAAATGCAGTACTCTATTCTAAATTCCAAAAGTTCAAAGCTCTTTTATCTTACCAGCCCTGAACAGGGCCCTTTGCGGGACATGCCCCAAAGAATTCAGCTCTTTTGCCTGTAAAAAAAAACATACAATACCCCCCCCCCAACATTACAACCCACCACCCACATACCCCTAATCTAACCCAAACCCCCCTTAAATAAACCTAACACTAAGCCCCTGAAGATCTTCCTACCTTATCTTCACCTCACCGGGTATCACCGATCGGTCCTGGCTCCAAAATCTTCATCCAACCCAAGCGGGGGCTGGCGATCCATAATCCTGCGGCTGAAGAGGTCCAGAAGAGGCTCCAAAGTCTTCATCCTATCCGGGAAGAAGAGGTGATCTAGACCGGCAACCATCTTGATCAAAGCGGCATCTTCTATCTTCATCCGATGAGGAACGGCTCCATCGTGAAGACCTCCAGCGTGGACCAATCTTCTTCCGACGACGTCCAACTGAAGAATGACGGTTCCTTTAAGGGACGTCATCCAAGATGGGTCCAAGGTAGGAAAATTCTGATTGGCTGATGGAATCAGCCAATCAGAATCAAGTTCAATCCGATTGGCCGATCCGATCAACCAATCAGATTGAGCTCGCATTCTATTGGCTGTTCCGATCAGCCAATAGAATGCGAGCTCAATCTGATTGGCTGATCGGATTAGAATCCTATCAGCCAATCGGAATTCGAGGGACGCCATCTTGGATGACGTCCCTTAAAGGAACCATCATTCTTCAGTTGGATGTCGTCGGAAGAAGATTGGTCCGCGCTGGAGGTCTTCACGATGGAGCCGTTCCTCATCGGATGAAGATAGAAGATGCCACTTGGATCAAGATGGTTGCCGGTCTGGATCACCTCTTCTTCCCGGATAGGATGAAGACTTTGGAGCCTCTTCTGGACCTCTTCAGCCGCAGGATTATGGATCGCCAGCCCCCGCTTGGGTTGGATGAAGATTTTGGAGCCAGGACCGATCGGTGATACCCGGTGAGGTGAAGATAAGGTAGGAAGATCTTCAGGGGCTTAGTGTTAAGTTTATTTAAGGGGGGTTTGGGTTAGATTAGGGGTATGTGGGTGGTGGGTTGTAATGTTGGGGGGGGTATTATATGTGTTTTTTTACAGGCAAAAGAGCTGAATTTCTTGGGGCATGCCCAGCAAAGGGCCCTGTTCAGGGCTGGTAAGGTAAAAGAGCTTTGAACTTTTTTAATTTAGAATAGGGTAGGGCATTTTTTTATTTTGGGGGGCTTTGTTATTTTATTAGGGGGCTTAGAGTAGGTGTAATTGTTGTAATATTTTTCTAATGTTTGTAAATATTTTTTTATTTTTTGTAACTTAGTTCTTTTTTATTTTTTGTACTTTAGTTAGTTTATTTCATTGCAGTTATTTGTAGGTATTTTATTTAATTAATTTATTGATAGTGTAGTGTTAGGTTTAATTGTAGATAATTGTAGGTAGTTTATTTAATTAATTTATTGATAGCGTAGTGTTAGGTTTAATTGTAACTTAGGTTAGGATTTATTTTACAGGTAAATTTGTAATTATTTTAACTATTTTAACTATTAAATAGTTCTTAACTATTTAATAGCTATTGTACCTGGTTAAAATAAATACAAAGTTACCTGTAAATTAAATATAAATCCTAAAATAGCTATAATATAATTATAATTTATATTGTAGCTATATTAGGATTTATTTTACAGGTAAGTATTTAGCTTTAAATAGGAATAATTTATTTAATAAGAGTTAATTTATTTTGTTAGATTTAAATTATATTTAACTTAGGGGGGTGTTAGTGTTAGGGTTAGACTTAGCTTTAGGGGTTAATACATTTATTAGAATAGCGGTGAGCTCCAGTCGGCAGATTAGGGGTTAATGTTTGAAGTTTGGTGTCGTCGATGTTAGGGAGGGCAGATTAGGGGTTAATACTATTTATTATAGGGTTATTGAGGCGGGAGTGAGGCGGATTAGGGGTTAATAACTTTATTATAATAGCGTTGCGGTCCGCTCGGCAGATTAGGGGTTAATAAGTGTAGGCAGGTGGAGGCGACGTTGTGGGGGGCAGATTAGGGGTTAATAAATATAATATAGGGGTCGGCGGTGTTAGGGGCAGCAGATTAGGGGTACATAGGGATAATGTAAGTAGCGGCGGTTTATGGAGCGGCAGATTAGGGGTTAAAAAAAATATGCAGGGGTCAGCGATAGCGGGGGCGGCAGAATAGGGGTTAATAAGTGTAAGGTTAGGGGTGTTTAGACTCAGGGTACATGTTAGAGTGTTAGGTGCAGACGTAGGGAGTGTTTCCCCATAGCAAACAGTGGGGCTGCGTTAGGAGCTGAACGCGGCTTTTTTGCAGGTGTTAGGTTTTTTTTCAGCTCAAACAGCTCCATTGTTTTCTATGGGGGAATCGTGCACTAGCACGTTTTTGAAGCTGGCCGCGTCCGTAAGCATCGCTGGTATCGAGAGTTGAAGTTGCGGTAAATATGCTATACGCTTCTTTTTTGGAGCCTAACGCAGCCATTCTGTGAACTCTAAATACCAGCGGTATTTAAAAGGTGCGGCCAGAAAAATGCCAGCATAGCTAACGCACCCCTTTGGCCACAGAACTCTAAATCTAGGCGTTAGTTAATTTGGTGGAAGGGACAAAGGTTAAATCTGTATTAAGTACTTTCTTCTGAGTATCTGTGAGTTCCATGTTACTAAGGTTAAAGATTACCTCAATTTTTATCTCAACCTCTTGTGTTTCTCTCCTTCTAGTTCTTCCTCCTCTTCTTCCTCTCTGTTTCTCTTTCCTATTTTGAATTTGGTATTTGGTCATCTGTCTGAGTTTAAAAAATCATTCGATGTTCCTGCTTTTGGTGTTTCATCCATTTCATTAGGATTTTGATCCCTCAGAGGTGTAAATCTATTATTTGTAGGAATGCGCCAATAAGGATAATGTGAACTTTGTTTTTTTTCTATGCATATTTATTTTGATGACTATAATCATCTCTTTGATTGTATGTATTTCTATCTCTTTGCCATATTTGGTTGTGTCTAGAGTCTTGATTATAGTGTCTGTGGTTATGTGTGTTTTCGTTGTAATCCCAATAATTGTAGCTGCTTTTTTCATACGGTCTATGTTCAAATCTTTTAGATTCATAGTCTCTGTTATTTTTTAGAGACACTCGTATTGTTACTATAGTATGGTTCTCTATAATAATTATTTCCCTTATATGGTTACTTATATTGGTGGTGTGTTTTATGTTTATTTTGGTTATGGTTGGATTTGTCAATATATTCGTTTTTATTTTAATATTATCTTTTTCTTTTTTATTGTTTCTTTTTTTTAAAAAACTTGAAGGTGTTCTTTAGTGTTTAGGTCAGAGTCAGTAATGTCTGCTGTCTCAATGCTTCCTAAATCTAAATTTGTGTTTTGCCAGTGTTTTCTTTTCTTTCTACTAGGTAATCTCCTGCATCTCTATTCACCTTTCTTAATTTCCCTTCTATTATATTCTTATTTAAATCTTTCAGTCTTTCTACTAAATATTTCTGTTTATAATAAACCAGTCTTCTTTGTTATGTACGGTTAAGTTTTTTTGTAATTCTCAACTTTGATTTTATTATCATCTAGTGTTTGGTTCCTAGATTTGACTATAATCTTCATCAAATTAAGTGAAGTGTTTTCAAGCGTCTCATACCATTCAATGTTTAATTCATCTTGTAAGTCAAAATTACACTCTTTCATAAATCTAAGTCATTTTTCTATTTATGTATTTTTGCATAAAAGAAACTTCTATTTTATGCTTAATTTCTTTGGTTAAAGTGTCTTCTAGTTTGTCTAATGTGAATGATAGGTCATTACATCAAGTTCAGTGTTCTCTATGTTAGAAAAGAAAGAATCTCTAAAAGAAAACCTAAACACAAAACCAAAGCTTAAACTATAAATAAACCTTACATTACAATTTTTAAAAAATAAAATAAAATAAAAATAAAAACCTAAATTGAACCTGCTCTGCGCCTCCACAGCTCCACCCCACCAGGATGAAGAAAGAAGATGGCCCGCACTTGATGAAGATTTCACCGCCTGGCTGAAGACTTTACTCCACCTTGAAGAAGATGGATGTCCGGACTTCAGGAATAGTGAGAAAAATTTTTGGGGTTAGTGTTAGATTTTTTTGTTTGTTTTTTTTTTTTGTGTGGGATTTTTTTTAGATTAGGGCTTTTTTATTTTTTAATGGGCATTAAATAACTGATTTTCCTTTTAAGGGCAATGCCCATACAAAAAAACCTTTAGGGGCAATGGGAAGCTTAGGTTTTTTTAGTGATAGGTTTTTTATTTTGGGGGTTGGGTTGGTGGGGGATTTTACTGTTAGTCGGTACTTTGTCATTTTTTAATATAAAAGAGCTGATTGCTTCAGGGCAATGCCCTACAAAAGGCCCTTTTAAAGGCTATTGGTAGTTTATTGTTATATTAGGAGGTGTTTTTGTGGTGGCTTTTTTGTTTTTATAGGGGTATTAGATTAGGTTTAGTATTTATTATTTTTGTAATCTTAGATTTTTTTATTTTCTGTAATTTTAGACTTTTTTATTTTGTAATATTAGTTGTTTTTTTATTGTAGTGTAAGTTTTTTTTTAATTTTTTAATTTAGGTTATTTATTTTTAGTTTATTTTAGTTTTTTAAAATAGTAATGTTAGGTTTATTTATAGTTTAAACTTATTATTTTTTTTTTATTATTTCACCTGTAAGTTTTTATTTATTTTAAGGTAGTTAATTGGAACTTTAATTTAAAGTTAGGGTGTGTTAGGTTTAATGGTTAATAGTTTAATTTAGTGTGTCGCGATGTGGGGGGTGGGCGGTTTAGGGGTTAGTATGTTTAATTTAATATTTCTGATGCGGGAGCAGTGGATTAGGGGTTAATAGGATAATTTGTAGTGTTGGCAATGTGGGGGTCCGCAGTTTAGGGGTTAATAGGTTTATTTTATTAGTCGCAATGTGTAGGTTGGCAGTTTAGTGGTTAATAGGTTTATTTAGTGTCGGCGATGTGGGGGGCGGCAGATTAGGGGTAAATGCCTTTATTTAGTGTTAGCAATGTCGAGGGCGGCAGTTTAGGGGTTAGTTGCTTTATTTAGTGTCAGCAATTTTGGGGGCGGTGGTTTAGGGGTTAATAACTTTAGTGTCAGCAATGTCGGGGGGCGGCGGATTAATGTTCTTTAGACTAGGGGTTTATGTTAGGGTGTTAGATTTATAATAAATGTTCCTGTCTCCATAGACATCAATGGGGAATGCGATACAGGGATCACCATTCTGCAAATCGCAGGTGTTATGTTTTTCGAACACTTTTTCTCCATTGATGTCTATAGGGGAAAATGTGCCATCAAGTCTGGACTTGGCTTTTGGGCGGTATGGAGGTTAACACATCATACCGCACAACAAAAGAAGGTTTTTTTGTAAGTTGTAATGGCGGTGCTATGGAAAGTGCGGTACCGCTACATTTTTAGCATTATTTACACACCAGGTTTAGCGCACACTTTTTTCTCCATTGATATCTATGGATAAATACGTTATCGCACGCACAATATTCTAAGTTCTGCTTTTTGCTTGCGTCAGGTTAGTGCGAGCATGATAACTTTTTATTTTCAAATCATAATACCAATGCAACCCGACGCGCAAAAAAAGTTTACTTCTATCACAATTAACGACCTAGTGAAAGCACAAAATAGCGCTCCACTCATAATCTGGTGCTAAGTAAATGCTAGATAGAATGATGCATTCAAGGAAACAATTAGTTTGAGAATAAAATATAGATATATTTTTGAAACTTTCAACAGATGTTAAATATTGACAAAATAAGTTTAACGTTTTAGAGTCTATAAAACAATGGGAGCTGCCATGTTGTAACTTAGGTTTCCTTCTCTGCTGTGGCCAATTAGGGACAGTTATAAATAAGTCACTGGAGTGTGCAGCCAATGGCTCTGTGGAATATAACAGTGGTTTGCACTTCCATTTCTAACAGGTTCTGAACAGCTTACAATTTCAGAATGGAATAACAGAAAAAAGGGGACAAAGTAAATAATAAAATTATATTGCAAAGTCTTTTATATATATACAATTTATCATTTTATTTTACTATATCAGTGTTTAATGTCCCTTAAAGGGAAACCAAGTTCATATTTTGATAGTAGAATCCAAAGATCCCGACACTCAGATAACCGGAGACATAGGTAAAATGTTAAAGGGACACTGTGCCCAAGTTTTTTCTTTTGTGATTCAGATAGAGCATGCAATTTTAAGCAACATTCTAATTTACTCCTATTATCAAATGTTCTTCATTCTCTTGGTATCTTTATTTGAAATGCAAGAATGTAAGTTTAGATGCCGGCCCATTTTTGGTGAATAACCTGGGTTATTCTTGCTGATTGGTGAATAAATTTATCCACCAATAAAAAGTGCTGTCCAGAGTCCTGAACCAAAAATAAGCTTAGATGCCTTCTTTTTCAAATAAAGATAGCAAGTGAACAAAGAAAAATTGATAATAGGAGTAAATTAGAAAGTTGCTTAAAATTGCATGCTCTTTCTGAATCATGAAAGAAAAAAATTGGGTTCAGTGTCCCTTTAAGCTTTATTTTCACACTATTAAAAGCAGAAAGGGCACATACACTGCACCATAAAAGCAAAAAAGAAAAACAAAGTAAGAGAGCCTAGACCCTCCTCATCCTCCCTACCCGTTAGTTGTTGCTTTTATATTTTGATAAGTTCTTATAGAATAAGAATTAATAATTTGCAAAGAAAGAATAACTTTACTTTTTTCTACTAATAGAAATATTTTGCAATAAACATTTGCATGATTTCTCTACTTATAAGTTATCTAGCAAAGTTTAGATCACACCTCTGATCATTTTAAGCAAAATATATGCTTTTATCTATTTTTGTAAGCAAATGTATTTTGCTTGCTATGGCATTTTGATGTATATATATATATATATATATATATATATATATATATATATATATATATATATATATATATATATATATAAATAAATAAATATAAATATATATATATATATATATATATATATATAAATAATTTTCATGGTAACACTACATCAGTACATTTGTACATCCCATAATTGTTCTGTATCTTCCAAAATATAGAGTTCAATTTACAAATTTCCTTTGATTTTCCTTCAAAGATAAAAGTCATTGTTTGAATGGTAAATGTTTTTGTGTAAGGTTGAATAATAATAAAAAAAAAAACATTAAAGCAATACATAGATCACAAATTAAATGAGCATGGGTGCATTTTATTTTGAAATAGATTTTTTGCAATACACTTCCGTTGGCAACAATGTTTCTAGTAAAAGTTATTACTAGGAATGGAATGCGCTGAAAGTGTGATTTGTTTAGTAGAATGAATAGTCCTGTGGACATTGGGTTTGGACAATCGAATGTTGATAATAATCAAAATCAATTAAAATAATCAAATTATCAAATTGGTAATCAAATGTTATTTGCGGCTTTTAAATGTTACTTTTGTCTTTGAATATCCACAATCGAAATTATGAATGTAACATTTGATTTAACAAATACTATTGAGAAGTTCAATAGTTAATGTAGTAGAGAATTTAGTAAATTGATACATAATAGTTACAAATATATACATTCAATATTGAATATTGCATAATTTAAATATTACATTTAAAGAGAGAATTAGAAACATTACAAATATATAGATTTGGATTGTTCAAATTTGAATATTGCATAATTCCTATCAAATTATTAGAAAAAATAAAATCGAATTTTACATTTAAAGAAAGCATTAGAAATACTATTACATTAAAGGGACGCTGAACCCAATTTTTTTTCTTTTGTGATTCAGATAGAGCATGCAATCTTAAGCAACTTTCTAATTTACTCCTTTTATCAAATTTTCTTCGTTATTTTGGTATCTTTATTTGAAAAAGAAGGCATCTAAGCTAAGGAGCAAGCCATTTTTTGGTTCAGGCCACTGGACAACACTTATTTATTAATGGGTTAATATAACCGCCAATCAGCAAGAACAACCCAGGTTGTTCAACAAAAATGGGCCGGCATCTAAACTTACATTCTTGCTTTTCAAATAAAGATACCAAGAAAATGAAGAAAATTTGATAATAGGAGTAAATTAGAAAGTTGCTTAAAATTGCATGTTCTATCTGAATAGGGTTCATTCTCAATTCGAAACCAACAGATGTGTTAAAATTTATTTAATTTTTAGAATATTGCAAAACATTCGCCCATCCCTAGTTATTACTGTTTTTTCTGCAGCATACACACATATGCTTTGAGGGCCTGTGCAGCAGTATTCAAACACCAGGCCTGCACAGAGAGGTGGCTATGATGTGTATTGCTTCTGAAGATGTAGTTTTCATTATACAAACCACTGATTAACTCTTTTCAAAGGTGCAGTGTTTGAATATTGGTGCACAGGCGCCTTCATAGGATATGTGCATTACTTTTACTACTATTTTTGGTAATGGAAGTATATTGCAAACATTCTTCTATTTCAAATTGTAATGCACTCATGTACTTTTCATTTTTGACCTTTCTATTTTTTTTTTAAATTAATTCAAAATGTATTCAACAAACATTACTCACGAACACTTTTAAATTTCTAAGCCAGACTGTTTTAATCCATCTGTAGTGAGGAAAATGAAACACTGAGTCCCGGTGTAGCCTAGATCCAAAAGTTTATTGGAAAAGAGCCAATTAAGAACAATAAGCTACTCCCCAATGCCTGACGTGTTTCGCACATGTACATGTACTTCATCAGAGACAATGCAACCTCACCTGCATTGGGACCTTAAATAGAGGATCAACCAATAGGTGACAAATTTCAATTAAGTGTCTAAAGTGTAATAGTGATTGGAGTAGTGAGTTGATTACATTTGGTGCTGACTTATATACTAGTGATCAAATCATTATATTGCTGTGCTTGGTAGAAAACAGGTTCCAGTAGAGGGGAAGGGTGCAGAATAATGATATATATGATGAACAAAATTAATATGTTAAATGGCCCAGTACATGATATCTGGCACAACTATGGGAAAATGAACAACAATAAAAACAACAGGTTTACAAAGTGGGATTAGTAAATGCATGTAATTGATAAATATTTTCATGTCTGCTTTGTTATGTTAAAGTATTCTCACTGGATAGAATAAAATCTAACTCAGCATTCTTCCAGATGCAAAAAAGTGGCAAAAAAGGGTTAGTTTATTTTGGGTTAACTAAGGGAAAAAAGGTTAGGAGGTTTAGATGCGAGTGGGTTATTTTACGGTGGAGGGCTGGCAGTTTAGGGGTTAATAGTGTGGTGCTTTATTTTGCAGTGGAGTGTGGCAGTTTAGGGATTAATAGTGTAGTGGGTTAGTTTGCCATGGGGGGCTGGTAGTTTAGGGGTTAAAAGTGTAGTGTGGACTGTGCGGTGGGCTATGTGGTGGTTTAAAGGTTATTAGAATAGGAGCTTATGATGATCGGGTTTCCGTGTGAGTACGGTGTTAGTTGTTTTCCCCAATAGTGTAATTTCGGCTTTTTGTGTTCATCATGCTAGCACTTTAGCAATAACTTTTTACTTTCAACTCGTAATACCAGCGCAACCTGATGAGCGCAAACTGTTTAGTTCTAGAACAGTTAGAGCTCAAGCGAAACCGCTAATTAGCGCTCCACTTGAAATCTAGCCCTATGTTGTTAACAACATTTTCACATGCAAATGTTATTTAGAGTGCTAAATGCCAATTTACCATTAATATCCACCATTACTAAATATAACTCTTAACCTGCTTGTGCATATTAAAATGAAGGATGCCAATTTAATGATGTTGCCATTTAGCAGTGTTGGGCCTATTCTCGGGTGCTTTAGGCATGCAGAATGCATTCACAGAAAGTAGCCAATTTCGTAAGAGCATAGCCCACACACAAATGTAAAACCAATATCAGTTTTAATACTTTTTTGCTATTTGTGAGGAGTATTAAGCAGCTCAAATTAAAGGGATATGAAACCAAAAATTTTCTTTTGTGATTCAAACAGAGCATACCATTTAAACAAAGTTCCACTTTACTTTTATTATCAAATTTACATTGTTCCCATGATATTCTGTGTTAAAGAGATACCTAGGTAGGCATCTGGAGCACTACATGACAGGAAATAGTATGTCATTCTTGCAAAACTGCTGCCATATAATGCTCCAGAAATGGGCAGGCTCCTAATCATACATTTCTGCTTTTCAACAAAAGATACCAAGAGAACAAGGACATATTGACAATTTAAGTTAATTAGAAAGCTGTTTAAAATAGCATGCTCTATATGAGCCGTGAAAGAAAAAATTTGGGTTTTGTATCGCTTTAAAGAAGTAGATACATATTACAAATCTGTGTAGGTAGTCATGAGTATAATGTAAAATTAGTTTCTGATGATATTAATTCTGAGATTTATTTTCATACCAATTGGATTATTCAGTCTGTTCCACATGAATGTACTAGCTTAAGCAATGGGACACAAAAATAAATAAGCTACAAGAGAAATAATATTGCCACACTAGTATAGAATACAGTTCAAATGTTGATAAATTAGTAAATGTAAGTGCTTCAAAGGAATACTGCAGGGAAATGTGTTTATACAGCAAATATGTTCCAAATCCAATGCTGAAATATATAATTAATTCAAATGCATAATAAAACAGAAAACAATCTTATACTACAGTAGCATTAACAAGAATTATTTCAACAATGAAAAAAGGCATGTACTGATCAAGAAAATATTACTTTCTTTTATGTCCTTACTGTTAGATGGAGTGTGGTATCATTGGGCCTCTCTGTCTAAATTAGTAATCCAATGGTCTTAAGTCAGCGGTGAGCTATTGTAACGTACTCGTGCACGATTTCCCCATAGGAATCAACGGGGAGAGCCATCTGAAAAAAAGTCTAACACCTGCCAAAAAGCAGCGTAAAACTCCTTAACGCAGCCCCATTGATTCCTATGGGGAAATAACATTTAAGTCTACACCTAACACCCTAACATGAACCCGAGTCTAAACACCCCTAATATTACACTTATTAACCCCTAATCTGCCACCCCCGACATTGCTGACACCTGCATTATATTATTAACCCCTAATCTGCCGCTCCGCACACCACCGCCAACTACATTATATGTATTAACCCCTAATCTGCTGCCCCCAACATCGCTGACACCTACTTTATATTTATTAACCCCTAATCTGCCTTCCCCAATGTCGCCGACACCTACATTAAATTTATTAACCCCTAATCTGCCACCCCCAACGTTGCCACCACAATATTAAAGTTATTAAACCCTAAACCTAAGTCTAACCCTAAACCACTAACCCACTAACTTAAATATAATTACAATAACTCTAAATAAATATCCCTATCATTAACTAAATTATTCCTATTTAAAACTACTTACCTATAAAATAAACCCTTAGATAGCTACAATATAACTAATAGTTACATTGTATCTAGTTTAGTTTTTTTTTATTTTACAGGCAAGTTTGTATTTATTTTAACTTGGTAGAATAGTTATTAAATAGTTATTAACTATTTAATAACTACCTAGCTAAAATAAATACAAAAGTACCTGTAAAATAAAACCTAATCTAAGTTACAATAACACATAACACTACACTATAATTAAATAAATTAACTAAATTAAATACAATTAAATAAATTACATACAATTAGCTAAAGTAAATTAAAGTACAAAAAAACAACTAAATTACAGAAAATAATAAACAAATTACAGATATTTAAACTAATTACACCTAATCTAATAGCCCTATTAAAATAATAAAAAAAAAAAACACAAAAAAAAAAAAAAAAACCAAGCCTAAACTAAACTACCAATAGCCCTTAAAAGGGCCTTTTGCAGGGCCTTGCCCCAAAGTAATCAGTTCTTTTACCTGAAAAAAAATACAAACAACCCCCCAAACAGTAAAACCCACCACCCACACAACCAACCCCCCAAATAAAATACTATCTAAAAAAACCTAAGCTCCCCATTGTTCTGAAAAGGGCATTTGGATGGGTATTTCCCTTAAAAGGACAGTTAGCTCTTTTGCCACCCAAAGTCCCTAACCTAGAAATAAAACCCACCCAATACACCTTTAAAAAAACCTAACACTAACCCCCTGAAGATCGACTTACCGGGAGACGTCTTCATCCAAGCCGGGCCAAAGTCCTCAACGAAGCCGTGAGAAGTCTTCATCCAAGCCGGCGAAGTGATTTTCCAGATGGGCAAACGTCTTCATCCAGACGACATCTTCTATCTTCATCCATCCAGTGCGGAGTGGGTCCATCTTCAAAACATCCGATGCAGAGCATCCTCTTCTGCCGACGGACTAACGACGAATGAAGGTACCTTTAAGTGACGTCATCCAAGATGGCGTCCCTTAGATTCCGATTAGCTGATAGAATTCTATCAGCCAATCAGAATTAAGGTAGAAAAAATCATATTGGCTGATGCAATTAGCCAATAGGATTGAAGTTCAATCCTATTGGCTGATCCAATCAGCCAATAGGATTGAGCTGACATTCTATCGGCTGTTCCAAATTATATTTAAGTTAGGGGGTGTTAGGTTTAGGGTTAGATTTAGGTTTGGGGGTTAATAACTTTAATATAGTGGCGGCAACATTGGTGGCGGCAGATTAGGGGTTAATAATATAATGTAGGTGTCGGCGACATTGGGGAAGGCAGATTAGGGGTTAATAGATATAATGTAGGTGTCGGCGATGTTGGGGGCAGCAGATTAGGGGTTCATAAATATAATGTAGGTGGCTGCAGATTAGGGGTTAAAATTTTTATTATAGTTTTTGCAATGCGGGAGGGCCTCGGTTTAGGAGTTAATAGGTAGTTTATGGGTGATTGTGTACTTTTTAGCACTTTAGTTATGAGTTTTATGCTACAACGTTGTAGTGTAAAACTCATAACTACTGACTTTTAATTGCATTAGAGATCTTGACAGGGTAGGGTGTACTGCCAGGGATAGGCAAGGTGCCTGTATACGGTCAGTGTTCGTGACTGGCCCTTGCAGTGTCCGCCACACGTTTTGTGGAGGGGAGGGAGAAGTAGGACAGATGAATGCTGGTCCTCACTCCTCCTTGACCCAAGCGGCGCCACGTTTATTAGTGGGAAAGTGAGGGAAGAATCAAGCTGCTTGCAGTCAACTAACCATGAGTGGTGACCCATCCCAATTTCTTGATCTGTGCGGAAGCGTGGTGCTGGTGTAGATAGAATACCGCTACCTACTCTTACAAACCTTATGTAACCAAGTAAGGCCTCGCTTCCATTGAGTTGTAATTCAGTTTGCGTGCACTCGCAAACCGTTAAATATGCTGTCGAAAGCAATATCGTTTAACGACTGTTTCCAATGGCGCGTTATACCTCAATATCGGCAGCTGGACTCCGGCTGCCGAAAAAATCTTCACGTCCCATAGAAAGTAATAGAAGCCGTTAATCGCTAAATTATATCAGGTTTCCAATGAAAGCGCAAACCGTTAATACACTGTCAGAGGCTGTCGATTCATTGAGAAATATTACCCCCAGCTCAACTAGGTGTAAAGGAGGAAAAACTAGCTTTTTGAGGCCTGTTTCTCATTGAAATTGCAAATTGCAAATCACAAAAAAATTATGAGTGTTTCAATGTACAAATAACATTATATATGCTACATTTATTTGTCCTATGTATAGGAATATTTGCACCCATGTTGTCATAGAAATTTCAATATGTATGTGCATATAAAAATATATGCAAGCACCACAATTATGGAACGACCTCCCGCACACTTTCAAACCTTCCCCATGCCTAATATCCTTTAAGAGATCCCTCTCTACATATCTCAAAACAGAATGCACCTGTCATTGTTGATTATATATTTCCTACCGGTTCTATGTTAAATTTTTGTGAATATATCGTGTATTATTATTGTTTTTTATTTTATTGTACCTATTGTGTCAATGCAATGTTTTGTGTACCCAGGACGTACTTGAAAACGAGAGAAATCTCAATGTATCCTTCCTGGTAAAATATTTTATAAATAAATAAAATATCTACCAATTCAAAATGAAAACTTTGCCCAGGGATGCTATATATAATCTCAATACATGTAGAAATATAATTTTATCTAATAATAATTTTCTCCTACATGTATATATGTATGATAATTGTATATATATATTTGACCTATATAAATCATATAATTTTAATAATTACTTTTAACTGTTATGATAAAGGCTGATATATTTAAATAGAAAAATATAATAATTACATTCAGTGTCTTTGAATTTCCGATATGTAACTACATATATATGTTGAAATTATAGTTCATATCAAAAATAAAAGTCATGAGTAAGTATATACTTTCAAACTGTTCATTAAATTAAGGATTAGATGAGATGAAGATAAGCCCTCCCCCCCCATGTTATTCATTGCAATCACCAGTTTCACATATGTTAACAAGCAACACACAGCTATAAAAAAAAACACCACACCTAGCCTAACCTCAGAACAGATATTTCAAAATGCAGGGTGAGAGAGAAGCTGACAATGCTGAAGTTAGACAGCGTAGGCCTGACATCCCCAGAGTGAGGCTGGATATAGAAACCCTGAATGAGCAGCAGGTGTTTGAAAGTTTCAGGCTCAACAGGGAGAAAATATATCAGTTATATGCCCTGTTGCAAGATAGGCTGGAAAGCCAGGGCTATTCAAGCAGGGCTGTCCCTGGAATGACCAAACTACTAGGGGCACTTCATTTTTTGGCTTCTGGATCCTTTCAGGTGACAGGGGGCATTGTAACTGGGGTGCATAAGTCCACTCTTTCTAAGCATCTTTCAAAAGTTATTGATGGACTTTATGATAATTGCAGAAAATTTATTTTTTTCCCCACATCACCCAGAGGTTGGCGTGATGTTAAGAGGGACTTTTTTCTTTTAGGTGGCATACCCAATGTCCTTGGGGCCATTGACTGCACTCATATTGCCCTAAGACCCCCTGTGCGCAGGGAGATAATATTTAGAAATCGGAAACACTTCCACTCCTTAAATGTGCAGATTATATGTGATGCAAACATGCGTATATTAAATGTCGTGGCAGGGTTCCCAGGAAGTAGCCATAATGCCTACATCCTCAGGAATTCTGGTGTGTGGAGATTGTTTGAGACAAATCAAATGCCTGAAGGACATCTCCTCGGTAAGTGTTTATGTATATATTATGATGCCTTCATGTGTTCAATATTTTGACATTTTATTGTTTCATTGCTTTATAATCCTTTATGTATGTGTCTAAGGGGGTGAAATTGATTAAATAAATAAATTGTTAATCATTTAAAAGATATATATTAACTATGTCATAGTAAGACATATGCATAACATTATTTTATGTCATACATTGCTTTATTGAAAGATGTGTGTTTATATATCTATATATATATATATATATAGTGTATATCTATGCATTCATATTTCAGCCGATTCTGCATATCCTCTTAAAAAATGGATTTGGACACCATTGAAAGAGAACCAGGTTGTTGGGCCTGCTGAATTAAGGTAAAATATATATTGATTTTCTGCTCTTGTGTGTCAGAAATATTGATTGTGCCTTGCAAAATGCTAGCTATAATCTGTATAAAAGTAGGACCAGTACACACTTCATAGGAATGTCCCTTTAAATCACTCTTGGGTGAATGTAGGTGCAAACCTGGAGGACCTCGTTTTCCAAAGTCCCAGTAAATGTAATGAAATAGAACACACAGGTAGCACTCTATGTGGAGCAACAGCACCTTTATTGAGCAACGTTTCGGGGCTCCTGCCCCTTTATTAAGCTATATATCTGTGTTTGTGCACATACATGTGTTGCTTGATTATCTCGTGTGTGTGTGTATATATCACTATCACAGACATAACAATGTTGTACTGAGTGCCTTTAAAGGGACAGTCAAAATACAAATCATCTATTATCAGTGAAGCATTTATAAATCTCTCTGCTTGAATATAAATATATTTATATATATAAAAAGGTTTAAATATTTATAAGATCAAACCAGGAATGTAGTTAGCTCATTAGTATTTGATTTGTCTTCACATTATATATTATAATCATATTTCTTGTTCTTTTAATACAGATATAATGAAGCACATATCCGAACACGTGCTATAATAGAACGACTGTTTGGTGTTCTAAAAATGCGCTTTCGCTGCCTGGACAGATCAGGGGGGATCTCCAATTCAGTCCGGAAAAAGCTATAAAAATCATAGTGGCATGTTGCTGTCTACACAACATGGCACAGGAGCATGGGATGTTGAACGACTTACTTCCAACACCACAGCCCCCAGGTGAAATCTTTGAGCATGATGTAATTAATCATCCTCAACCCCTCAATGCCCATTTGGAGAGATCTGCAACTATTCAAGATTTCTTTTCAGGTATTTTTATAGTATTGTAATGAGACCTTTTAGTTATTTATGATTATGTTTTTTAATAATACACATTTGTTTCTTTTAATGTTTTACAGATTGAAGATTCTCAAAAATGGAATACCACTCCCCTCCCTCTCTCTTCATCCCTATATTTACCACATTTTCCCTAAATAAATGTGTACTTTACTCAAATATAGTCATGGTGAATGTTTCTTTATTTCCAGCTATGTACTAATCAATGCATTCATCTTATGATTTATGTATAACATAATTATCTAAAATATCATTTTAATTATATTCCAAATATTACTTTGTTCTCTTGTTATAATTATTTAAAGAGCAGCTATGCACTCCTGGTTAATAAAAATGAGTACATGGGTGAACCAATGACAGACAGGATATATACTGTATGTTGGCAACAATAAACAGCTCCAACATAGGTTCTATGCTGCTCCTGATCTTACCTAAATAAAACTATAATCAAAGGATACTAAGAATATTAAGCAATATAAAGAATATAAATATATTAGATTTGCTTGTAAATATATATGTTTTAGCAAAATAATGGAATTTATGTCACTTTAAAAAAAAAAAAAGGAAGAGTGTGTTCACAATAAAACATTAATGAACCAGATAAATCATTCAATTCCAATCAACTTACATATGTACTCATAATCAATTTAATTTTTTTATGTTTCTTATTTCAATCATGTATTTAACTTTAGGAGCCATTCCATTTAATGTTCATCACCTGTGGTGCACTTGCTGATTGTTGCCTACATTTAGACAACAATCATCAAGCGCTCCCCATGTGCAGATTCAAAATGGGTAGATTCCTAAGCTAACATTCCTGTTTTAGTAAATTACAGATGATAATGAAGTTAAATAGATTATAGGATTACATATTTAAGTATATAAATACTGCATGCTCTAATTCATGAGTTTTATTTTGAATAGGCTATCCCTTTAAGAAATATATCAGATGCTTATTTCAAAGAGACAAATCCAGATATAATATAATCCTTAAAATAAAGATACATTATCAATACATACAATCCCCTGAGATTGCACACTTGAATGGCATGGTTACCTCATAGAAAATAATATAGAAAAATAAGTCAAAGGAAATAATTTTTTTATCATGAAGATGAGTTTTATTATTACAGATTTACCCTCATTCAAATGTAATTTTCAATGTGAAAATCATATTTATTCAATACAAAACGATGACACATTAAAGTTATAATGTGTCATAGTACTAATATTTATAAAATATATGTAATGTCATGTCTGCTAAAGCAGATAATACATTTGCAATATTTAGACTATTAACCAAAATACATAAGTGCTTAATATTACATACTTCAAGAGATATGAAGTATTGTCTTTAACATGGAGTTATTGAAACAATTTAAAAGTGCATTGTGCATTGGTCCCAGGGAGAGTCTGTGTCTGTTCATATGATGTCAATTAAAATGTATTAATCACCTCTATATCATGGCAATCACATATATGTTGTGTATACACCAGTGCATAAAAATATCATAAACATACATTTATCTAATTATTCTAAATATTGAATAATAATCTTGACAAAAAGGAGTGCATTAGTCATGATAGGTATTAGTCTTGATAGGTGTATATTTCAGATATTACATTCCACATAGGACTATAAGAATGAATGCAAGGTATTTGGCCATATCAACAGGAAGGAGTATTTACTTTTCAACTCTTCTATAACTGTATAACCCTTATTAGCTTCATCTGAAGGAGCAAACAACATATGCTTGTGGAATATAAATCATAACATTTACACATGTCACGTTGACTAATGTTAGATAGCATATACTGTATAAATTTCAGACACGTATCCCCAAGTATTCTTAAACGGCATAATATCCTCAATAAAAGGACACATAAATTTATCAACAATGTACACCTGCATATTAATTGACATCATGTGAAATAAAAATGAATAAAGCTGTTCATTTTTAGCAGATAAACAGCTATTAGAATAATATTAAGATATATGTTCAAATTTGGATTTGAAAAATGGATGCATATTTATGAGATGAAAATCGCACTTAAAAAAGTGCTTTAGTGCAAAAATTAGATATGATATATCTTGTGTGGAAAAAAAAGAATATTAATTAATTCTTGCAGCGGGATTTTGACTTTGGAGGAGAGGTACTTAGGGGGGCAGTGTGGCGTCTTGTGCGACGGCCACCAGCTGAATGTGAGGCTAATAACCGGGATTCAGGGTCCTGCAGGGAGATGACAGAGGATGCAAGGGAGGATGGAGTTTGGGGCCTATCCGCGAGCCTCTCCACTGCCTCTGCCAGGCGGAACGAGTGAGGCATTATGGATGTCCATTTGGCTCTGTATCCTTCTCAAATCCTGCTGCTGCTGGAGCCTGGACAGCCTAAGCTCTCTATGTATGAGCCTCAGTAGATCATCCTGCTGGGACTGTGCCGGACCCTGTTGTACAGTTGGTGTCTCAGGAACTAATAATTGGCTGGTTCCAGGGCTGTCTCTCCGTATTGGTGACTGAGAGGTTGTCTGTGATGGCACTGTTGGCAATACATTGGTGGGTGCAGTGGGTGGTGGTGTGGATTCCTGTTGTGCCATAGGAGTGGGAGGCATATAGTACAGATGATGCAGATCTGTATGCTGCTGTGGTGGGTGCATCATCTGCTGCTGAGGATAATGATGTCGTGGTGGGTGCATCATCTGCTGCTGAGGAGGATGTTGTGGGGGGTGCATCATCTGCTGCTGAGGAGGATGTTATGGGGGGTGCATCATCTGCTGCTGAGGAGGATGTTGTGGGGGGTGCATCATCTGCTGCGGTGGGTGCAGCTGTGGGGGCTGTGCCATTTGTTGCTGCGAAGTATGCATGAACTGCTATTGTTGAGGAGGATGAGTCTGCTGGGGTTCAGAACCCAAAACATGAAATGTTGTCTCCGAGGTAGATGGAGAAGGGCATGATACATCCTCCACCTCATATGCCCTAGGCTGCTGCATATCATCTTCTAAGAGGCTGATATAGGAGGTAGTGTCACCATAGATATTCTCATCCTCCTCAGTGAATGTAGGAACATCCTGCTGTGGTGTTGGTGCAGCTTCATACTCCTCCTGTTCGGAACCTACAAATAAATTTACGGTATGTTTACATTATCTATCTAATAGAATATATTACTTTGTAGCATAACAATACAGACTATTATATTCCATATTTATGTGTATATATGTACACACACACACACACACACACATACATACACACACACACACACACACACACATACACATACACACACACATACACACACACACACATACACACACACACATACACACACACACACACATACACACACACACACACATACACACACACATACACACACACACACATACACACACACACATACACACATATACACACACACACATATAGTGTGTTTGGGATAAAATCCAAGCATATATGACCATAACTGATGAATCTTTATAGACTGTGTCTTAAAGGAACATTGTTAAAGGGACACTGTACCCAAATATTTTCTTTTGTGCTTCAGATAGAGCATGCAATTTTAATCAACTTTCGGATTTACTCCTATTTTCAAATGTTCTTTATTCTCTTGGTATCTTTATTTGAAATGCAAGAATGTAAGTTTAGATGGCGGGCCATTTTTGGTGAACAACCGAGGTTGTCCTTGCTGATTGGTGGATAAATGCATCCACCAATCAAAAACTGCTGTCCAGAGTTCTGAACTTAGAAAAAAAGCTTAGATGCCTTCTTTTTCATATAAAGATAGCTAGAGAACGAAGAGAAATTGATAATAGTAGTAAATTAGGAAGTTGCTTAAAATTGCATGCTGCATCTGATTCACAAAATAATAAATTTGGGTACAGTGTCCCTTTAAGGACAATGACACATGATTTATATGAAATGCTTAATATTCTTGGATATTATATAATCAATATTCTTGCTTGTCGGAGCAGATATACAATACAGAGTGCTTGCTGAACATATTAAATACAACTATGTAAATTTAGATTCATAGCTAAACACAGATGGGTATTTATGATATACAACATATATACATCACATATATGGTTATATTTAATATTGAATATTCACCTTCATACACCTCTTCAGGGGGCACAGAGGTGTCCATTGTCCCCTTACATCCGTGAACAGATTCATCCGAGATGACATTGGACAGCATCTCCTCCCATGACCTTAGGTGTATTCTCTTGCTAGGACCACCACCTGTCCCACGTGCATATTTGGCCTGCTGTGCCAGCTTAGCTTTGGTTTCCCTCCTGCAGTCATGATAGCGGTGTTTAATGCTGGCAGTAGAACGATTACGTCCTAAGCAGCTGACTGCCACTCGAATCTCCTCCCACAGCTTATTCCGGACACCCGGCCTCAGGTTAGGGTTCTCCAGCTGAGCTGCCCTCTCCAAGTAGGCCTCAACAAGAGCCTCCTTCTCCTCCTCAGAGTACCTCTCCTCTCTTAGCCTGCCCTTCACACCTGAAGGGCCAGCAGACACAGACTCTCCCTCCTGTGACTGGGGACCAGCCCTCTCTACCTCCTCTGTCCCTGCAGGCTGTCACAGGCTACCACCAGCCCCACCCCCACTTGCCACAGTCTGCCCCACTCTCCCTCTTCTTTTTGTGCCTAGCTGAGGCTGACTCCTCCTCACTCCTCCCACCTCCACTCCTCTTCCACCCTCTCTCCTTCCCTCCTCTGCCAGGGTTTGAGGAAGGACAAATCCTCCACCCAAACCTCGGCCCCTAATCCTGCCCATACTACTCCCTACTTCCCCCCTCCCCCTCCCTCTATCCACCCTCTCCACTGCCCTCCCCCTAGCCACCCCCTTCCCAACTCCACTAGGCCTATCCATTCCTTTCTCCTTCCTCCCTAACTCTAACCTAACACTAAAGTCCCTAGCTTACCTAACTACACTAATTCACCTAACTAAACCTTAAATTAAATATCCCCAAAACTAACTACCTAACCTATCTAGACCCTAACTATCTCTATTCTATATCCCTCAAAATAAAAATAAAATGTGGGGGTGAAAATAAACAAAGGGATGTAAATGAAAAAGGAAAAACTAAAGAGGATTATAACAAAATTATAGAAAAATAATAAGGGATGCAAATGAAGAAAGGGGTGGGCTATATAGTCAAATGAAAAAAAAAAATATGGGATGTAAAAAAAAAATAGGATGGGCAAAATGTATATATATAAAAAAAAAAAGTTATATAGTGAGGAAGGGAAGGGTAGTCAAAGGGGGGATGGGAAGTGGAATAAGGGGATTAATGAAAGGAGTAATAAAGGAAGATGGGGATATGGGGGTTAATGAAATAAAAAAAATGTTACGGCTTCATTTTTAACGACTCAATGGAAGCGAGGCCTAAGTAACCAACCATGATGATCATGCAATTAACATCAAGGTGGGTGGGTTTGGTCAGGAGTTGCAGACTCTCAAATCTAACCAAATAAGAAAATAAAGCAGTCTTTATATAAATGTTATTTTAAACTTGTTTGATGACTCCTTTGTACTTGTGGAACTAGACCAGGGGCGTCCAACATGCAGCTCATTTGACAGCAAAGTGTCGCTCTCCTGATTTATAGAATCATAGAATACGCCAGCAGATAGGAACCATTTGGCCTATCTAGTCTGCTCAAATTTCTGAATACTTTTATTAGTTCCTGGCCTTATCTTATATCTAGCATAACCTTATACCTATCCCATGCATGTTTAAACTACTTCTCTTTTTCTACCACTTCTGCTGGATGGCTTTTCCACCATGTATCCACTACCCTCTCTGTAAAGAGAGTGTTTTTTTATGTTTTTAATTTGAAATGTACCTTGGTGTCCTTCACTAACGTCATAACTTTGGAAAATGTCCGCCACAGCCTTGGTCCGTGCCTATCCCTGTGTACCGCTCACTTTTTGGCCTCCCAGGACAGACTTGTAATACCAGCGTTATGGAAGTCCCATAGAAAAAAGACTTTACGAAGTTTGTGTAAGTAATTTTGCAGTAAGGCCATACAAGTGTGTGGTCACCCTAAACCTGCAAGACTCGTAACAGCAGCGGGCGTAAAAAAGCAGCGTTAGGACCTCTTAACGCTGCTTTTTTACCCTAATGCACAACTCATAATCTAGACGTTAGTTTAGTAAATATGCCTTATAGACAATCATTCAAGTAAACAAGTCTTTAAAATGTTTAGAGAATAGCTGTTTTGTAGCATTTGCCTGTATAATTTTATCTGTTGAATATTTTCAAAATGTACTTGTATTATTTAGAAAAGTTTATTGATGCATAACTTTTTGGTAATATTGGTAATGGGTGCTAAATGTTTCATTCTTTATATAACATTGCTTAACTATATATGGAGTTTGTGAAGCAAAAAGTGTTCACTAACAAGACTCAACACAACACCATCCATCACTTCAGAAAAGACTGACATGGCCACTGTAAACACCTAGCTCACACACATGCATAATAGGGACTCTAAGTGCCCTTATGATCCAAAGCTCTCTATTCAGGTGAGATTATCTAAAATCATCTATAACAGCTAAGACATCTATGACAGGTTGATCTAAAGACATATTTCACAATGCTGAGTATCTTGCTAAGGGAGATAAGCTACATTTCTATATGTGATGGGGAGATATGTACATACACAAAACTGCTCATACACAAAATTGTATAAACAATGCACATCCAAACCTACTGCACGTTACAAATATAGGTGATTCAATAAAAAACCTTCCTCAAAATATGTGGAGAAAAAATGTATTCAATGTAGAAAACAAAGGTTGGAATTGTAAACAATATATCCAGATTTGAATGGTTCCTTCAATTTTTATTGTGAAATAAGTCTTGCTGCTTTGATGAAGGTAAGAACAGGGGTTTTCCTTTGACATATGTCCAGTTAACTCGTAATTAGTATCAGTATGATCTATGCACCATACGCTTGTAGTTCTCACAGTTTCATCTTGCCAAATATAAGCTGGCACTTTTTGAAAATATGCATTGCACTTATTAAAGTGAAGGAAAAAAAAATATAATATATTATGTTAAACTAGAAACCAATGCAAGATAAGTTAATTGATGAAAGCTGAGTAATTTGATTTGTATGTGCTTCAAACAAATGCTGTTATCAGTACTAGTTGATCCCTTTCACATTCTGTGAGAATCTGCATTCTTGTGAGTTCCATTACCTTCTAAGGTGGTAAGCTTGAAACTCTCTGGGAATTCCTGTTTAGTTGAAAATACTGTATATAACAGCAGGCCTGCTAAAGTTTGGCGTAAGAAGAAACCCAAACAGGTCAAACTTCTGGATTACTACTCCTAATGCAATAGACCTGAGGTGCCCCGGGAAGACAGGCCTCAGGTGGCTCAAGTTAAAGGGACAGTCTACACCAGAATTTTTATTTTTTAAAAAGATAGATAATCCCTTTATTACCCATTCCCTAGTTTTGCATAACCAACACAATTATATAAATACACTTTTTACCTCTGTGATTACCTTGTATCTAAGCATCTGCAAACTGCCCCCTTATTTCAGTTCTTTTGACAGACATCCATTTTAGCCAATCAGAGCTGGCTCACTGGAACTCTACGTGCGTGAGCACAGTGTTATCTATATGACACACATGAACTAACAACCTCTAGTGGTGAAAAACTGTCAAAATGCTCTGAGAGAAGAGGCGACCTTCAAGGGCTTAGAAACTTGCATATGAACCTCCTAGGTTTAGCTTTCAACTAAGAATACCAAGAGAACAAAGCAAAATTGGTGATAAAAGTAAATTGGAAAATTGTATAAAATTACATTCTCTATCTGAATCATGAAAGTTTATTTTGGACTAGACTGTCCGTTTAAAGCACATTCTGACTAAAGAACATATTGTATTTATTGTACAACACATCTGTTAATGAATTTTTTTATTATCAGGACATCCATTTTAATAAAATGCACAGAACTGCCCACAAAGTTCCTTAATTTGTGTCAATAATTCATATATTTACATTCCATACCTGCAAAAGCAAACAAAAGAGGGCATCTGGAATACATATTAAAAATCCTAAATATTCTTGTTGTTGTAGACATTTGTGTATGTTGCATCTGCATGATTAAATGCAGAGAACATTTTTTATGTGTTTAAATTAGGCATTAAGGAGTACGGTCGGTATGGTAATCATAGGATGGCTGGTGATTAGAAAAGTTTGCAGGTTTATTATTAATTAGAATGCTGAAAAAAAATGTTTAATCTTGAACTTATATTAAATTACTTTGTATGCATTACTTATTAAATTAAAGATTTTAACTTCAGGAATGCCTCAAGCATGATTTGATTAATGCTTGTAAGTGAGAGCGCACATTAGAATATTTTTCAGGAAGTGTTGTACTTTGTTTTGTGGGCTTTGAGATAAAATATTACTTATGAAAAGCAATGGAAGATGATCTTTCAAATATTATTGTTGCATTATTATTATTATTATTATTTTTTATTTTTTTCCTTTATTGAAGGAGCAGCAATGCAGTACTGGGAACTAGCTTAAAGCCAATGACAATAGGAATATTTGAGCAGCCACCAATGAGCAGCTTCTGAGCCTACCTAGGTATAATTTTTAACAAAGGATACAAAAAGAACAAAACAAATTAGTTAAAAGAAATAAGTTGGTAAGTTATTTAAAATTGCATGCTCTATCTGAATCGGTTTTATGTCCCTTTAAGATAAGAGAAATGTCAGTGTGCTTGTTCAATGTAAAAATAAATATGGTAAAAAAAATCCACATCTGGTCACGAGGAATAAATTCAGCATTTGTTAAAAGAAACCAGAGTTCAATGTTACAGAAATATTTTCATTAATCTCACAGTAGGATTTTTTAATTGAAAGGAAAAAAATCAGTCAATGAAACTTTTATCCATAGAAGAAAATTATAAGATGCATATTTTTTCAATAAAAATAAATGACATTTCTCAGGAATTATGTACTGTTGGCTAACTTTATAGTCCTGTTGTACATTTCAGACAAACATTTACTATAATTGCAATGCTAATCTTTCACATCACTTTTAAAATGATATTTCCTAAACTAATGCATAAAAGCAATTACCGCAAATGTTTTTACTAAACTAGTTAAATCTAGACACAAAATATAGATCGTTTTTTCCACACACTAAATTCTAATTGATACCAAATATTATTACTATTTGATTTATAATGAGAACGCAGGGCTAGATTACAAGTGAAGCACTATTTTACGCTCCCACTTGCGTCTTAACTTCACTAAACGGAGACTTTTTGCGTTACTCAGGTTGTGCTTGTATTAGAAGTTAAAAGTAAAAAGTTTGTGTGCTAGCAAAACCCCAAAGTGAGCAAAAAGTGGAACTTCAAATATCGTGACCGCATTAACGTATTCTTCCATAGATTTCAATAGAGCATTTAAACTGTAAAAAACTTACACCCATACTAGCGTGCTAACCCAATCGTGTTTATTCAAGTACACTAAGGAAGGAGGGGGACCTTAAATAAGACGCCCCAAAATTTCTAGTGGTGGCCCTGTTGCTATTGAGTTGTTTAAGCACAATAGTGGTACTATTCTTGTGCTCCACTTATAAGATAGACCATAGTTTTATATTGCCCTAGGCACTATAAAATCTGCAGTCTCTCTGCCTCAACAATTTCAGCTCATATTTGCCTCATATACTTCCCACAACTGGAGGGCTTATACACCTTTCCTAGATAACATAGGATAAAAAAACATAAAATAAAATTAAGAAATAAATGGCTTAGAGCAAATAAGATTGGAAATTAATAATGCTATAGAACTGCTCCTCAATATTACCTGCCCTCCTAAATATTGATGTGTTAGGCATTCACATTTTTGCGAAAATATTCCACTTATACAGCTAAGGATTAAAAGAAAGGTAATTTAAATTATAAATAATATATCTAAACTTGGAAAAAACTAAAAATCTAATGTTTTATTATCAGCCAAACACTCACAAATAACTAATAAACACACTCATGTTACTAATAGTTTCTGATATTTTCTCAGAACTAATACATACAGGTAAAGACGAGAAAAACTCAGCTCATAATATAAATCTTCACATTTAAGGATTTGTTTAAAAATTATGGCAGCAGCCAACCGTGAATACAAAAAAGGATAGGATGCACAGCACTGCAGGCTTACACATTTCGGTGTTCAGCCGTATTCATAGCCTAACGTGTGCACTTCTCAAAGTCTAAAATACCCTAAAAAGCAATGCTATTGGTTAACAGGAAGATGTGCATCACCATCTCATTAATTGAATTGCCTAAGAGGGACTGCAAAGATTTAACCCTTGATGGCACACCACTGAAAGTTAATTAACAAAAGGATTATAAGAATACACTGAAAGTATATAATAGCCACTAGCATACTAACATACGGCTAGATTACGAGTTTTGCGGTAAGAGTGGCTCGGTATTAACTTGCAAGTTATTTCCACCGCTCACCTCCCTATAGCTCTGCTATTACAGGTTTTCATAATCCCGGCGTTAGCAGGCAATATGAGAGCGTTGAGCAAAATTGAGCTCCATACCGCACTCCAATACCAGCGCTGCTTTGAGCTGGTTTTACATGCTCGTGCACGATTTCCCCATAAACATAAATGGGGAGAGCCAGCTAAAAAAAAGCCTAACACCTGCAATAAAGGAGCGTAAAGCTCCGTAACGCAGCCCCATTGATTCCTATGGTGAAACAAAAGTTATGTTTAAACCTAACACCCTAACATAAACCCCGAGTCTAAACACCACTAATCTGCCGCCCTTGACATCACTGACACCTACATTACACTTATTAACCCCTAATCTGCTGTCCCCGCCACCGCCGCCACCTACCTACATTTATTAACCCCTAATCTGCTGCCCCCAATGTCGCCGCCACCCACCTACACCTATTAACCTCTAATCTGCTGCCCCCAATGTCGTCGCCACCTACATAAATTTAATAACCCCTAATCTGCCGCCCCCAACGTTGCTGCCACTATACTAAAGTTATAATAAAAGTTATAAAACTGATTGGAACAGCCAATAGAATGCAAGCTCAATCCTATTGGCTGATTGCATCAGCCAATAGGATTTTTTACCCTTTAATTCCGATTGACTGATAGAATTCTATCAGCCAATCGGAATTCAAGGGACGCCATCTTGGATGACGTCCCTTAAAGGAACCTTAATTCTGGAAGAGCCGTCGACAGATATCTTGAAGATGGAGCTGCTCTACGCCGGATGGATGAAGATAGAAGATGCCGTCTGGATGAAGACTTCTGCCGGCTTAGATGAAGACTTCGGCCCGCTTGGATGAAGACTTCTGCCGGCTTCGATAAGGACTTCTGCCACTTCGTTGAGGATGACTATCGGGTCTTCAAAAACTGTAAGTGGATCTTCGGGGGTTAGTGTTTTTTTTAAGGGTTTATTGGGTGGGTTTTATTTTTAGCTTAGGGTGTGGGCGGAAAAAGAGCTAAATGCCCTTTTAAGGGCAATGCCCATCCATATGCCCTTTTCAGGGCAATGTGGAGCTTAGGTTTTTTTTTTAGATAGGATTTTATTTGGTTTATTTGGTTGTGTGGGTGGTGGGTTTTAATGTTGGGGGGTTGTTTGTATTTTTTTTTACAGGTAAAAGAGCTGATTTCTTTGGGGCAATGCCCTGCAAAAGGCCCTTTTAAGGGCCATTGGCAGTTTATTGTAGGCTAGGGTTTTTTTCTTATTCTTTTTTCTATTGTGTAATTTAGTGTTTTTTTTTTTCGTTATTTAGTTAATTGTATTTAATTAATGTAATTTATTTAATTGTAGTGTAAGGTTAGGTGTTAGTGTAAGACAGGTTAGGTTTTATTTTACAGGTAAATCTGTATTTATTTTAGCTAGGTAGTTAGTAAATAGTTAATAACTATTTACTTACTAGTCTACCTAAATACAAATAAATAAATAATAAATAATAACTAAATAAATACAAACTTGCCTGTGAAATAAAAATAAAATCTAAACTAGCTACAATGTAACTATTAGTTATATTGTAGCTTGCTTAGGTTTTATTTTATAGGTAAGTATTTAGTTTTAAATAGGAATTATTTAGTTAATTATATTCATTTTTATTTAGATTGATTTTAATTATATTAAAGTTAGGGGTGTTAGGGTTAGATTTAGGGTTAGGTTTAGGGGTTAATAACTTTAGTATAGTGGCGGAGATGTTAGGGACAGCAGATTAGGGGTTAATAACAGTAATGTAGGTTGCACGATGTTAGGGACAGCAGATTAGGGGTTAATAATATTTAACTAGTGTTTACGATGCAGGAGTGCGGCGGTTTAGGGGTTGATATGTTTGTTATAGTGGCGGCGATGTTGGTGGGCGGCAGATTAGGGGTCAATAACATTATGTAGGTGTCGGCGATGTTGGGGGCAGCAGATTAGGGGTTAATAAATATAATGTAGGTGTCAGCGATGTTGGGGGCAGCAGATTAGGGGTTCATAAGTATAATGAAGGTGTCAGCGATGTTGGGGGTGGCAGATTAGGGGTTAATAAATATAATGTAGGTGTCGGCGATGTCGGGGGCGGCAGATTAGGGGTTAATAATTTTATTTTAGTGTTTGCAATGTGGGAGGGCCTCGATTTAGGGGTTAATAGGTAGTTTATGTGTGTTATTGTACTTTTTAACACTTTAGTTATTAATTTTATGTTATGGCATTGTAGCATAAAACCCATAACTACTGACTTTCAGTTTACGGTATGGATCTTGACGGTATAGGCTGTACCGCTCACTTTTTGGCCTCCCAGGCAAACTCATAATACTTTAGTTATTAATTTTATGTTATGGCATTGTAGCATAAACCCATAACTACTGACTTTCAGTTTACGGTATGGATCTTGACGGTATAGGCTGTACCGCTCACTTTTTGGCCTCCCAGGCAAACTCGTAATACCGGCGCAAAGGAAGTCCCATTAAAAAAGGACTCTTGGAAAGCTGCGGTAGTTACATTGTGTTACGGCCAAAAAAGTGTGCGGGACAGCTAAACCTGCAAGACTCGTAATACCAGCGGTAGTGAAAAAGAACCATAACGCTGCTTTTTCACTCATACCGCAAAACTCGCAATCTAGCCGATAGATAACATTTTTGACTCCTTATAAGTTGGTTCATATTACAATAGTATTTAGCAACCCTTAAACAGTTTCTAATCAGGAGAATATATGCAACCATAGTTAAGACATACAAAAAGTGGTTTCGAATAATGAAGAAATACAATACAAAAGAATATACCCAGATGTAAGATGAAATGGATACAATTCAACAGAGTGTACTCAGAATGTACTCAGAGACATGATAATTTGGAAAACACATATATACATATAAAAACATTTGATGAACAGCATATTAGATGCAATTAATGCTTGTACTTGCCAAAGGGCCCCAGATGATGCTAGGGGAGGCAAAATGACTCCCAATAGTCGAGTTTAGGCCCTCTGGCACTCTGGTCCTCAAATGAAACATCCAGAAAATGTCCCTTTTAGCCAGCAGTTTATCCACATCTCCCCCCCCCCTTTTTGGTTTGTTCACCCTCTCAATAGCACACCACTTGAATGTATCAATTCTACCATTGTGCTACTCTATAAAGTGTCGCACAAGTGGTGTGGAGGACTTGCCCTGGTTTATAGTGGAGAAGTGTTCTCAAATCCTTGATTTTATGTCCCTAGACAAGAGTCCTATGTATTGGACCCTACAGGACTGACAAGGGATCATATATATCACCTATGTTATCATGCAATTCATACATGTTTTAATGTCAAACCTTTCACCAGTTACATATGAGATAAAGGTCTTTGCATACAAAGAGAGAAGCGCTCTACCAGGAACGAACAACAGCTCAGTGGCTTGTTCTATGGCGATTTACCACCCGGAAGCAGCCTCTTTTAGACCAGTGTGCTTTTCACAGAAGAAAACTTTCCTGAAATATATCAGTCTGATCCTGCCAAGTAAGGTCAGTCCAGCCCCGAAATACCAGGCAATTCTCCTCTGAACAAGGAACATGACAACCCCAGACGATCGTTTCGGCCTCCTATGGGCCTCGTCAGTGAGGTGCAGCCACATTCCTCTAAGCACACTGGGCAAGGAGTCCACGTCTGGTTTCCCCCATCACCCATAGGGAGACTTCCCCAGGGTCATAATAATTTGCATACAAAGAGAGAAGCGCTCTACCAGGAACGAACAACAGCTCAGTGGCTTGTTCTATGGCGATTTACCACCCGGAAGCAGCCTCTTTTAGACCAGTGTGCTTTTCACAGAAGAAAACTTTCCTGAAGTATATCAGTCTGATCCTGCCAAGTAAGGTCAGTCCAGCCCCGAAATACCAGGCAATTCTCCTCTGAACAAGGAACATGACAACCCCAGACGATCGTTTCGGCCTCCTATGGTCCTCGTCAGTGAGGTGCAGCCACATTCCTCTAAGCACACTGGGCAAGGAGTCCACGTCTGGTTTCCCCCATCACCCATAGGGAGACTTCCCCAGGGTCATAATAATTTGCATACAAAGAGAGAAGCGCTCTACCAGGAACGAACAACAGCTAAGTGGCTTGTTCTATGGCGATTTACCACCCAGAAGCAGCCTCTTTTAGACCAGTGTGCTTTTCACAGAAGAAAACTTTCCTGAAGTATATCAGTCTGATCCTGCCAAGTAAGGTCAGTCCAGCCCCGAAATACCAGGCAATTCTCCTCTGAACAAGGAACATGACAACCCCAGATGATCGTTTCGGCCTCCTATGGGCCTCGTCAGTGAGGTGCAGCCACATTCCTCTAAGCACACTGGGCAAGGAGTCCAAGTCTGGTTTCCCCCATCACCCATAGGGAGACTTCCCCAGGGTCATAATAATTTGCATACAAAGAGAGAAGCGCTCTACCAGGAACGAACAACAGCTCAGTGGCTTGTTCTATGGCGATTTACCACCCGGAAGCAGCCTCTTTTAGACCAGTGTGCTTTTCACAGAAGAAAACTTTCCTGAAGTATATCAGTCTGATCCTGCCAAGTAAGGTCAGTCCAGCCCCGAAATACCAGGCAATTCTCCTCTGAACAAGGAACATGACAACCCCAGACGATCGTTTCGGCCTCTTATGGGCCTCGTCAGTGAAGTGCAGCCACATTCCTCTAAGCACACTGGGCAAGGAGTCCACGTCTGGTTTCCCCCATCACCCATAGGGAGACTTCCCCAGGGTCATAATAATTTGCATACAAAGAGAGAAGCGCTCTACCAGGAACGAACAACAGCTCAGTGGCTTGTTCTATGGCGATTTACCACCCGGAAGCAGCCTCTTTTAGACCAGTGTGCTTTTCACAGAAGAAAACTTTCCTGAAGTATATCAGTCTGATCCTGCCAAGTAAGGTCAGTCCAGCCCCGAAATACCAGGCCGAAACGTACGCCTGGGGTTTTGCGGTTTCTCTCGTTCAGAGAGGGATTGCCTGGTATTTCGGGGCTGGACTGCACTGTTAAGTCAGGATCAGACTGATATGCTACAGGAAAGTTCTTCTCTGTGAAAGGCACATATTGAGCAAAAAGAGGCTGCTTCTAGGGTGGTAACTAGCCATAGAACAAGCTATTATGCTATTGTTCGTTCCCAGGTTGAGCGCTTCTCTGTTTTTATTTATGCAAATTATGACACTTGGGGAAGTCTCCCTAAGTGTGATGTGGAAATCCAGACATGGACCCATTGCTCAGTGTGCCTAGAGGGATATGGCTGCACCTCACTGACGAGGCCCACAATAGGCCGAAACGTACGCCTGGGGTTTTGCTGTTTCTCTCGTTCAGAGAGGGATTGCCTGGCATTTCGGGGCTGGACTGCACTGTTAAGTCAGGATCAGACTGATATGCTACAGGAAAGTTCTTCTCTGTGGTAGGCACATATTGAGCAACAAGAGGCTGCTTCTAGGGTTGTAACTAGCCATAGAACAAGCTATTATGCTATTGTTCGTTCCCAGGTTGAGCGCTTCTCTGTTTTTATTTATGCAAATTATCGGCTAGATTTGGAGTTTGGCGGTAAAAGGGCTGTTAACGCTCCGCGGGTTTTTTTCTGGCCGCACCATAAATTTAACTCTGGTATCGAGAGTTCAAACAAATGCTGCGTTAGGCTCCAAAAAAGGAGCGTAGAGCATATTTAGCGCAAATGCAACTCTCGATACCAGAGTTGCTTACGGACGCGGCCGGCCTCAAAAACGTGCTCGTGCACGATTCTCCCATAGGAAACAATGGGGCTGTTTGAGCTGAAAAAAAACCTAACACCTGCAAAAAAGCAGCGTTCAGCTCCTAACGCAGCCCCATTGTTTCCTATGGGGAAACACTTCCTACGTCTGCACCTAACACTCTAACATGTACCCCGAGTCTAAACACCCCTAACCTTACACTTATTAACCCCTAATCTGCCGCCCCCGCTATCGCTGACCCCTGCATTACACTTTTAACCCCTAATCTGCCGCTCCGTAAACCGCCGCCACCTACGTTATCCCTATGTACCCCTAATCTGCTGCCCTAACATCGCCGACCCCTATGTTATATTTATTAACCCCTAATCTGCCCCCCACAACGTCGCCGACACCTACCTACACTTATTAACCCCTAATCTGCCGACCGGACCTGAGCGCTACTATAATAAAGTTATTAACCCCTAATCCGCCTCACTAACCCTATCATAAATAGTATTAACCCCTAATCTGCCCTCCCTAACATCGCCGACACCTACCTTCAATTATTAACCCCTAATCTGCCAACCGGAGCTCACCGCTATTCTAATAAATGTATTAACCCCTAAAGCTAAGTCTAACACTAACACTAACACCCCCCTAAGTTAAATATAATTTTTATCTAACGAAATAAATTAACTCTTATTAAATAAATGATTCCTATTTAAAGCTAAATACTTACCTGTAAAATAAATCCTAATATAGCTACAATATAAATTACATTTATATTATAGCTATTTTAGGATTAATATTTATTTTACAGGTAACTTTGTAATTATTTTAACCAGGTACAATAGCTATTAAATAGTTAAGAACTATTTAATAGTTACCTAGTTAAAATAATTACAAATTTACCTGTAAAATAAATCCTAACCTAAGTTATAATTAAACCTAACACTACCCTATCAATAAAATAATTAAATAAACTACCTACAATTACCTACAATTAACCTAACACTACACTATCAATAAATTAATTAAACACAATTGCTACAAATAAATACAATTAAATAAACTATCTAAAGTACAAAAAATAAAAAAGAACTAAGTTACAGAAAATAAAAAAATATTTACAAACATAAGAAAAATATTACAACAATTTTAAACTAATTACACCTACTCTAAGCCCCCTAATAAAATAACAAAGCCCCCCAAAATAAAAAAATCCCTACCCTATTCTAAATTAAAAAAGTTACAAGCTCTTTTACCTTACCAGCCCTGAACAGGGCCCTTTGCGGGGCATGCCCCAAGAATTTCAGCTCTTTTGCCTGTAAAAAAAAACATACAATACCCCCCCCTTAACATTACAACCCACCACCCACATACCCCTAATCTAACCCAAACCCCCTTAAATAAACCTAACACTAAGCCCCTGATGATCTTCCTACCTTGTCTTCACCATGCCAGGTTCACCGATCCGTCCTGGCTCCAACATCTTCATCCAACCCAAGCGGGGGCTAGACATCCACTGAAGAAGTCCAGAAGAGGGTCCAAAGTCTTCCTCCTATCCGGCAAGAAGAGGACATCCGGACCGGCAAACATCTTCTCCAAGCGGCATCTTCTATGTTCTTCCATCCGATGACGACCGGCTCCATCTTGAAGACCTCCAGCGCGGATCCATCCTCTTCTTCCGACGACTAGACGACGAATGACGGTTCCTTTAAGGGACGTCATCCAAGATGGCGTCCCTCGAATTCCGATTGGCTGATAGGATTCTATCAGCCAATCGGAATTAAGGTAGGAATTTTCTGATTGGCTGATGGAATCAGCCAATCAGAATCAAGTTCAATCCGATTGGCTGATCCAATCAGCCAATCAGATTGAGCTCGCATTGTATTGGCTGATCGGAACAGCCAATAGAATGCGAGCTCAATCTGATTGGCTGATTGGATCAGCCAATCGGATTGAACTTGATTCTGATTGGCTGATTCCATCAGCCAATCAGAAAATTCCTACCTTAATTCCGATTGGCTGATAGAATCCTATCAGCCAATCGGAATTCGAGGGACGCCATCTTGGATGACGTCCCTTAAAGGAACCGTCATTCGTCGTCTAGTCGTCGGAAGAAGAGGATGGATCCGCGCTGGAGGTCTTCAAGATGGAGCCGGTCGTCATCGGATGGAAGAACATAGAAGATGCCGCTTGGAGAAGATGTTTGCCGGTCCGGATGTCCTCTTCTTGCCGGATAGGAGGAAGAATTTGGACCCTCTTCTGGACTTCTTCAGTGGATGTCTATCCCCCGCTTGGGTTGGATGAAGATCTTGGAGCCAGGACGGATCGGTGAACCTGGCATGGTGAAGACAAGGTAGGAAGATCATCAGGGGCTTAGTGTTAGGTTTATTTAAGGGGGGTTTGGGTTAGATTAGGGGTATGTGGGTGGTGGGTTGTAATGTTGGGGGGGGGGGTATTGTATGTTTTCTTTTACAGGCAAAAGAGCTGAAATTCTTGGGGCATGCCCCGCAATGGGCCCTGTTCAGGGCTGGTAAGGTAAAAGAGCTTGTAACTTTTTAAATTTAGAATAGGGTAGGGAATTTTTTATTTTGGGGGTCTTTGTTATTTTATTAGGGGGCTTAGAGTAGGTGTAATTAGTTTAAAATTGTTGTAATATTTTTCTTATGTTTGTAAATATTTTTTTATTTTCTGTAACTTAGTTCTTTTTTATTTTTTGTACTTTAGATAGTTTATTTAATTGTATTTATTTGTAGCAATTGTGTTTAATTAATTTATTGATAGTGTAGTGTTAGGTTAATTGTAGGTAATTGTAGGTAGTTTATTTAATTATTTTATTGATAGGGTAGTGTTAGGTTTAATTATATCTTAGGTTAGGATTTATTTTACAGGTAAATTTGTAATTATTTTAACTAGGTAACTATTAAATAGTTCTTAACTATTTAATAGCTATTGTACCTGGTTAAAATAAATACAAAGTTACCTGTAAAATAAATATTAATCCTAAAATAGCTATAATATAATTATAATTTATATTGTAGCTATATTAGGATTTATTTTACAGGTAAGTATTTAGCTTTAAATAGGAATCATTTATTTAATAAGAGTTAATTTATTTCGTTAGATAAAAATTATATTTAACTTAGGGGGGTGTTAGTGTTAGGGTTAGACTTAGCTTTAGGGGTTAATACATTTATTAGAATAGCGGTGAGCTCCGGTCGGCAGATTAGGGGTTAATAATTGAAGGTAGGTGTCGGCGATGTTAGGGAGGGCAGATTAGGGGTTAATACTATTTATGATAGGGTTAGTGAGGCGGATTAGGGGTTAATAACTTTATTATAGTAGCGCTCAGGTCCGCTCGGCAGATTAGGGGTTAATAAGTGTAGGTAGGTGTCGGCGACGTTGTGGGGGGCAGATTAGGGGTTAATAAATATAACATAGGGGTCGGCGATGTTAGGGGCAGAAGATTAGGGGTACATAGGGATAACGTAGGTGGCGGCGATTTGCGGTCGGAAGATTAGGGGTTAATTATTTTAAGTAGCTTGCGGCGACTTTGTGTGGGGCAAGTTAGGGGTTAATAAATATAATATAGGGGTCGGCGGGGTTAGGGGCAGCAGATTAGGGGTACATAAGTATAACGTAGGTGGCGGTCGGCAGATTAGGGGTTAAAAATTTTAATCGAGTGGCGGCGATGTGGGGGGACCTCGGTTTAGGGTTACATAGGTAGTTTATGGGTGTTAGTGTACTTTAGGGTACAGTAGTTAAGAGCTTTATGAACCGGCGTTAGCCAGAAAGCTCTTAACTCCTGCTTTTTTCAGGCGGCTGGAATCTTGTCGTTAGAGCTCTAACGCTCACTGCAGAAACGACTCTAAATACCAGCGTTAGAAAGATCCCATTGAAAAGATAGGCTACGCAAATGGCGTAGGGGGATCTGCGGTATGGAAAAGTCGCGGCTGTAAAGTGAGCGTTAGACCCTTTAATCACTGACTCCAAATACCAGCGGGCGGCCAAAACCAGCGTTAGGAGCCTCTAACGCTGGTTTTGACGGCTACCGCCGAACTCTAAATCTAGGCCTTAGACACTTGGGGAAGTCTCCCTAAGTGTGATGTGGGAATCCAGACGTGGACCCGTTGCTCATTGTGCCTAGAGGGATATGGCTGCACCTCACTGACGAGGCCCACAATAGGCTGAAACGTACGTCTGGGGTTTTGCTGTTTCTCTCGTTCAGAGAGGGATTGCCTGGTATTTTGGGGCTGGACTGCACTGTTAAGTCAGGATCAGACTGATATGCTACAGGAAAGTTCTTCTCTGTGAAAGGCACATATTGAGCAAAAAGAGGCTGCTTCTAGGGTGGTAACTAGCCATAGAACAAGCTATTATGCTATTGTTCGTTCCCAGGTTGAGCGCTTCTCTGTTTTTATTTGAGCTAAAGGTCTTTGTTTTATCCAAATATTCACGTGGTTTACATTTTTTGTGCCCACAACCATACATCCCTAAGCTACTTAACCAAGAGCTAGAGGTTACTTGTTTGTCTTTTTATTGAGTAGGTGAGAGTAATGTTGCTAAAGTGGGACTTTTCCTTGAACTGCATCTTAAACCATTCTGTTAGATCTGTTAATCTGTCATCCGCTGCCAAAATTGAAAAATGGCTGCGTATGATGGAGATTATTTGGGGAAACTCAGTACTGTAATTTGAAACAGAATTGATGCCTTTGAACTCCTTTCCTGTCTTCTTATTACCCTGTAACAGATAATTACTTTGTTTGCGCTCCACCTGTTTCTTGACTTTAACAATCACATTATTGGGGTAACCCCTCTCTCTGAGTCTCTCTTCCAGGTCTTTAGCCTGTGTGTTCTCCCCAATCAGAACTAATACATAGACACATTTCTGCACACCGCCGGCATTACCAGCATATTTAAAAGCATCAACACGTAATCAAAATATTGAAAAATTAAAACCAGAAGAACACATTTAGGTTTTGGACATGTGGATTATTTACAAAGCTGTAAAAAAGATTATAAAAATGATAAGATAAAAGAGACTTTATTTTTAAAAAAATATGTATATAAATATGTATTTGCAATAAAAAGTGTATTATCCTGTAAGTGAAGAACATTGGAATGTGAAATATATACAGTACATATACAGTAAAACACATACGGCTAGATTTAGAGTTTGGCGTTAGCCGTCAAAACCAGTGTATAGGGCTTCTAACGCTTGTTTTTACCGCCCAATGGTATTTAGAGTTCACTTACCGACACTCAAAAATCTCCGAATGCACAAATCTCTACCGACAGCTCAGACCCAGGAGTTAACATCTACCGACAAAATAAACATCCACGAATCCCAAAACAAATATTACACAAAGTACACTTACACTCATGCAAACACTACACTATATTTATTTTTCAGATGTAATATTTTTTCATCAAAATAGAAAGGATCAAAGTTGCGAAAAAAACAACACAAATCCATTTTGCCATTGACTTACATTGACAGACGGGAAAAACACTCATATAGCTACATCTAACTAATGATATTATCACAAACATACATCGATGCATACAAACAATATACACAACATTATATACACAAATATTTTTTTTATTAAGAAATAAACACAATTTATCGACTTTTTCACACAAGACCATGACGTCACTTACTTTACGCTCAAAACCAGTCTTGAATTTTATTTACACACAAATCTTGAGCCTCCATTGACTTCTATGGGGAAGACGTGCTCATGCACGCGACAGACAGATTTCCCTAACGCACGCAAAAAGCGTAGACAAAAAAACTCTAAATACCAGCGCTAGAATTCTGAAAATAACTCATGTTTTTCTGTGTTAGACCCAGCTATGACAAATAGATCAAGAAATGGCTATTTCCCTATGGTGGACTTATGGAGTTTACTTATGGGAAATTCACAACAACATTAAATTGTTTCATACTTTTACATTACATCAACTACAAATCACCATCACTAGTAACAAACATTTTCAACAATTACATCACATTTAAACGGACACAAAAATAATTGAAACATTTCAGGATTCACAAACAGTAGACAATGGGAAACACCTCTCGTTTCCCTTTATTATTGCATTTCATTTATTCAACTCATATGCTTGCAGCAACAGCATATCTACATAGGCTTAACACATGATCAGTCATGGATGCACATACATTACTTTTATCATTCACTCATACATGTGCATTCAAATGATGGGGGGGAAAACACATTACATTCTCTCTAGGAATCAGGAAACAGAAAATAGGGATTTTAATGTACTTTTAACATCATGATTCGATCACAATAAACCATTAGGAATTACGTACAATAAGAACATCATTACAACAGACTACAGCTGTCACTTTATGGGAAGGAACAACAATGCTAGACCGCTATATAGAAGTTAGCATATGTGGGACACAATCAAAATAAATACGTATATGTACATAACACGTATCACGCAACCACAAAGCACACATTTATATTTTATTCAGCACACAATAACAATGTAGTCAAATACAACAACACAATGAGGATTTCATAACTACACAGGCAGGTTAATAATATGATGACGTCATTAGAAGATTCAACCATACACATTACAGCTTTACGACTGTACCGCCCCTCTCAGAACTTTAGCACCCAATAATACAATACAACATATACGTAAACAACAGTTTGGAACATCATTATTATGGCGATTTTAAAGGGACGCGTCATAAATATTGTCAGCTCGCAAATCTCATAAATATTGTCAGCTCGCAAATCACTTATATATACAATACTACAGATGACAGACGGAAGTTCTTCAGTATTAGTGCGATTTTAATGGGACGCGTACAATATTGACATCTCGCCAATCACTTATATATACAATACTACAGATGACAGACGGAAGTTCTGAATTATTATGCCGATTTTAATGGGACGCATACAATATTGACATCTCGCCAATCACTTATTTATACAATACTACAGATGACAGCCGGAAGTTCTTCAGTATTAGTGCGATTTTAATGGGACGCATACAATATTGACATCTCGGCAATCACTTATATATACAATACTACAGATGACAGCCGGAAGTTCAGAATTATTATTGCGATTTTAATGGGACGCGTACAATATTGACATTGCGGCAATCACTTATATATACAATACTACAGATGGCAGCCGGAAGTTCTTCAGTATTAGTGCGATTTTAATGGGACACATACAATATTTACATCTCGCAAATCACTTATATATACAATTCTACAGATGACAGCCGGAAGTTCTGAATTATTAGTGCGATTTTAAAGGGACGCGTACAATATTGACATCTCGCCAATCACTTATATATACAATACTACAGATGACAGCCGAAAGTTCTTCAGTATTAGTGCGATTTTAATGGGACGCATACAATATTTACATCTTGCAAATCACTTATATATACAATTCTACAGATGACAGCCGGAAGTTCTGAATTTTTAGTGCGATTTTAAAGGGACGCGTACAATATTGACATCTCGCCAATCACTTATATATACAATACTACAGATGGCAGCTGTTACTTTATCGTTTACAAACAATATTGCAGCAACATTGATCGATCACATTCTATGCATATTATACACAACTATGCACTTTCATTCATGTTAGCCTGGACGTGTGCTTTTTACTATAAGATCGCGTTTAATAAATATTTATTACGCATATGAACAAACATTACAAACATGAACTGTATGTGTGACATTTTACACTTTCACATTGAGATTCATTGGGGGAAAACAACATTTCAGCAAACACCTAAAAAACCGCCCACTTTGAAAGCATTTGCGCCGCTCACATACAAACAAGTGAATACAATTAGCAATCATTACAAACTCACTACCATTGGACTAATTGCACTATAATCCCCCAAACAACATGGCCAAAGCATCCATGGTGATCGACATTGTATCAATTTGCTTCTGTGTTTTTGCATACCTTGTTACTCCTTGCGCTGTGTTTGCTCTGCTGTTTGGCTTCGTGCTGCTAAGCTTGGCAAATATGGATGACGATGATCTGGTAGATGCTGCTGGTGCTGCTGTTGGCCAAGTAGCGGTTGATAGAATCAGGCAGCCTCGGCGGCTCCGAGTGAGACAAAGGGGTCGTCTGGTTTGAGGTCCTCGTGTATACAGGGTAAGACCCACCTTGGAAAACATGAGCGACTTCGAGGTTTATGACAAGTATAGGCTCAATCACGAACGGCCTTTACGATGTTCTTAGACCTCATCTGGAGCCACGTATACGAATAAGGACTGCTGTCCCCGGCATCTCTAAGATGCTAAGTTGTATATACGTCCTGGCCTCCGGGAGTTTTCAAGCAGGAGAGATGTACATGCATGGCCTGTCTCAAGGTACATTCTCTGGGGTGGTTGATAACTTTCTGGACGCCATGGTACGTATCAGTAAGCACTACATAGGATTCCCACAGAATGATGGTGATTGGAGGCGCCTGAAGCGTGAATTCTTTGCTATTGCTGAATTGCCCAATGTCTTAAGAGCGATTGATTGTACCCACATTGCGCTGCGTGCTCCAGTTGATGACTTGCCCTTCAGAAATCGCAAACATTTTCATAGCCTCAACGTGCAGTATGTTTGTGATGCACGGATGAGGATTATGCAAGTGTGTGCGAATTTTGGGGGGGCTTGTCATGATGCCCGCATCCTCTCTCTGTCCTCCCTGTGGCGGCAGTTTGAGGAAAGACAATTTCCCCCTGGGTATCTCGTTGGTGAGTATTTGTGCACAACATGGTTAATTAGTTAGACAATTGCCACTGTAGTCTTAAACTGTTAGTGTAATGTGCAGCTATAGGATGCAATTTAACCATTTATTTCTCTTTCCGCAAATGTCTAGTTTTAGTTCAAAACAGATATGTAGCATGTCTTACCTTAAATGCTTAGATAGATAATGCAATTCAACCATGTCATTGTCTATTTTCGCAAATGTCTAGTTTTAGCTCAAAGCAGATATGTAGCATGTCTTACCTTAAATGTGCAGATTGAAAATGCAATTTAACCATTTTTTTTTATATTTTAGCAAAGGTCTGGTTTATGCGAAATACGCATATGTAGCATGTCTTAGCTGAAATGGGCAGATAGCAAATGTAATTTAACCATGTCATTGTCTCTTTCCGCAAATGTCTAGTTTTAGCTCCAAGCAGATATGTAGCATTTTTTAGCTTAAATGGGCAGCTTGAAAATGCAATTTAACCATTTAGGTTGTATTTTAGCAAAGCTCTGGTTTATGCGAAATACGCATATGTAGCATGTCTTAGCTGAAATGCTCAGATAGCAAATGCAATTTAACCATGTCATTGTCTCTTTCCGCAAATCTCTAGTTTTAGCTCCAAGCAGATATGTAGCATGTTTTAGCTTAAATGTGCAGCTTGAAAATGCAATTTAACCATTTAGTTTGTATTTTAGCAAAGCTCTGGTTTATGCGAAATACGCATATGTAGCATGTCTTAGCTGAAATGCTCAGATAGCAAATGCAATTTAACCATGTCATTGTCTCTTTCCGCAAATGTCTAGTTTTAGCTCCAAGCAGATATGTAGCATGTTTTAGCTTAAATGGGCAGCTTGAAAATGCAATTTAACCATTTAGGTTGTATTTTAGAAAAGCTCTGGTTTATGCGAAATACGCATATGTAGCATGTCTTAGCTGAAATGCTCAGATAGAGATTAAGATTGAACTAGATTTTTTTTTTTTATTTAAACACGTGTTATTGGATTAACGTGTAAACAAAAATATTTGTTTAATATACTTAAATTTTTGTGGATTAAATTTTAATTGTGTTCTGTTCATAATTTATAGGTGATTCTGGTTACATGAGCCGGCCTTGGCTCATTACGCCATTACGTAATCCTACTAATGAGGCTCAGGAGCGCTACAATAGGGCGCACAAGAGAGCCAGGGCTGTGGTCGAGAGAATGTTTGGGCTCCTCAAAATGAGATTCCGGTGCCTTGACAGGTCGGGAGGAGCCCTCCAGTACAGCCCTCAGAAGGTGGCTAAGAACATTGTAGCCTGTAGCGTCCTGCATAATATTGCACAGCGGGCTGGGATGCTGCAGGCCATCAAGGTGCCCCGAAACCTCCTCAGAGAAGAGGAGGACGATCCTATTCTAGAGGCGCCATTCCAGGACGAGGGGCTCAATGTCAGAGCAGACATCATCAACCGCCACTTCAGACGATAAATAATAGAAGTTAGATTGGAGTATTGTCAATAGATGTGAACTCTAGGGAAATGACAAGTAGAGAATTGTGCAAACATGTTAGGATTGTTCATCAAATGATAACAATTTGTTTAATTTATTAATATAGGTGATGCTCTGGTCATAGGGTCCTGTAGCGAGTCTTTGCCACCTGGTTTTTAAAGACAACATCAGCTGGTAAGTATAAATGTATGGACTGTGGCTGGCAGGAATTTTACACAAAAATACATCATATGGCATACATTTTACAAAACTAGTATTTAGTTTACACATTACTTAAAATTGAAATATTCAGAAAGGGATCCTCTAGCATGACTATCCTCCAGCATGACTATCCTCTAGAATGACTATCCTCTAGCATGACTATGGTTCAAAGTTAGATTCAAAGTCACACAGAGGTTCGTTCTGCTCAATATGACTCATCTTCACACTTGATTGATAGAACATAACACAAGATGCTACACACGCTTAGTAGGCTAGTGACAGAAATTGATTCAGAAATGGGGGGTGGGAGAGGGGTACAGAACTGATTCACACACTTGTAATAATATTTTTAATAACACTTTTTCTGCCATTAGGGAGATGACTTCATCTAAAGACTGAAAGTGAAGAATTCGAAGACTGAAAGTGAAGAATTCCCAGACTGAAAGTGAAGAATCCAAGATTGAAAGTGAAGAATACCAATGGGATCATGTCTGGCATTGTCTTTCAAATGTGCTGACCTTGAAAACCATACAAAGACACGTTCACATGGTAAGTGGCAACTATTTGATGGATTAAGGCTGTGGAGGCATCCTATTGGAGACACTTAGATTATTTTTTTATTTTTAGATGGTTTTTCACAGTCCTCTATTTTGGAAATGATGAATAAGACACCAATTGAAGAGAAACTGTTTTCTAGAGAATTGACTTTCAAAGACCATGCATAATCCAGGTTGGTTTGCCCAATGCATGCTAGTTAAGAATCACAGGAAGAATAATGTAAAATATTTTGAAAAGATACATGTCCTATATTAGAATATTTGTAGCTTACATACATTACCCCTACTTTGTGATAAAGAAGAATCCAATTATGAACAATCAGAAAAAGGACTACATATTATAGTTGATATAGAGGGATTTGAATGGACATAAAATATTACATTTATGTTCAGCATACATATATGTATTTTTTAATATTTTAAATGTTATATGCATTATTTGGTATAATTGGAAATGCTGATATTTAAATGTAATATTGATTACACAATATAATGGTATTTTAACTGATGGATAGGTATAGTTTTTTTTTTTTAATATTCCAAAATATATTTTTAAAATTTCTTAAAAAGTTAGAGCATAGACACAAGATGATTTTAAAATATTATTTAATGAATATTTTATTACATGTGGTATTAAATAACTAATGCGTTTTTTTTTCGTTTTTTTTTTTCATATTTTCATCTGTGATGAATTACACTTATTCTATTGATTGATTTTTTTTTTAAAAAAAACTAAAAAAACCTTTAGAATAATAAACCTTTTATTATTTTTATAAAAGACCATCTTTTTAACAGATTATAATAAATATCCATATAATCTGTCAATTAAAAAAATTGTTGACTCCCATGACTGGTATTTGTCTATTTGACAAGCACATGCATCATATCAAATTAGGCATCATGTATTGAATTATTGAAAATCCACTTATTCAGAGAATGTTAAAGTCAAGTAGCTTTTATACATTAATTTTGGATTGAAATCCATCGATGCTTTTATTGTGTAATTTATAGATGTTACAATTTAAACATATTTTCAGATATGTAGTCAGAATTCGACATATCAACTTTGTTATTTTCATTTTTAAGAAGGGAAAGTGGTTCACTTACATTAAAGTGACAGTGTGGTTGAATTTTAAATAGGTTTATAAGATCTTGTATCTTCCTTAGGTCTACAAAAACATTATTTACATAAATCTAGCTTTATAAATCATGAAAATGGTAAGTCATTTAACTTCATATTTCGCACAAGCTAGTTATGGGATGCCATATTGATTGATTTTCTGTTCAAGTGGAGTCATTTGAAGAGTCATTTAACTATATCTATTTAGTGATTTAATTTCACATAATCATTTATCTTAGCTCTTGGTTAGATATCACATATCTATGTATTTTCATTCCCCTTTAGTTTATTTCTACAATGTTAAATCACCATATTCCTAATGGTTTGGTCCTTAAAGGGACATTCCAAAAATATATTGTGTATTGAATTTTAAACAATACAAATACATTATTTAAATATTTTGAATGTACTATTTAATTATATTCAGTCTTTAAATATACTTTGAAAAAGATATATCAATGCACATGTTTTAGACAATGACATAAGGCATCTATGTGCAACCAACAATCAGCATCAAAATAGCCTATGTAGCTATGTTTTTAATCCAAGAATATATCTATTTAAAAGCTAATGAGAGAATAAAACTAAATATGAAGTTAATTTAATATTCTATTAGCCATTGAAATACGTAAATAACATATAGCTTAATGTCCCTTTAAGCTGAAGACGGCGAAATCCAGCCATTAGAATATCTATTTCATTCACAGTGGGGAAAACAATCCAAAAGATAATCTAAATATGCTTTAGTCACATGTTATACTAATTTTGAGAAAGGAAGGTGCATAGGTTTATGATCTTTCAAACATTATTGGGAAATGTCTCCTTAAAGGGACATGAAATCCTTAAAGGGAGAATGATTGTAAATATTTTCTATAATAATTCAGAAAGAGCATGCAATTTTAAGCAACTTTATAATTGACTCCTATTATAAATTTTTCTTCGTTCTCTTGCTATCATTATTTGAAAAAGAATGCATCTAATTGTTTTTCTTTCAGCACTCTGAACAGCACTTTCTTATTGTTGGATTAATTTATCCAACAATCAGCAAGGACAACCCAGGTTGGTCACCAAAAATTGGCCCCCATCTAAAATTACATTCTTGCATTTCAAATAAAGATACCAAGAGAATGATGAAAAATTTATAATAGGAGTAAATTAGAAAGTTGCTTGAAATTTAATGCTCAATCTGAATCACCAAAGATACATTTTGTGTACAGTCTTTTACTTCTCTTATCTCATTATCTTGACATACTTTGCTTGAAAAGCATATCAAGATAGGCTCAGTAGATGAAGATTGGTGGATGCACAGAGATGCCTTATGTGATTGGCTCAACCATGTGCATTGAAATTTCTTCTGTTGAGGATATCTAAATACAAAGATAAATTGAGTTACATTATAAGTCAAATTTTTTTTTTATCTCAACAGATCATTTGATACAATTGTTTTGTTGTAATGTCTCTTTAAAAATAAAGACGCCATTGCAAAATAACATATATGAGCAGTTCAGACAAATACAAGCTCAAGGTTTATTTACTAATAACAAACAAACCTGTAGTTTAACATTTATAAACAGATTATCCAAGTTACGGACATTAGAACCAGAAATTGCACATTCTGAAATGTTGTGTTGGAAATGTATCTTGCAACACGAGATTTGCATCTTTAAACATTCTAGTCTAATGTCACGCAATAGCACACAATCAATGTGCATTATAAATACATTTAATAGAGCAATGTCAATACTTCACAATAAGTCACGAAATTGATTTAATGAACAATAAATACATACAATGTTGAATGTGTATTAATCCAACGTATTTGTATTAAAGAAACAGACTGATATTAAACCAAGAAATGTCTACAACATTTAATAATGTGACAGTATTAGATGTTAACGATAATTTAAACATTAATATTTAATGGATCACGTATATTAAATCTGCTTCACACATATCCGCATGAAAGGTCCATGAGTTACAAATAAATCTACATGAAAAAATGTAGTAACAGCACGACCAGGAGGTATGTGTATGGAAGTTACTAAGATATGAAACATTAAGGAACGGCCAATCAGAGTTCATCACACAAACACAACTTGAGTCAGGATGGTCTCACAGACATGATAACAATATTTAAAACTTTTATCCAATCAGATGTACACATAACATGTCCCATGGTGCATCTCAACGTATTTGTATTAAAGAAACAGACCGATATTAAACCGAGAAATGTCTACAACATTTAATAATGTGACAGTATTAGATGTTAACGATAATTTAAACATTAATATTTAACGGATCACGTATATTAAATCTGCGTCACACATATCCGCATGAAAGGCCCATGAGTTACAAATAAGTCTACATGAAAAAATGTAGTAACAGCACGACCAGGAGGTATGTGTATGGAAGTTACTAAGATATGAAACATTAAGGAACGGCCAATCAGAGTTCATCACACAAACACAACTTGAGTCAGGATGGTCTCACAGACATGATAACAATATTTAAAACTTTTATCCAATCAGATGTACAGATAACATGTCCCATGGTGCATCTCATGTTTACTTCACCATATAAAAGTCCATTACACGTTGCCATCTTTGTCAGTTCTCTAATGCCTGCTGGTGTACTCTTTATATATATATATATATATATATATATATTATACGCAACTCGGCAGGCATGACACCTCCCAGGTTTGACAAGCAGGAGAGCGCTGCACTGGTCCACGCCGTCCAGATGTTTTATCCGCAGCTGTTTGGGAACCAGAAGAGGTCGACAGATGCGACTGTTAAGACAGCCCTCTGGGAGTCCATCACCAATAAGGTTCAATTGGTGTTGGGCGTCCAGAGGAGCCAGGATCAGATCATGCGGAGGTTCAGAGTTATGAGGTTGCGTCTGCACAAGAAAGTCAACCTCATAAGGGAGTGGGTACAAGCCCGTCGCAGGGATGGCCGCAAAATTAAACCCGCACGGAAACTCTACCTACTCCCTTATGAGGTGACTTTATGCGAGCTCCTCAATCTCCGGATCCCCAAAAGATATAGATCCTCTCCATCCTCGGCCTCTTCTTCTTCCCTCACAGCTGCTGAATCCAAAACTCAGGACCCGGGGTCCAGTGCAGCTGCTTCTCCGTCTGTTGGCCTGGGAGGAGTGGAAAAAGAGGCTGAACAAGGTAAATATCCTACTTTATATAATATATTACTATTTTAAAATAATTTTAATAAATGTGTATATAGTCATATATTTAACCTATATAGATCTCACAACATACGCTAGATATGATGTTTAGATATCTGATTTTAGATTCGTCACACATGAAATAGGAAAGATGTTTCTTGCGTTATCCAGAATATGCGTCACAGAGTGAAAATGGAATTGCGCATCCGTGATATCCCGTGCATCCGCAATTTCATACATTGACTCTATAATCATAAGCCAGTTATAAATATTATTTGTTATTGTTCAATATTAACAAATATCAGATTTCAATCTCGTAATACACCCAATTGAAAATATATCATAATTTTTTTGGAAATGATACTCATCTGTCATGAACTCCTCAGTTCCACCTTAACTTATGTTACTACATCTCACATACCACCTTAAGAATCAATTATCTGGCTCTCTTTTCCTTTAAAAGCTTTCCATTTCCCATACACCTTTGCTGGTTTATTGAAGGTTGATACCCACTCACTCTCCAGCCTTTCTTGTTACTTGTCTAAAACAGAGTATCACTTGTTCTGTGATTAGCTCTCTCTCCTTCAACTGAAGCTACTTCTCATCTAAAGCACGCCGATCTAACAACTTCCAGCTTAACGGATGTTAGCATTGCCGTTAAGACTGTGAACTTATCTTTACCGTATGGTGTAATGTTTAACAGCGCAGCAAGCTGATACAGTATTCTTAACACTGTTTACAAATCTTTACTGCAAGGTGTATTATTTAAAGGCCCAGCAAGCTGAAACAGTAAACTTAACACTGTGAACTTATCTTTACCACAAGGTGTATTATTTAAAGGGCCAGCAAGCTGAAACATTATACTCCACACTGTGAACTTATCTTTACCACAAGGTGTATTATTTAAAGGCACAGTATTACCTTAAAGGGGACCTCACTTATCTGTCACAAACCTATATAAACTGCTACTTATTATCTATAAAAGTTTACATAGTTCAAACTTATCTCTGGACCCAGATATAATTCACCTGATCTTACTACTTATAATTTTGAGGTGAATATTCCGGGCTATATTAATCCAGGTGATTAAGACTCTGTCTCCTCACTAGCAGACAGACTTAATCACATGATACATACAAACTATTTACCAGAGAATACTCATAATCAGACTAAAGAAACAGCAATCGAATTGCTGATCATTACATCATCACACTAATATATCCAAATTAATTCTGATTCACGGATGCCCAATTCCGCATAGAATCATTGCGTAAGGATCACGAAAGATAGAATTGCGCACACACGTGAACATGGTTTTGCTGTTACTGTCATTGCTTTACACATGTTGGTCAAATCACGGATGTGCATTTCCGCATAGAATCATTGCGTAAGGATCACGAAAGATAGAATTGCGCACACACGTGAACATGGGTTTGCTGTTACTGTCATTGCTTTACACATGTTGGTCAAATCACGGATGTGCAATTCCGCATAGAATCATTGCGTAAGGATCACGAAAGATAGAATTGCGCACACACGTGAACATGGGTTTGCTGTTACTGTCATTGCTTTACACATGTTGGTCAAATGTATATGTTAATTAATATATATGGGAAGAATACAGTATCCTTATTTATAATCTTCTACATTATACAAAATATACTAGCAAGATCAAAAGAATAAACTAGGAAATATAGATATTAATTGATGAGAATGTAAAAATTAAAGAAATGAATTAAAGCTACAGTCAACAACATAAAGTTTATAAAATAAGAATACAGGATCTATTTAATGATACATTAATTGATGAAACAATTAACTCATGTGAATATAAAAATATTCTTATTTATTAAATGTAAATGTATTTTTATATGTTTTATATACATGTCCTGATTATTATTAATGATATCCAATCCTCATTGAATATTTTACAGATATGGATGTTGGTGCTGGACCCTCGGGCCAGGGTTCTCAAGACTATGGTATGTCTCATTTTAATAGCAATTTGTCTTTGAAACATGTACACAACATTACATAACATAATACATTCACATTTTTCTAAATTTATATGGATACTCTAATTATCTTTTGTGTTTATTTCAAATTAAAAAAAAAATTACTCATTGCAAATAACATATGTAATGTCATTTGTATGCTCCATCAAAATGATGTAAATCATAACTTTGGATCAGTATATCTTTCACGCAACATTGATGTGTGTCTTGTATCAACAGTAACATATGTTATAATATCTGATATTAACGTGTACACAACATGTTATGTTTTACAGATATTGATGTAACATGTGGGACGGAGGAGGAAGAGGTGGCCATGGAGTCTGATGGTATGTGAAAGCTATCTAACATGTATCCAACATGTCTTATTGTTTGTAAACATTCTCATGATAAAATTCAAAGTCTACAGCTTTGACAAATTAAAAAGGATTATTCCTTTTCATTTAGAATCCACTACTGCCCCCCTTTCCATATCATGCAGCATGAACATATGATTGTATTATGTTTTATTTTATGTCTTATTTTTAATGAATGACATCATGATGTCACTTGCATATTCAATGACAAACCACAATAATCATCTTCTTATTGGACAGACACTCCTTGTTATTCATTTGAGTGCCTATATGCATACCATATCCTTATATCATCATTGTTAATAAATTGTAAACCACTTCTAAGTATATATAAAACATAATCATGTTGATATGCCTTTCTTTGAGATCATGATGTATGAGATGTTAATATATATTTTATTATATATTTCAGATGGACACTCCACTTCTGGGCATCATTCCCCCCCCCCCTGCCCAGCCCCCCCCCCCCCCGTAGAGCCCCCCCTATAGAAGCCCCTCCCCCTGTAGAAGCCCCTCCCCCTGTAGAAGACCTTCCAGGCACTTCCCATTCCTCCAGACCTGTCCCTCAAATAATTGTCCCCCTTCGCCGCTCTCCCCGTATTGCTGCCCGTACAGTTCCCCAACCTGCCCAGTCCCCAACTCACCATTCCCAACAATCCCCAGCTGTACGGGCTCCCACAGAGCGGCACCCCAGCCCTTGCCAGCTCCATCCAAGCCCTCACCACCAATATCCCATCCCTCCCCCCTATCCCAACCTTCATTGTTCGAGGTGTCAGATCGTCCTTCCCAGGCACAGCTGTAAGTATCAAACTAAATCAACATTAGAACATATTTAAAGTGACAGTGAACCAAAAATGAAATAAAAATAAATTCAAATAGAGCATGCAATGATAATCAACTTGATAATTTACTCCTCTTATCAATTTTAAATAACTCGCTTTGTCTCTTTATTTTTATGTTTAAAAGCATATAATTGTTCAAATATTGTGAAGTGGGGGGTGGTTTCTGTTTTATTGTTGGATTAATTTATCCACCAATCAGCAGGGACAACCAAGGTTGATCACAAAATATGCTAAGAAATATTAAATTACATTGTTGCATTTAAATTAAAAATACAAGGGGAATCTATTAGATTTGATAATAGGAGTGAATTAAATGTTTAAAATATTTTTAATGGTCTATCTGAATCACAAATTTAAATATTTGTGGTCAATGTCCCTTTAATTTCATCTCACTCCATATACCAATCACTACTACTTGTATTGAAAAATAGACATATAAATTATTCTTACATTCTCTCTTCTGTAAACCACTGGGAGTGTAATTTCTTCTGCTTGCTGTGTTTACATATGTTGGCCTAAAGGCAAAAAGCTTTAAGGATAGGTGTGGATACCACAGGATAAATAAACTATTGAAAATAAAAATGTATGGACAATGGAAATAATGTTCAAAATATTCATAGAGTCAAGCTGGAAAAGTGGATCAGGGTCAACAAATTACAGGGGATAACATTTTGGAGTAAACTGTACCTTTAATGGTTTATGTATTAAGAACATATTTCATGTGAAGAGAAGAAATATTGAATATTTGATTGTAAGAATGATTTGGATTTAAAGTTCAAATGTATATTTTCTCAATTTATATTATGTTGTGTAATTAACATTAATATTATTCTATTTTTTTGTTGTAGGTTGTGACTCACTATGGCTCATGCTAGAAACTCTTTCCCGTATAGAGCAGGCCGTGCTGAGGAACTCAATGTTCCTGGGAAGGATGAATGACACCATTCATACTCTGCTCCAGGTTCAGCATTCGACTCTACGCCATATTAGGCATTTACAGTCAATGCCTGAATCTGGAGCAGAGCATGAAGCGGACAATGAAGGTGATGCCCAGTAAGTGGAGTATCTGGAGATGTTCCAAGGTCGCCTTAAGATTCTTCCGTCCACATGTTACATATTTTTTTGTTATTGTTGCCATTTGGCCTTTTTTGTTTATTGTTGTGCCTGTTGCACTCTTTTACCTTGTCAAATGGCTCCAATGGGGCTGTGCTGGCCCTTGCCCACTCTCTCCAAGGAATGTGATGCACTCTTTTACCTTGTCAAATGGCTCCAATGGGGCTGTGCTGGCCTTTGTTGGCCCTTGCCCACTCTCTCCAAGGACTGTGATGCACTCTTTTACCTTGTCAAATGGCTACAATGGGGCTGTGCTGGCCTTTGTTTGCCCTTGTCAACTCCCTCCAAGGACTGTGATGCACTCTTTTACCTTGTCAAATGGCTCCAATGGGGCTGTGCTGGCCTTTGTTGGCCCTTGTCACCTCCCTCCAAGGACTGTGATGCACTCTTTTACCTTGTCAAATGGCTCCAAAGGGGCTGTGCTGGCCCTTGCCCACTCTCTCCAAGGACTGTGATGCACTCTTTTACCTTGTCAAATGGCTCCAATGGGGCTGTGCTGGCCTTTGTTGGCCCTTGTCAACTCCCTCCAAGGACTGTGATGCACTCTTTTACCTTGTCAAATGGCTCCAATGGGGCTGTGCTGGCCTTTGTTGGCCCTTGTCCACTCCCTCCAAGGACTGTGATGCACTCTTTTACCTTGTCAAATGGCTCCAATGGGGCTGTGCTGGCCTTTGTTGGCCCTTGTCAACTCCCTCCAAGGACTGTGATGCACTCGTTTACCTTGTCAAATGGCTCCAATGGGGCTGTGCTGGCCTTTGTTGGCCCTTGTCCACTCCCTCCAAGGACTGTGATGCACTCTTTTACCTTGTCAAATGGCTCCAATGGGGCTGTGCTGGCCTTTGTTGGCCCTTGTCAACTCCCTTCAAGGACTGTGATGCACTCTTTTACCTTGTCAAATGGCTCCAATTTTACTGATCTTTCAGAATTTATTTTGAAACGTTGTTGATGTTTTCTGACATACTAATAAAAGAAATGTCATTCCACGATTCTTTGTCCTCTTTATTCATGTCAATGATTGAAATCTCTAGTTTATGTCGTTAATCCTTAAAGGGACCTTAAACCAAATAATGGTCTTTCCTGAATCATATATGTAATACAATTGTAAACGACTTTAATATTTACATCTCCAATTTAATTTGATTCATTTTCTTGATATAGTTTTCGTAAAGCTTTATCTTTGCAGGATTATGATTAGCATTGTAATTATTTTATATATGTATATATATATCTTGATGTTTGTATATATATATGTATATTTTATATTTGACATCCATGTGTTCATTTGTAAAGTCTGCGTGAATTGATGCACCTTTAACAAATGATCCCAGGATTGATACAATGAGATAATCTCTGTAAAGTGTTATTTTTATGGAAATAGTATTCTCTCTGTGGATCCTCTTTTTTATTTGGTATTTCATGTCCCTTTAAGTGATGCTGACCACAATTGTTAAGGAATGGATTTCCATTTCTAAAGCGTTTTTGTCCTTTTTACATGAACAAGGACATATAATCTTATTTAAAAAAATCTTATTGTAATGTTGACAGCACATGTATTTCAATTTAAAGTCTATCTTATTGTAGTAGTACATATTTTACATGAGGAATATCTTTATATTAATATTTTTAAAAATTAATTCTCCTCCCATATATGACTATAGGTAGACTGACCATATTTCAACTTGAATAAGTGACACGTTTGATCAATACATGTATCATTATTGTTATTCCAAAACAATCTAAACATATCTGAAAACCTCAATGCCATATGTATTTATCATGTGTATCTTTTAAATGTTAAAGATGTACACCATAGCTATAGTTAAAGGGACAGTCAAGTCCAAAAAGATGATTCATGATTTAAATAGGGCATGCGAGTTTAACCAACTTCCTAATTTCCTTTTATTCTCAATTTTGCTTTGTTCTCTTGTTAGTCTTATTTGAAAGTTAAACCTAGGATGTTCATATGCTAAGTTCTTCGACCTTGAAGACTGCCTCTAATGTTAAAAAAAAAAAAATGACTACTATAAGGCATTATTTCACATGTTTCATATAGATAACATTGAGCTCATGCACGTAAAGTGACCTAGGAGTGAGCATTGATTGGCTAAACTGCATGTCTGTCAAAAGAACAGAAATAATGGGGCAGTCAGCAGAAGCTTAGATACAAGATAATAACAGAAGTAAAAAGTATATAAATATATAACTGTGTTTGTTGTTCAAAAATGATTAATGTGTAATTAAGGGATTAGCTATATTTTCCAAACAAAATATTCAGGGGTTGACTGTCCCTTTAGCATATAATATCTAACACATCCCTATTTTCCGAATGCATCTCCTAGCATTACTTTTCAGTTAAAGGGAGATGAAACACAATAATCCAAACATTTTCATTTATTGTTACAAGGTATTTCAAATTGCAATGTCGTACATAATCGTGTAACCTTAAAATATTGTTATCATGTCTACTTAAAACATGCTGCTTGCTAAATAGTTTAGTTATAAATCCTCTGCTTCTAATGAAATATCTCCATATTTTCTATTATGTATTCTATTTCATATATCACAGTATTTCGTTATCTATCGTGACATTCCTAGATATCAATATAGACACATACTAGTTACTAAAATATAAATACGTTTCTTATTGATATGCCAAGCTATCAACTGAGTTCTTGTATTGGCTGAGGTTTTTAATCGATCTCGGATGCGCCATGTTGCTTAAGACGTCACCTGCCAGGCTGTCCAATGATTCCTTGTATTGGCTGAAGTTTTTACGTGATCAAGGATGCGCCTTGTATTGGCTGACGTTTTTACGTGATCAAGGATGCGCCTTGTATTGGCTGACGTTTTTATGTGATCAAGGATGCGCCTTGTATTGGCTGACGTTTTTACGTGATCAAGGATGCGCCTTGTATTGGCTGACGTTTTTACGTGATCAAGGATGCGCCTTGTATTGGCTGACGTTTTTACGTGATCAAGGATGCGCCTTGTATTGGATGGCGTTTTTACGCGATCAAGGATGCGTCATGTTAATTAAGACGTCACATGCAAAGGTGTAAAAAGCGTCTGATTGGATTACGTAGTCCCGCAATATTTGATTTTGCACGTAACACACGTTTGTGAATGAGAAGCCAAGTTTAAAACCATGGCGAGTATGGATTCTGTGAATCATGTAACATTGTTGACCCATAGCTGATAAAGAACACAACATTCTCTTTTGATGGATGTCTGGTTGAATAAACGAATGAAAGCAAAAGGTTTTCATGCATAAGATATTTCGAGGCAAGTGCAAATCCCTAAATATAGTCCATCTTGTTTAATATGTTTGTCAACAATATGTTCCTTTTTATGAAAAATGACTGTGTTGTGTTTAAATTTCAAGATATCAAATTCATAAATATGCACTATTGTATTAGAATCAAGTAATCAATATGCATTTATCTTTATCATATGCTAAACATATGAGATGCCGACTTCTTCTAAATGTTATTTCGTCATATATTTTATTAAAGGGTCATTATACACTCACATTAAAAAACAAATGTGTTTTTTTTTGTCTAGTTATATAGTCCACTGTTTACCAAATACATGTCGACTTTTGCTTATGTTCAAATAACATTTAATTAATTTTCAAACTCCTCGCCAAGCCTCAAAGTTTGATGTGAGTACCATCTCCAGCTTGCTCCTATTTGTGTAAAGAGTCTTTTACATATTCTAATGAAGGGGTATTGTCTTGTTTTACACTTGGAATGGGCTTTACAGCTATCTTTTCAATATAGATAAACCGATTTTATTTGAAAGTGTTTAAAGCTTTTTCATATTGATTTTGATATCAGTATATGTTAATCTTGTGGTTTCTAGTAGTGTCTATTACATGCATTTCTGTCAAAAAGATTGTATACTGTCCCTTTAATGCAAATGTTGATTGTTGTATCATGTATGAGTTCCACATTGGTTAATCTCCAAATATATTATTGTGAGCATATATTTGTTTACTCACTCCTAAAAGGACTTTAAACCATATTCCTTGTTAAAACAAATGTCTTTCTAAAATAAATCAGACACAATAATGTCTCTTTAAGAAAATAGACTTTATTTAACACGTCAATAGAAATCTTTTTCCAATATTTCTTGTTTGAACAAGTACATGTAGATATACCAACAATCACCAAATATTAGTATATGTTAGCATATGTAATTTTTTTTAAAGGGACAGTCTAGAAAACAAATATTGATTTGCATTATTAAAAAAGCAATTTTTGAAATAAAAATGATATCAAAGGTTTCTCACCAATTAATCATTTTTCTCTGGTTATTTTTATTTGCTAGCTAAACCTATGAGGTTTGTGTGCTCATGTCTTAGAGCTTGAAGAGTGCATGTAATCAGAAGCAATTTGACCACTAGAGTGCATTTTGATAGCATTTGTATATTGAAAACCTTGAGCTCATACAGCATATTTACCATGTATTGATCATTGATTGTCTAAAATGTTGTTATGTCAGAACAACAAATAATGGTCATTTTTCATAGGCAAAGATACAAGGGTAAGCACATAAGTCACACGTATTTCTCCATGTTTTTGTTTCCAACTTAATAATGCGTAATACAGTGTTTTCTTTGTATACAATAATGTTCTGACTGTCCCTTTAAGCTGTGTTATTGGCATTCAAACAGTAATATGCCATCATGTATAATTGCAATGGTCATTTTGTTTGAGATTAGGGAAACAGTTTGGACATCACATCACAGAAACCAATCAATATCATGAACAAGGATAGGTATGTGATGATGTGGTGTCCACACACTTATAACCCACACTCTGCAAACAATCTGCCTCCATGGACCCGGTCCCATAGAAGCAGATTATATACAGAGTGTGGTCCACAAGTGTATGAAAACCACATCATCACATACCTATCCATTACACATTAAATAAATACGAAATAAACATCTCAAAAAATACTTACTTCCTCTTCCTTCCCCTCTTCCCATGAGGCTGAGGCTCTGGGAGGGGCAACTGCCCCCTCCGACGAGTTCTCATCAGAGACGTTGTGGGAAGAGTGGAAGGAGGAGTACTGGCATGACCAAGGTGAGGAGATGGAGGAGATGGCCCAGGAGGAGATGGCCCAGGAGGAGATGGCCCAGGAGCAGATGGCCCAGGAGCAGATGGACCAGGAGCAGATGGCCCAGCAGCAGATGGCCCAGCAAGAGATGGCCCAGCAAGAGATGGCCCAGCAAGAGATGGCCCAGCAGCAGATGGCCCAGCAGCAGATGGCCCAGCAGCAGATGGCCCAGCAGCAGATAGACCAGCAGCAGATAGACCAGCTGCAGATGTCCCAGCAGCAGATAGACCAGCAGCAGATAGATCAGCAGCAGATAGACCAGCAGCAGATAGACCAGCAGCAGATAGACCAGCATGCGCCTCCTGGAAGAAATTTAACATATCTTTTTGTAGCTGTAAACTCCTGTTTTGTCCTTGTTCTATTCTTGTAAGGATCTCTATGATTTGTGTTTGTCCTTCTCGAATGCCACTAAGCTCTTCGATAATACGACTTCTGCCTTGGATATTTTCCATCCGGGAGGTACGCATCTGGTCAATGTAGTCGAGTAACACCCGCACCTCAGCTATCTCCTCCTGTTGTGCATGGCGGGCTGCCCGTGCACGGCGGCCTGCTGGTGCTTGAGGAGCCTCTTCCTCTGCTTCAAGGGGGGCCTCTTCCTCTGCTTCAGGGGGGGCCTCTTCCTCTGCTTCAGGGGGGGCCTCTGCTTCAGTGGGGGCCTCTTCTCTCCGAGGTGGCGATTCATCCCCACCACTCTCATACCGGGGAAAAGGAGGAGCCTGTAGTTGCTGTGCTGCCTCCTCCCCAGACTCTGTATATTGCAAAAAGAAAGAAATGTATATATTAGCATATTTCAAAATAAAGATGTAAATTATTTTGCTTACGATACAATTACATATGCAGCCTTATTAATCCACTTTGAAATCTAACAATCAATACGATTTCTGCATTTTCCAAACCGTGTTTGTGATATCTCTCTGGTCAATCTGAATGTTTTTGCATTTGTTTTCAGTCTGTTTAAATGCACACCTAACCTATAGCCTAGATACTAATGTAATCGCAAAGTAATGTTAAACAGCGTAATAGCATTAATCTTATCCTTAAATACATTCTGATGTTAATTTATTCTTAAATGAGCTTACCGTCAGATGAGAGTGGCAGGTTCCCGGTATCGATTCCTCCGATCCCGACTATGGCCACCTCGGAGATGCTGGGACGCAACATTTCCTCCCATCGGGATTACTCAACCATCAGTGCAGGCCCGCCACCGGTTCCTGTGGCATTTTGGTACTCCCTGGTTATTTTCTTTTTAAGCTCCATCTTGCAGTCACGGTAGCGATGTTTAATAGAGTCCATATCTCTGTTTCGGCCCCCCACTGCATTAACTGCATCCCTTATCTCTTGCCAGAGCTTCCTCTTCTTACTCGAGGTGGTCTTCTGAGCCTGCAGCCTCCTATACCTGCACATATAGGCTTCTACGAGGGCCTCCTCCTCCATAGTAAACCTTGCCTCCCTAGTCGCCTTGGCCTTCCCCTGTGATGATGCCCTCTGTTTCCCAGACTGTGAAGCCCTACTCTGTCCACCACTGGGCCCAGCCACTTGTTCATCTTGAACAAAGTGGCTGGGTCCACCCACCGCTTCCACCCCCGCTTCCTGCCCCCCTTCCTGTCCTGTTCCTCTCCCCCTCCCTCTCCTCCCCCCTCTACCTCTCCCCTGACTAATCTCCTGCCTGCCCTCCTCCATCTCTTCCCTAAACTAAACCCAAACTAAGCAAACAAAAAGTGAGTGTGATCAAATGAAAGGGGGTCAAAATAAAGAACTAAAAAGACAAAAAAAGTGCTGAAAGTGTGAAAGGGATATAAATAAAAGAGGGTAAGGAGTATTTAATCAACCAAAATGTATAAGAAGACTAAAAGGAGGATATGTAAACTAAATGTAACTAGGGGATGGGGATGGATTAGAGGGGATCGGGTATGGGATAAGAGGAAATGGGATGCAAGGGAATGGGACTACAGGGAATGGGATATGAAGTGTAGTATGAGAGGGTATGGGGTATGGAGTGTATGTAGTGTTATTGATAAGTGTATGTATGTATTGAATGTGTTTGCGTGTAAATGTGTTAAGTATACAGAAAAAGCACTCGCACACTCACCCAAACCAACTGTCGCTCACTAACGCTCCCACTAACTCACGCTCCCACTAACTCATGCTCCCACTAACTCACGCTCCCACTAACTCACGCTCCCACTAACTCACGCTCCCACTTACTCACGCTCCCACTAACTCACACTACCACTAACTCACTCACAATAACACTAACTGACTCTCTCACACTAACACTAACTTGCAATAAATCACACTACCACTAACTCACACTAACTCACTCACGATAACACTAACTGACTCTCTCACACTAACACTAACTCGAACTAACTCACAATAAGGCACTAAATCTCTCTCTAATCTCCAAAAACCCACCAGCAACACAGTCAAAGAAGCCATGCTTGTGTGGTGCTTATATACCCTGTGTAAATGAATAATGATGTACCGGTTTGCGTTGAAAATTGTGTTCAGGTGTGCTTTGTTAGTAATTAGTATTTGTGCAATGTGTATTAGTTGTGTGAATTTGCGCATGCTCATTTCGAGTTAGTATTTGTGGAATGTGTAGAATGCGATGATGTCATAGTGCTCGTTTTCTATAACATTGTCCCATAGTATTATGTGTAAATGTTAATTTTCGATGGTGTCGTATTAGTGAAGTGTTGTATATGTATGTTTGTCCTAATATTTGTTAATGTTGAATGCGAGTATTTTGCTTGTGTATGAGTGTGCATTTATTTTTCCTTTTTGTTATTTTCCGTATTTCCGCATCTTAAAGTATATGCGTATTCCCTTTATTTTATTTTATTATTTTTCCCCCGCTTCTGAATGTGTAATGCTTATGTGCTTTTTTTTGTGATTGTTGTTCTGACATTTGCGGTGTGTTATTGTTGTGCATTATGTGGTATACGTCATATGACCGAGCAGTGCGTATTTCTCGCAAGATCGAGTGTTAGGTGAAAAAAGCGTGTTTGTTTGCTTTTCCATTGATCTCTATGGGAGACTGTCTAACGCGGGCGTGATTCCGTGTCTGAAATATACGCGTTAGGAGTATCGTTAGAAGGTTGTTTATAAACTCTAAATACCCGCGTTAAAAAACTCTGTGCGTTAGAAATAAACCACGCGTAGCTAACGCACCCCCTCTAACGCCAAACTCTAAATCTAGCCGATAAATACTTAAAGTGATGGTAAATCCGAGTATCTAACAAAAGCTAGGATTTACCATCACTAAACATAAAGTGGAGTTTAAGTCATAAGTTATTAAAAAAAAGGTGCTAAACTCACCCTAACTGTACCGCTGCAGCTTGCTAAACTAAGCAGCTCCGGACGCCTACTGCACAGTGCTCTCCATCAATGAGGTGCTGTTTGCACCTCTAAACCAATACCCGTGAGTGTTATCTGACAGTGTGCTTTATGCTAGCATGACTATTGGTTTAGAGGTGCAAACTTAATCACATTGGTAGAAGAGAGCTGTGCCGTGGCCGGCCGGAGCCGCTAAGTTTAGCAAGCTGCAGAGGCACAATCATGGAGAGTTTAGCACTCTTTTTTTTATCAACTGATGTTAAACGCTCAAATTTGCCATCACTTTAAATATATGAACACACATCTATACATATACTGTATATAGCTATACATCAAAGTTTGTTATATTTGATATGTTGAAAAATGGGAATGTGATTATTATTATTTTTTTTTTTTAAATGATCTAACTTAGTCAAACACATCCTAGTTTTATAAATCCCACAATAATCAATCTCTATTCCCCCGCAATGGTCTTGTTAACAACCAAAATCAAATCAATATTTAAAAATATACACACATCAAGGGCAAGATTGCAAGAGGCAAGATAATTTTTTTTATTTTTTTTTCTGGATCACTAAAAAATATGGATTAGCATGTGTATTATAAGTTGAAAGTAAAAAGTTAGCGCAAGAGCAAAATCCAGATATTAGTGTGTTGCATTTTAACAAGAAGAAATCTGGCTCTGAAAAGGGCAAAATGAAGCAAGCGCCTTCAGAATTGTCAATGATCAAAGATGCAGCTTACCTATGTATTGTATTAAAAGAGAGAAGCACTCAACCTAGGAATGAACAATAGGGTAATAGCTTGTTCTTTGGCTAATTACCACCCTAGGAGCTGCCTCTTTTTGCTCAACATTCGCCTTTCACAGAGATGTGTCCTGTACAATAAACTTGCATTGACTGTTTGTTTCTTCAGTTATGCCTAAAAGAGGTAGTTCCATTAAGAAGACAATACCACTGGCCACTTTTAGTGCACAAGACACCCTTAAGTCTGACACCACCTCACATGAGCTCCAAACCCCTGAACCCATACTGCATAGCATGAAAGAATGTCAGGGCCAAACATTGAAGTGTGTATCTGTCAAGTTCCTGTATCCAGTTCCTGTGCTCTAGCTGTACAGAGTGTATCTGCCAAGTGCCAGTCTCAAGCTAATGCACTCAAGCTCTGCATAGGATATCTGCCAAGTGTCAGTCTCCAGCTACTGCACCCAAGCTCTGCAGAGGGTGTCTGTCAAATTCCTGTATCCAGTTCCTGTACCCTACCTCTACAGAGGGTATCTGCCAAGTGCCAGTCTCCAGTTTCTGCTTCCAAGCCCTGCCGAGGGTATCTGACACCTGTATCTAGTTATTGTACTCAAACTCGGCAGTGTGTGTCCACCCAGCTTCTGTATCCTGTTCCAGTCTGCAGCCTCAAGTGGGCATTTCAGTCTTCGGCCTCAAGTGGGAATTTCGTCTTCTGTCTCAAGTGGACATTCCTGTCTCAGCCTTACATTAGGTATTCCTGTCCCTGGATTAGGCTTTTTCATTTCATTCTATTGGCTGATTTGAATTTGAAGATTAAAATCAGCCAATAGGAATGCAAATGTACCCCTTTATAAAAGTGGTACCTCGCATTCACTATTCAGTGTGCAGCTGGAGACTGCATGAAGAGGAACTCAGTGTTGAAGATCACAAGAGGAGGACCGGCATCGCTGATGCCATCACTGGATTGAAGAAGATGGACAGTAGTCTGGAAGAAGATGGACCGCTGCCTGGTTGTAATGTTATAGGGGTTACACAAAAAGAGCTGATCACTTTAGGACAATGCCCTACAATAATAAAAAAAAAAATATTTTTAATTTGGGGTTGTTGTTTTTTTTAAGGGGTATTAGAATAAGATTATATTTTTGAATTTTTTTGTATTTTGGGTAATTTCTTTTTTTATTTTGGGCAATTTTATTTGTTTTTTTATTTTTTGTAATGTTAGGTTATTTTTTCTGTAATGGTAGGTTTTTATTTTCTGTAATGGTAGGTAAGATTAGGTTTTTATTTCAGATTAGTATTTTATTTTATTTTAATTTGAGTTAAGTTGAGCTGTTAGTTTAGAGGGTTTAGCTGTTAGTTTATAACTTTGCGTTGTGAGAGGAAGACAGTTTAGGGGTTAATAGTTTATTTAGGTATGTTGTGATGTGGGGGGAGGCATTTTAAGAGGTAATAGTTTATTTAGGTATTTTTCAATGTGGGGTGTTGCGGATTAGGGGTTATTAGGCTATGGGCTTATGGCATGGTGTTTTTTCACTTTTTTTCTCCATTGACTTCTATTGGGAATGCAAAAATGCGAGGTCGTTTGTGCGAGTAGGGTGTTAGTTTTTTTTTGTCTCCATTGATTTCTATGGGGGAATACATGCACATGAAAACACAACTTAGAATTTTATTTGGGAGGTTTGGTTGTGTGGGTGGTGGGTTTTACTGTAGGGGGGTTGTTTCTATTTTTTTTACAGGTAAAAGAGCTGATTTCTTTGGGGCAATGCCCCGCAAAAGGCCCTTTTAAGGGCTATTGGCAGTTTAGTGTAGGCTAGGTTTTTTTTTAATTTTGGGGGGGGCGTTTTATTTTGATAGGGCTATTAGATTTAAGTTAAGTTAGAGGGTGTTAGGGTTAGACTTAGGCTTATGTTTACGTTAGGGTTAGGTTTAGGGGTTAATATAGTTATGTAGTGATGCGGGAGGGCGGCAGTTTAAGGGTTAATAGGTTTATTATAGCGGCAGTGTGGGTGGACGGCAGATTAGAGGTTAATAATATTTAAATAGTGTTTGTGATGCGGGAGTCCAACAAGGACCTGGCTCAGCATCTGACAGCTTCATTGGGATGCCAAGTTGACTCTTCTACAGTACAAAGAAGCTTGATCAGGAATGGACTTTGTGGAAGGATAGCAGCCAAGAAACCCCTTTTTTGGAAGGGGAACAGGGTTAAAAGGCTAATATATGCTAAAGCTCACAAAGATTGGAATGAAGATAAGTGGAAAAGAGTATTATGGAATGACAAATCCAATTTTCACATTTTTGGGTCCAATCCTGTTGGAGAGAGTTGGAGAGAGATGGAAGAATGAGTGCTTGCGGCCTTCAATGAAACATGGTGGAGGGTCTGTCCTGGTTTGGGGATGAATTTCTGCCAGTGGTGTTGGGATCAGGAATGATGAAAAGTACAGAAAGTTTTTAATAATTCCATTCTTTCTAGAAAGTGCCAGATTGGGGAATGATTTTATTTTTCAACATTATAATGATCTCAAGCACATTGCTAATGCAGTAAAATCATATTTGGAGAGAAAAAAAAAGCTGATAAAAAACTGTCAGTCATGGACTGACCTCCACAGAGTCCAGACCTGAATATTATTGAGTCAGTATGGGATCACCTGGACAGAGAAAGAAATAAAAGACAACCTAAATCTAAAAAATAACTGGGAGTACTCAAAGAAGCCTGGTATAATATACCAGAAGATTACTTAAGAAAACTTCAGGACAGTCTCTCCAAAAGAGTTCAAGATGTGCTTATTGCCAAGGGAGATCACACTAAATACTAACATTTGCCTGAAGAAGCCATTTTGTTATAAAAATTGTGTTGTTTTATATTTTGTGTACATATTACCTGTATTTCTTGTTTGGTATGGTTATTAAAACTTTGATAAAACAATAAAGCCGGTGGTGGCCTAACACTTTTGCACAGTACTGTATGTATGTATGTACAGGGAGTGCAGAATTATTAGGCAAATTAGTATTTTGACCACATCATCCTCTTTATGCATGTTGTCTTACTCCAAGCTGTATAGGCTCGAAAACCTACTACCAATTAAGCATATTAGGTGATGTGCATCTCTGTAATGAGAAGGGGTGTGGTCTAATGACATCAACACCCTATATCAGGTGTGCATAATTATTAGGCAACTTCCTTTCCTTTGGCAAAATGGGTCAAAAGAAGGACTTGACAGGCTCAGAAAAGTCAAAAATAGTGAGATATCTTGCAGAGGGATGCAGCACTCTTAAAATTGCAAAGCTTCTGAAGCGTGATCATCGAACAATCAAGCGTTTCATTCAAAATAGTCAACAGGGTCGCAAGAAGCGTGTGGAAAAACCAAGGCGCAAAATAACTGCCCATGAACTGAGAAAAGTCAAGCGTGCAGCTGCCAAGATGCCATTTGCCACCAGTTTGGCCACATTTCAGAGCTGCAACATCACTGGAGTGCCCAAAAGCACAAGGTGTGCAATACTCAGAGAAATGGCCAAGGTAAGAAAGGCTGAAAGACGACCACCACTGAACAAGACATACAAGCTGGAACGTCAAGACTGGGCCAAGAAATATCTCAAGACTGATTTTTCTAAGGTTTTATGGACTGATGAAATGAGAGTGAGTCTTGATGGGCCAGATGGATGGGCCCGTGGCTGGATTGGTAAAGGGCAGAGAGCTCCAGTCCGACTCAGACGCCAGCAAGGTGGAGGTGGAGTACTGGTTTGGGCTGGTATCATCAAAGATGAGCTTGTGGGGCCTTTTCGGGTTGAGGATGGAGTCAAGCTCAACTCCCAGTCCTACTGCCAGTTTCTGGAAGACAACTTCTTCAAGCAGTGGTACAGGAAGAAGTCTGCATCCTTCAAGAAAAACATGATTTTCATGCAGGACAATGCTCCATCACACGCGTCCAAGTACTCCACAGCGTGGCTGGCAAGAAAGGGTATAAAAGAAGAAAATCTAATGACATGGCCTCCTTGTTCACCTGATCTGAACCCCATTGAGAACCTGTGGTCCATCATCAAATGTGAGATTTACAAGGAGGGAAAACAGTACACCTCTCTGAACAGTGTCTGGGAGGCTGTGGTTGCTGCTGCACGCAATGTTGATGGTGAACAGATCAAAACACTGACAGAATCCATGGATGGCAGGCTTTTGAGTGTCCTTGCAAAGAAAGGTGGCTATATTGGTCACTGATTTGTTTTTGTTTTGTTTTTGAATGTCAGAAATGTATATTTGTGAATGTTGAGATGTTATATTGGTTTCACTGGTAAAAATAAATAATTGAAATGGGTATATATTTGTTTTTGTTAAGTTGCCTAATAATTATGCACAGTAATAGTCACCTGCACACACAGATATCCCCCTAAAATAGCTATAACTAAAAACAAACTAAAAACTACTTCCAAAACTATTCAGCTTTGATATTAATGAGTTTTTTGGGTTCATTGAGAACATGGTTGTTGTTCAATAATAAAATTAATCCTCAAAAATACAACTTGCCTAATAATTCTGCACTCCCTGTATATATATATATATATATATATATATATATATATATATATATATATATATAGTTCACACCAAAAGGTAACAGATGCTCAAGCAAGATCTCTTACCTTTGTGCTCTTCTATGCTCCAGTGTTAGAAATTATGAAGAATGTGATTTCCAGGTGCTCCAGGAAAAGGTCAAATGTAGTAAAGAAACTCAAATTTCAAATTTCCAGGCAAACATACAGGTATCCAACACATGGATACAACTGTGAGTAAGAACAAGACTGGAAATGGGGTAACCAAGCCCCTCAATGTCAGATGCGTTTCATGCTGGGAAAGCACTTGATCACTGATAACCTGAGGGATCAAGGAGTTGCCCTTATAATGGAACATACACCAATAGGAATTAAGCATACAATTAACCCCTAGTCAAGTTCAAATGCTGCCTTTTAGAAGTGCCTCTATTAAATAAGGTTGCAAATAACGGTGCATGTGTTTTTTTTTATAAACTTTTTAGTCAAAGCAAAAAGTGGTTATTCTCATATAAATTATACATCTGGCAATGTTTATATCACTTTGATGTGCACAGAAGGGATACCATGAGCCTCTACATATGATTAAAACTTATATAGGGGCTTTTGGGCTTTATTAAAATGGGTCATGGGGGTTTCAAGGCATTTCAGATGGCCTATTTTAGGTGTAAATATGTTAACATTTTAACTTTTTACAATGTGTTTAAACTTTACATAATCATTTTAAAGATTAGGTAGTTACCTTTCAAACGGTGGGTCTTGTGTGTGTCTAGGGCTTAAGAGAACTGAGATAGGGGTTAGAATATTTACTCCTCCATCCAGCTCCCTTAAAGGGAAAGTCTAATCAAAATGAAACTTTCATGATTCAGATAGAGCGTGCAATTTTAAGCAACTTTCTAATTTACTCCTATTATCATTTTTTCTTCCTTCTCTTGGTATCTTTATTTTAAAAAGCAAAAATGTAAGCTTAAGAGCCAGCCCATTTTTTGTTCAGCACTCTGGGTAGTACTTGCTGATTGGTGGGTACATTTAGCCATAAATCAGCAAGTTCTCCCCAAGGGCTGGACCAAAAATGGGCCGTCTCCTAAGCTTACATTCCTGCTTTAAAAAAAAAAAAAAATGATTCCAAGAGAGAGAAGAAAAATTGATAATAGGACAAAATTGGAAAGTTGCTTAAAATTGCATGCTCTATCTGAATCATGAACGTTTAATTTTGGGCCACCAAAGCTGCATACACAGCTTGATAAATGAAGCCCATGGTGTGGATGATAACCACATGTTGTCATCTGCACTTAAAAGGTTAAATATTAAAAATAGCTGTACCCCCCATAGCAACCCTAAATAACCACCCAGCTGGTTGGCTCACATGCTGCCAAGAGGCTACTGAATACTGATGCCAGCAGGCTTTACTCCTTTTACACAGAGCCTGCACTCAGGTTCTCTGCCTCAAGACAACCAGCCTGCCCTACCCCCCGGCACATGGAATATAAGTGTTGAGATAGATGAGGAGACAGCACCTCCTTCTGTGGATAGGGGGGGAATCCCCTCCCACATGAAACCAGCAATAGGGAAGGAACAATACAAATGTACTGTGTCACTGACTGTAAAGTCTCTCCTTGTTGCCAATTTACTATGATGCGGGTGGACATGATCCGATGTAGCCGATCATGTCCTTCCATCATCGCTAAATGTCGACAGCGTACGCTGTCTGCATTTAAAATTGCACAAGTATTTCTAGTGAAATGCTTGTGCAATGCTGCCCCCTGCAGAGGTGTCAATCATCCCGATCATATCTGATCGGGATAATTGCTGTATGCCGCCTCAGAGGTTGTGGATAAGTTAAGGCCGCTGCTTCTTAACTTATGTTTCAGCGAGCCTCATGGCTCACATGGAAACTGCTGCATTTGCAGCATAATAAATCGGCCCCCTTGAATTTCTGCTTAGTAAACTGCAGTTCTTTGTGAAATTTTAACCACTCAGACCTGATTTTACATAGTAACATTGTAGATAAGGCTGAAAAAATACAGAATCCTATTGAGTTCAACCTGTACAAATCTTAATATACTTACAAAAAAGCTCCAATTGAGCTTAAATTAATCCCATTATAAAAGGTAACCAATTTAACACAAGCAATCATATTCCTGAATTCTTTTTCTAGTCAGAAATTAATCTAAATGATTTTTAAATGTAACTAAGGTATTGGCATTTACTACCTCCTCAGTTAATGAGTTCCACAATTTGATTGTTCTTAAAGTTTAAAAAAAGTTTACATTGCAGGAGATAATCTCCTTTCTTCCAGCCTTTAATGGTTACATCTTGTAACAAACAATTTTCTTGGAATAAACAGAGCTTTTGCCATCTCTGTTCTGTTTTGCCATCTCTGTTCTTTTTCTAAGTCTGCAATGTTTTTTTGTTTTTTTTTAGATTGGTCCCCAGAACTCCACTACATACTCAAGGTGAGGTCTTACCAGGGATTTACATAGTGACATAATTATGCCTTACTCCCTAGAATCAATGCCTCATTTAATACATGCTAGTATCTTATTAGCCTTAGAAGCTGCTGCCCTGCATTGTGCGCCCATCTTTAGCTTGTTATCTATTGCTACTCCCAAATCCCTTTCTGCCTCTGTTTGGCTAAGTCTAGTTCCATTTAAATAATAGATCACCTGCTTATTTTTACTTAAAAAATATAGAACCTTGCATTTTCCAGTATCAAATCTCCTTTTCCATTTAACTGCCAATTCTTCTAATTTTTGTTGATCACCTTGTAAAGCAAGTTCATGCTGCCCTAACCTAATGACCTTACACAACTTTATATCATATGAAAAATTAGAGATGTTGTTATTTAATCCTTGCTCTAAGTCATTAATAAAAATATTAAAAACAAGACCCAGTACTGATTCCTGGAGGACGCTACTGATTACCTTTGTCCAATCTCAGAATGATCCATTTACTACTACTTAATGCTCCCTGTCGTTTATCCACTTATTTATCCATGAGCTAACATTTTCAGCTATTCCCAGTCTCTTAATGTTGTTCATTAATTTCTAATGTGGCACTGTAAAATTTGAAAAATCCAAGTATATCACATCAACTGATTCCCCTTTGTCTATATGTTTACTCATTACTGCGTAGAATCTAATAAGATAAGTTTGACATGATCTATTTTTTATAAAACCATGCTGATTTGAACTCATAATCTTGTTTACACAAATATACTCATCAATATAATCCCTGCAAGTATCTTCCCCACTATTGATGTCAGACTAACTGGTCTTTAGCTTCCTGTATCATCCCTGCTTCCCTTTTTAAAGAGTGGCACCACATCAGCTTTACACCAGTCCTGGGGCACTATGCCTGAGGATAATGCATCTTGAAAAATTAAGAGTAGAGGTTTGTCTATAACAGTGATAAATTCCTGTAAAACCCCTTGGGCGTATTCCATCTGGGCCTGGAGTTTTATTTACCTTAATATTATCCAGTTTTTCCTGTTATTCACTAGAGATAAGCCAGTTAATGGTGTGGGTGTGTATGTTCTAGTTTGTTTAAAAGTACTGTATCTCCCATTGGTTCCTCTCTTGTGTATACTGAAGAAAAGAACTGGTTTAGTACCTCAGCCTTCTCCCTGTTACTGTTAATCATGCTACCCTTCACACATTTTAATGTACCTATATTGTCCTTCTTAGATTTTTTGTAATCTATGTACTTAAAAAACCTTTTAGGGTTTGGCTAAGAATCCTTAATCTTTCATTTTCAATTTTGGCTAATTTGATTGCCTTTTTCCATTCTTTGTTACATTCCTAATATATTTGGTATGTTGAGTCTGTACTATTTTCTTTGAATAATTTAAATGTCTTACATTTTTTCCTAAGTTTTTTTTAACACATTTTTATTTAGCCACATTAGCCTGGATTTATTTATTTTACTTTTAAAACCATGTGATATGTGTTGATATATACTGTATATTTATTTAACAAGTTTGAAATGTTATCCATTTATCCTCTGTATTTTTATTAGAGAATAATTTGTCACAATTTATGTTTTAAACAATTTACTTAAATAATTAAATTTTGCTTTCTTAAAATTAAAAGTCTTAGTTAAACCTTTAAGACACTGCTTATGGAAAGTGATTTCAAATGTTACCATGTTATGTTCACTGTTACCCAAATATTCTGCTTGCTGTATTCTGCTTGCTCTGTTTTCATTTCACACCTACCCCCATCCAGCTAACCAGTCCGCCCACCTTCCTGCTGTATTTAATGCTGCTCCCTGCTAGACTCCACCTCCCCAGACGTCGCCTTCCTCACTGAAACCTGGCTAAACCCCACATCAGTGCCCGTCATCGCCAATGCAATACCCGAAGGCTACAAGATCTGCCACAAAGACCGCAGCAACCGACCTGGAGGAGGCATCGCCATCATCCACAAACGCACCATCCAAGTCGCAACCAGATCCGATGACCACTCACCAGGCCTAGAACACCTACACTTCAAGATCCAGGTCAACTCCAACACCACCCTCCATGGAACCCTCATCTACAGACCTCCCGGACCTCGTCCCGCCTTCTGCGACTGCATCACCGACCACATTGCACCCCATGCCCTCGCCTCAACGGACTACATCCTCCTCGGTGACCTCAACTTACATCTTGATAACCCCAATGATCACAACACCTCCACCCTCCTGGAAAACCTTGGAACCATCGGACTGAAGCAACTCATAAATTACCCAACCCACTCAGCCAGCCACACCCTTGACCCTAGCTTCTCCTCAGGCAACCACATCTCAGTCAATAACATCACCAAACTCCTCTGGACTGACAACCACTGCATACACTTCTCCTTCAACAAACCCACCACCCACCTCCGACAGTACCACCCGCCCTACAGAAACTGGAACAACATCACCCAAGACCAACTACACCACACCCTGAACAAATTCTCCCCACCTACTTCCACAGATGCCAACTCCTCTGCCCGCAACCTCCACCTCTGGATTACAGACTGCTCCAACATCCTCACCCCCCTCAAAAAACCGTCCAGCCGCCAAACCACCAACAAGGCCAGCTGGTTCACCCTGGCCATTCAGGACTCCAAACGCCACTGCAGACGATTGGAAAGAGCCTGGAGATCCAGCCCTTCTGGAAAAAGCTGCCTTTAAGGAAGCAATCACCACCCACCACCACCTCATAAAAACCGCCAAAAAAACAGCCATCCAAGACAGAATCAACTCTAACGCACACAATAGCAAGGAGTTGTTCTCAGTCATCAAGGAATTCTCTAAACCCAACAGCGACACCACCAACATCCCACCCTCCCAGGACCTCTGCAATACCCTCGCTGCCCACTTCCACCGCAAGATCCTCGACATCTATGACAGTTTCACACCTCATAACTCTACCTCCACCATCCACTCCCCTATACCCAATGACACCCCTCCCAAATTTGCCCCCACACCGCACACTGACTATCTGGTGCCCCCTCACCACAGAGGACACCCTCAGAATCATGAAATCCATTCACTCCGGCGCACCCTCGGACCCATGCCCTCATCACATATTCAACAAAGCAAGTGACACCATCACCCCTGAACTCTGCCGCACCATCAACTGCTCCATCAAAACCGGAACCTTCCCGGATGTCAGGAAGCACGCAGAACTGAAACCCTTGCTGAAGAAACCCTCGGCAGACCCCACAGACCCGAATAATTAAAGCCCCATCTCTCTACTCCCTTCCCGGCCAAAGTCATAGAGAAGTCCATCAACTCGCAACTTATTGACCACATTGAGGCCAACCACACCCTGGACCACTCCCAATCTGGTTTCAGAAGCAAGCACAGCACCAAGACCGCCCTCCTCGCCTCCACAGACGAAATCCGCGCCATGCTCGACCGAGGAGAAACTGCCGCCCTGATCCTCCTAGACCTCTCAGCAGCCTTTGACACTGTCAAACACAACACCCTCCGCACCTGCCTACACGATGCCGGCATACACAGCAAAGCCCTGGAATGGATCACCTCCTTCCTCACGGACAGGACCCAGAAAGTCAGACTCCCTCCCTTCTCCTCCAAACCCACACCAGTTAACTGTGTTATACCGCAAGGCTCTTCACTGAGCCCCACCCTCTTCAACATCTACATGGCCCCTCTCGCAGCCATCGTCCAACTCCACAACCTCCCGCCAACGACACCCAGTTAATCATCTCACTCACCCGAGATCCCACCACCGCCAAAAAGAACGTCCATAAAGGCTTGACAGCAGTTGCCGCCTGGATGAATGACAACCGGCTCAAATTGAACACAGACAAAACCGAAGTCCTCCTCCTCGGACCCAATAAATCCACATGGGATGACTCCTGGTGGCCCACAGCCCTCGGTCACCCTCCAACCCCAACTGACCACGCACAAAATCTAGGCTTCATCCTGGACTCATCGCTCTCCATGAACCAACAAATCAATGCCATCACCTCAACATGCTTCCACATCCTCCACCTGCTATGAAAAATCTTCAAGTGGATCCCTACCGAAACCAGGAAAACAGTCACCCACGACCTTGTCAGCAGCCGGTTGGACTATGGCAATGTACTCTGCGCCGGCTGCACCATCAAACTCCAAAAGAGACTCCAACGTATCCAGAACGCCTCAGCCAGACTCATCCTCGACATCCCTCTCCAACGCAACATCACCGAACACCTAAGGAACCTTCACTGGCTCCCCATCAACAAGAAAATCACCTTCAAGCTCCTTACCCATGCGTTCAAGGCCCTACACAACATCGGACCCGAATACATAAACCACTGCGTAAATTTCTACACCCCCGCCAGACAACTACGATCGGCCGACCAAGCACTCGCAGTCATCCCCCGCATCAGCAAATCCACAGTGGGTGGAAGATCCTTCTCCCACATAGCAGCAAAGAGATGGAACACCCTCCCGCTGCATCTAAGACAATCCACCTCCATTACAAAGTTCAGAAAGGACCTCAAAACCTGGCTCTTCAACTGAATGCCCATCCCCTCCCCCCCTCCTCCTATCTGCTTTCCCTTAGTGCCTTGAGACCCTCACGGGTGATTAGTTTGCACTCTATAAGTACCCAATAGATAGATAGATAGATAGATAGATAGATAGATAGATAGATAGATAGATAGATAGATAGATTTAAATATTCTTTGACTTCTATGTTTGATATTATATCTGTATTGTTTGGTGGTAGTACTAAATCCAATAAAGCTTTATTCCTAGTTGGCTCCTCTATTAATTGTGACAAGAAGTTATCCCTGAGAACATTAAAAAATCTATCTCCCTTAGCTGTATTACTAGTTTCATTAGCCCAGTTTTTGTTGGGGTAGTTACAATCTCCCATAATTACAGCACTGTTATTGTACGCAGCCTTTCTTATTTGCTTTAGTAGTTGAGTTTCCTTCAGTACCACCCTGAAGCAAATGAGCCCCCTGTCACCCAGGCCCAGATCACCCCTGACTCTGTCCAGTTCTTTTAGAAATAAATAAAAGCTATACATATTTTAAGGGTCTGCACCAAGTTTAAAATTTTTGGATATATCCTGCTTTATATCCTGCTCTAAGAAAAAACATGTTTTCCCTTAGTTCCCGATGTTAATAGAATTGTGATAATGTGTTTTAGGAATTTAGCATTTTTTTAATATTCTATTTTTATTACTGTTATAAGTTCACAATGTACTGAACATGTTTTTCTTCTAATATTGAGACCGCACTATATCAATAGTGTTATACATTAATAGCGTTTGTTAGAGTGTAGCCACTATATTAGAAGTAAAACACATTCAGTACAGTGGGAACTTATAAAAGTTTAAAAAATAGAATATTAAAAAAAAAAGAACACGCAAAAAGTTAAAAATGTATTTAATTTTTTAAAGTGTTATATTTTTAAAATGTAGTGTATATATATATATATATATATATATATATATATATATATATATTGAGTAGTATATTGAATGCAATTCTTTATAATAACTTACTGCAGTAAAACATAATTTCCTCTCTTTCCTATGTATTTAAGATAATGATATCTAAGAAAAGCTGATTTTTGACTTCTCAGTCATCAAGATCTAAGTCTTACTATATTGCAAGTTATTTTCAAGGCTTAGGTCTGTTAAATAAAATATGCAGAGGAGAAGGTCGCTTATCTCTCTAATTCCTTTTTACAAGACTAGTTCTCGGAATGGCTCATGGGATAGAAAAATAAGGAACAAACTGTAAAAAAGCACAGGTGCATGTAATCTCTATTCACAGTGGTATGAACACATATAAAACATTCAATAACATTTTTATTTAGGGATGTGTCATTTGCACCTAGACTAGTTCAATGTTAGCATCATTTTACACCAGTTTGTATATATAGTGAGTTATTTAAAACTAAAATAATAATATCTAAAGAAACATTATTATTATTATAAGTATTTTATAAAACCATTGCGTCTTATTCAGTTTTAAAAGAGAAGCAAAAATGACTCAGGCTAAATGGCAGATTTGGTTCAGTGTAAGGAAGTCCACAAGGAAGATTTGATTTGGTGTCAGGACAAGTCTGTATTGAGGCACCTTTAAATAAAGTCATTTTTTAAATAATGTATAACCATAGAGTTTGACATTTTTTACTTAAGCATAGGTGATTGTATGCAGGCACAATTTCTAGCACTTTTGTTTTATATATTTGCATGTGGATGTGTGTTATCAGTTTTATGTGTATAGATATATACCACATAATAAATAACTAACGGCTAGATTTAGAGTTTTGTCGGTAACGACCCACGTAGCTAATGCTGGCTTTTTTTCCCCTGCACCTTTTAAATACCGCTGGTATTTAGAGTTCACAGAATGGCAGCGTTAGGCTCCAAGAAAGGAGCGTAGAGAATAATTTACCGCCACTGCAACTCTAAATACCAGCAGTGCTTACGGACGCGGCCAGCTTCAGAAACGTGCTTGTGCACGATTCCACCATAGGAAACAATGGGGCAGTTTGAGTTGAAAAAAAACCTAACACCTGCAAAAAAGCAGCGTTCAGCTCCTAACGCAGCCCCATTGTTTCCTATGGAGAAACACTTCCTAAGTCTGCACCTAACACCCTAACATGTACCCCGAGTCTAAACACCCCTAACCTTACACTTATTAACCCCTAATCTGCCGCCCCGCTATCGCTGACACCTGCATATTTTTTTAACCACTAATCTGCCGCTCCGTACACCGCCGCAACCTACGTTATCCCTATGTACCCCTAATCTGCTGCCCCTAACACCACCGACCCCTATATTATATTTATTAACCCCTAATCTTCCCCCCCCAACGTCGCAGCTACCTACCTACAATTATTAACCCCTAATCTGCCGACCGGACCTCACCGCTACTCTAATAAAGTTATTAACCCCTAATCCGCCTTACTCCCGCCTCAATAACCCTATAATAAATAGTATTAACCCCTAATCTGCCCTCCCTAACATCACCGACACCTAACTTCAAGTATTAACCCCTAATCTGCCGACCGGACATCGCCGCTATTCTATTAAATTTATTAACCCCTAAAGCTAAGTCTAACACTAACCCTAACACCCCCCTAAGTTAAATATAATTTTTATCTAACAAAATAAATTAACTCTTATTAAATAAATTATTCCTATTTAAAGCTAAATACTTACCTGTAAAATAAACCCTAATATAGCTAAAATATAAATTATAATTACATTGTAGCTATTTTAGGATTAATATTTATTTTACAGGCAACTTTGTAATTATTTTAACCAGGTACAATAGATATTAAATAGTTAATAACTATTTAATAGCTACCTAGTTAAAATAATTACAAAATTACCTGTAAAATAAATCCTAACTTAAGTTACAATTAAACCTAACACTACACTATCTATAAATTAATTACATAAAATACCAACAAATAAATACAATTAAATAAACTAACTAAAGTACAAAAAATAAAAAAAGAACTAAGTTACAAAAAATAAAAAAATAATTTACAAACATTAGAAAAATATTACAACAATTTTAAGCTAATTACACCTACTCTAAGCCCCCTAATAAAATAACAAAGCCCCCCAAAATAAAAACCAGCCCTTAAAAGGGCCTTTTGCGGGGCATGCCCCAAAGAAAACAGCTCTTTTGCCTGTGAAAAAAAACATACAATACCCCCCCCAACATTACAACCCACCACCCACATACCCCTAATCTAACCCAAACCCCCCTTAAATAAACCTAACACTAAGCCCCTGAAGATCATCCTACCTTATCTTCACCACGCCGGGTATCACCGATCGGTCCAGTCTCCGAAATCTTCATCCAAGCCCAAGCGGGGGCTGAAGACATCCATCATCCGGCTGAAGAGGTCCATCATCGGGCTGAAGTCCTGATCCAAGCGGGGCGCTGAAAAGGTCCATCATCGGGCAGAAGTCTTCATCCTATGCGGGCAGAAGAGGAGATCCGGACCGGTAGACATCTTGATCCAAACGGCATCTTCTATCTTCTTCCATCCGACAACGAGCGGCTCCATCTTCAAGACCTCCGGCGCGGATCCATCCTCTTCTTCTGACGTCCTAACACAGAATGAAGGTTCCTTTAAGGGACGTCATCCAAGATGGCGTCCCTCCAATTCCGATTGGCTTATAGGATTATAAGGTTTACCCCCCAGGCATCGGAATTAAGGTAGGAAAATTCTGATTGGCTGATGGAATCAGCCAATCAGATTCAAGTTCAATCCGATTGGCTGATCCAATCAGCCAATCAGATTGAGCTCGCATTCTATTGGCTGATCGGAACAGCCAATAGAATGCAAGCTCAATCTGATTGGCTGATTGGATCAGCCAATCGGATTGAACTTGAATCTGATTGGCTGGTTTCATCAGCCAATCAGAATTTTCCTACCTTAATTCCGATTGGCTGATAGAATCCTATCAGCCAATCGGAATTCGAGGGACGCCATCTTGGATGACGTCCCTTAAAGGAACCTTCATTCTGTGTTAGGACGTCGGAAGAAGAGGATGGATCCACGCCGGAGGTCTTGAAGATGGAGCCGCTCGTCGTCGGATGGAAGAAGATAGAAGATGCCGCTTGGATCAAGATGTCTACCGGTCCGGATCTCCTCTTCTGCCTGCATAGGATGAAGACTTCTGCCCGATGATGGACCTTTTCAGCGCCCGCTTGGATCAAGACTTCAGCCCGATGATGGACCTCTTCAGCCGGATGATGGATGTCTTCAGCCCCCGCTTGGGCTTGGATGAAGATTTCGGAGACTGGACCGATCGGTGATACCCAGCGTGGTGAAGATAAGGTAGGATGATCTTCAGGGGCTTAGTGTTAGGTTTATTTAAGGGGGGTTTGGGTTAGATTAGGGGTATGTGGGTGGTGGGTTGTAATGTTGGGGGGGTATTGTATGTTTTTTTTCACAGGCAAAAGAGCTGTTTTCTTTGGGGCATGCCCCGCAAAAGGCCCTTTTAAGGGCTGGTAAGGTAAAAGAGCTTTTCTATTTTAATTTTAGAATAGGGTAGGGCATTTTTTTTATTTTGGGGGCTTTGTTATTTTATTAGGGGGCTTAGAGTAGGTGTAATTAGCTTAAAATTGTTGTAATATTTTTCTAATGTTTGTAAATTATTTTTTTATTTTTTGTAACTTAGTTCTTTTTTTATTTTTTGTACTTTAGTTAGTTTATTTAATTGTATTTATTTGTTGGTATTTTATGTAATTAATTTATTGATAGTGTAGTGTTAGGTTTAATTGTAACTTAGGTTAGGATTTATTTTACAGGTAATTTTGTAATTATTTTAACTAGGTAGTTATTAAATAGTTATTAACTATTTAATATCTATTGTACCTGGTTAAAATAATTACAAAGTTGCCTGTAAAATAAATATTAATCCTAAAATAGCTACAATATAATTATAATTTATATTGTAGCTATATTAGGGTTTATTTTACAGGTAAGTATTTAGCTTTAAATAGGAATAATTTATTTAATAAGAGTTAATTTATTTCGTTAGATAAAAATTATATTTAACTTAGGGGGTGTTAGTGTTAGGGTTAGACTTAGCTTTAGGGGTTAATAAATTTAATAGAGTAGCGGCGAGGTCCGGTCAGCAGATTAGGGGTTAATACTTGAAGTTAGGTGTCGGTGATGTTAGGGAGGGCAGATTAGGGGTTAATACTATTTATTATAGGGTTATTGAGGCGGGAGTGAGGCGGATTAGGGATTAATAACTTTATTATAGTAGCGGTGAGGTCCGGTCAGCAGATTAGGGGTTAATAATTGTAGGTAGGTAGCGGCGACGTTGTGGGGGGCAGATTAGGGGTTAATAAATATAATATAGGGGTCTGTGGTGTTAGGGGCAGCAGATTAGGGGTACATAGGGATAATGTAGGTTGCGGCGGTGTGCGGTCGGCAGATTAGGGGTTAAAAGTGCAATGCTGGGGTCAGCGATAGCGGGGGCGGCAGATTAGGGGTTAATAAGTGTAAGGTTAGGGGTGTTTAGACTCGGGGTACATGTTAGGGTGTTAGGTGCAGACTTAGGAAGTGTTTCTCCATAGGAAACAATGGGGCTGCGTTAGGAGCGGAACGCTGCTTTTTTGCAGGTGTTAGGTTTTTTTTCAGCTCAAAATGCCCCATTGTTTCCTATGGGGGAATGTGCACAAGCACGTTTTTGAAGCTGGCCGCGTCCGTAAGCACCGCTGGTATTGAGAGTTGCAGTGGCGGTAAATTATGCTCTACGCTCCCTTTTTGGAGCCTAACGCAGCCCTTCTGTGAACTCTAAATACCAGCGGTATTTAAAAGGTGCGGGGGAAAAAAAGCACGCGTAGCTAACGCACCCCTTCTAATACAAAACTCCAAATCTAGGTGATAGTTTTTGCTTTTAGTTTAGATTTATGCGTCCAATCGAGTATTGGCTATTCTGTGTATTTTGTGTGAAATTTTTTATCTTATTTTCCAATTAAGCTTTGCATCTAGGCTTGTCTAGAGTTAAAGGGACATAAACCCAATTTTTTTCTTTAATGATTCTGACAGAACATACAATTTTAAATAACTTTCCAATTTACTTCTATTATCAAATTTTCTTGTTTTCCTTTGTGTGAGCAGCACTACATGGCAGCAGTTTTGTAACAATGTTATACATTAGCAAGAGCACTATATACAGCACTATTCCTGTCATGTAGTGATATAGACATGTGCACACTACCTATCCAGATATCTCTTCAACAAAGAATAACAAAAGAACAAATCTAATTTGATTATAGAAGTAAATTACAAACTTTTTTTTAAAAAATTCTTAATTGCTTCATGTCCCTTCTAGCTGAGTCATTGAGTCATTCATTCCTACCACAGTTGTCTGTGAGTCTGGCCAGTGACATGAGATTTGAATTTGTCTAGGAGAGATTATGCTGTGACACCCTTGTTTGTTCTCAGTGTGTTTGGATGAGAGCTAGCATGCTGTAATAAACTATTTACGGTTATATTTATTGTAGTGTGCATGTGTATTGTTTGCATAGTGTTTTTGTGCAATGTAGAGTTAGTGTGGTGAGAGTGTAGAGATTGTGTAATGTTTGAGCAGTATTAGTGTGTAGTCTTTATAGGGCATTTAGCTAGTGTGCAGAAAGTCTACTATTTGTGAGTGAATATAATGGGGTAGATTTATCAAGCAGCAGATGCTGCAATCTACCCCCAAAGTTTCAGGTCTGCCTGAAACTTAAAGGGATAGTCTATACCCAGTACAAATTTTTAATAACGTATTAGTGTATATTAGAGAAGCATCCTTCAACTGGTTACACAGCTATACATTTGTAAGAAGGATATTAAATATTTAAATACCCATCGTTTTTTAGAATCCTAAAATGGTCGCTAAGCTCCGCCCACTACGGCATATATATTTTGGTACATTATCTTTCTCCAATCACAATCAACTTGTAAATAACTTTTCCTGCTCGCACACGCCAATTTTGAACATGCGCAGTTTATTCATGGGTGTGAAACAGGCTAATCATTCCCCAATGCTGTTTATCCTAATTTTTGTTTCAGATATAATTGTGCACGACTTTGCATAGTGTTATGTTTCAAATAATAGAAATGTGTTCCCTTTAATTGCTTGTATTTTGCCCCAAATCACTTTAGTATCTTATTTTTGTTGCTGTTTTCATGAAGAAAGTTTGCTTGTATGGTTCATATAAGAGAGGTAGGCGGGGCAGGGTGAAAATACTTGTAGCAGGTATCGCACTATGAGAATAACTGCATAAGAGGATATGTCTGTACACAGCACCACTGTATAATAAAAGCAATGTGGAGGTATGTTTCGTAAGAGCTGTGGGGCACTGCTGCTTGAAATCTATGGTGGTGTGTGCACATCTTGCTGTCATAGAGAGTTTGAGCTGTCATAGTGCCACATCTACTTTTAGGGGCCTTCGGGCTCGTCGGAAACAGCAGTTATGAAGCAGTGGTCTTTAGACCGCTGCTCCATAACAGTTCCACCTGCTCTGAGGCTGCAGACATCAATCCGCTCTATCCTATACGATCGGGCTGATTGACACCCCCTGCTAGCGGACAATTGACCACAAATCTACAGGGGACGGCATTGCACAAGCAGTTCACAAGAATTGCTTGTGCAATGATAAATGCTGACAGCGTATATAGTATCATGTCCGTCCACACTTTAAGAAATTGGCCCCTTAGTCTGCTGGCTAATTTGTTTACTGTAGTAAAATGCAGCTCTAACTTTCTCTATGATGGTGCAGTGGAGCTATATTCCCCACAGTAGCACACAGCACCCTCTCTCTCACACAGGAATAAACAAACAAGCATGGATCTCTCAGTCCAGTCCTTTAAAGTTCCCCTGTTAATCTTTAACCTCACCCTCCCTTCCTTTATGACCTCTTTGTAATAAGACATAGAAGAGAGGCAGCACTCAGCTCACTGCCTTTGCCAGTATGTGTGTGAAGTGATTTATGTCACATTGGGTGTTGGGGCTTTCAGGAGTGCTTCAGAGTCTGTCATTTATGTTTTCTTGAGTGGAATACTGCTTTATTCTAAAACCTATGAATACAGCTAACAAGTGCACTGAATCTTCTGTGTGTATTTTATTGCAGCTAAAGTAGAGACTCTTAAGCAGAACAAAAATGTCTCTGTGTGATGTGTGTGACACTGTGTATGTGTGAGTGACAGTGTGTGTATGTGTGAGACACTGTGTGTGTGACACTGTGTGTGTGTGAGAGGTTGGTATTTTCGCTGTCTCAGCAGACCCGGACAAGGGGTCGACATGCTCATTAGCTTACAGGAGTAACTACTTACCTTGGGACACTAAGTCTATTCACTCATTGTGACAGCGAGAACAGTTCTCTTTGTATGTTGTCGTGTGTCAGAGACACTGTGTGACTGTGACACTGTGTACGTGTATGTGTGACACTGCGTGTGTGTAACACTGTGTGTATGTGTGACATTGTGTTTGATACTGTGTGTGTGTGTGACACTGTGTGTGTGTGCTACAGCCAGTGTGTGTATGTTTCACATCCAGCCAGTGTTTATGTGTGTGTCACAGCCAGGTGGTGTGTGTTTGTGTGTATAAAATACAGTGTGTGTGTATTTGGATCTGAGATTCAGCACAGCAAGTAAATTATGAAGATGTACAGCGCAGGTAGCACATAGAGGACACATGAAGCAGTCAGTGGCTTCTGCTTAGTAGTGCCTGGGTGAGTTATTCAGAGACGTGCAAACTACAACTCTTTCTGCATTTAAGGTAGGCCTCAGTCTACCTTTACGCCATAGTGTTTAACTGCATACTGTGTTAACATTATTTACAAAGCATGCAATTTTAAACAACTTTTTAATTTACTTTTATTATATAATTTGCTTCATTCTGTTGATATTCTGTGCTGAAAAGCATATCTAGATAGACTCAATAGCTGCTGATTGGTGAATGCACATAGATGCCTTGTGTGATTGGCTCACCCATGTGCATTGCTATTTCTCTGTTTTATAATTATTTGTAAGTAATGAGGAACTAAACTTTATATGACTTTATTAACAATAACATAAATCAATAATTGAATGAAAGAAATGTTCTTACCATTGAGATTATTAAGATTATCTATATCAAACAGAATGCCACCAGAAAGCAATGATAACTATTGCTAGGTATAGGAACTGATGTTGGCCCGCATACAATAAATGTCCCCTGCATTTCTGGCTGAGGTAAAAAAAAACTGCACTGTGCAATTTGAAATGCTGACAAATATTAATCGTGCACTGCTAAACTGTCATACAAGAAAACAGCTAACTGGACAAGAAGAAAGCTGTGGGCAGAGCTTAGTGGCCATTTTCAGCTGCTAACAAATAAATTATTATTTGAAAGTTTCATGTACTTCTTACAAGCTTATAGATGTGGATTCCATAGCAAGATACTTGTCTGGTATGTAACAATAAGTAATAAAGAATAAGTACTAGGTCTAGACTGTAACTTTAAGTTAAGAAGCAGCGGTCATAAGACCGCTGCTACTTAACTCAAAGGTTGCGGACAGCAATCATCCCGATAGGATACGATTGGAATGATTGACACAAGCATTTCACCAGAAATGCTTCTGCAATGATAAATGCCAACAGCATATGCTGTCGGCATTTATCGATGTCCGCCCGACATTTGATAAATCTACCCCAATGTGTGTACATGTATTACTGCACTGCTTCTTTGCCAGTAATGCTTAAGAAACACGCCATTTCCTCATCTGGGCTGAAGCATTAAAATGCATAGGCCCAAATCACAAGTGGTGCGCTAATGATAGTGGAGATTGAAAGTTGAAATTTATAGCTTGCACTCAAATGAAAGTTGAAACTGTGCTAGAATATTCAGCGCAACTTAATATGTGAAGTAGAGTGTCAGGATTAAAAAAACATCCCAATACACATAAAAACACATTAAAATAAAGTATTAAGCTCATAGATACATTTTGTAATAAAATGATATAATTAAAATAATAATAATACAATTTTAAAATGTTTAAAAAGGGATGTGGTATATATATTATTTTTTGAGTAGAGGCTTATGGGAGCCCTTATGTACACATTACAGTTAAATAACTGTATCCAAAGGTTCCCATTTATATGAGTATAAAAACACAAACAAAAACAATTGTTTACAACCTTGTTTATTAACTTTTATTTAAAATATAATTTTTTTCTTTAATTTTGATGTCAAGTTTTTACATATTATGTTATATACATAAATAATAGTACAGTTCTAATCTATTGGGACTTGTAATACGTACGCTAATGTGGCCAAGCTAATATTTTAGTTTGAGTGAGAGAAAAAAAATTACCGTGCCGTTGTAATCTGGCCATAGTTTTTCAATATATGACATTAAATTTTAAAATCAAAATAAGTTGCCCATATATATATATATATATATATATATATATATATATATATATATACATGCATATTTTTTTTAAATAATTAAACATTTTATTCACCCTACAAAGATAATCAGTTATGCATTTACTTAAACCTCACTAGTATATCTCTCATTTTTATAATAAACAAAACAGACTGCACCCTGAGGCAGAAAGGGTAACCTTTCTACACTTTTAATATACTCAGCTAATTAAAATACTCTAAATGATATCTTTAGTGAACTTTTCCCTGATCCAGTTATTCTTTAGCTCAGTCTGAGCAAAAGCATTTACAAATTAGTCAGCCCTTGTTAAGTCGGGCCTTGTTAAATCGGCCCCTAAGTGTTCAATTACTGGGCATATTTTAAATAATCAGTTATGTTCGGGATGGTCTTGTAGGAGAGCATTTACGTTATTGTTACAATGCAAAATCTTAATAGCAACTCATCATAAGTAGGCAGATAGGTGTTGTCTGATGGAAAACCTGGGTCCAGGTCTTTCTATGAGCCACGTTGACAGGTTGAAGCCTCAGAATATCCTTATCTCATACTGTTTGTTTAAATATCCTTATCTGATTCAGATGTTTGGCAACCCACTGACATGCTCTGGCACAATGGCACAATTCTACTACTAGCCTTTGAAAATATGTTGTCGATATTTATCATTGCACACGCATTTCTGGTAAAATGCTTGTGCAATGCTGTCCCCTGCTAAATGGGGCCAATCAGCCGCTAGCAGTGGCCGTCAATCATCCCAATTAGATTGGATTGTGATGATTTCAGTCAACCAGCTAAAAGGTGGTGGAGAAGTTAAGGAGCATTCGTCTTACGACCATTGTTTCTTAACTTACATTTCAGGTGGACCTGAAATGATTGGGCTCTAAAGCAACATCCGCTGCTTAATAAATGGAGCCCTAAAAAGCCATCATCTACAAACTGCTGAAATAGTTGATTGCAGTACCCAACAATGGAGCAAGACTGATATGACCATACTAGGGAAGGTAAAGAAATATCTTGGTTCAGACATGCCAACCAAGGGAGGAGGGACATCCCCCATGGATCCAACAGTTTGCCCACTGTCCACTGCAGTAGGCCTTTGAAGTACCGTGGAACTTAAGGCCATTACTCTGGCACAGGAACTGGCAGCTTGAAACACTGTGTAGTCATTAGATGGCTAAGCACTTGGTTGTTCTGCCTCACTGGAAGTGTCACTGTCACTAGAGATGCCACTTGACAGTGACTCTTCCACTAGATACTCTCTACCTGATCCTTTTTCAGCAGTATCTGTAGTTGATGAGGAATCAGAGTCTGATATTATAAGGATATCAGCTGTTAGTTCAGCACTCAGATAGCATTCTGCCATAATTCTCTTTTTTGATCTGAGAAATTATGCTGCTTATAAAGAAATTTTACTGCAAAATAAGCTTTTGCAATATATATATACAGTATATAAATCTGGTGTTTCCAGCTACAATAGTCATTTACAAAATTAACAATGTCTACACTGTATTTCTGATCAATTTGATGTTATTTTAATGGACAAAAATATTTGCTTTTCTTTCGAAAACAAGGACATTTCTAAGTGACCCCAAACCTTTGAACACTAGTGTATATACAGTACTAATTGGAGTACTTTCCAGTTGCTTTGGCTTACCTACTAACCCATCTGATTTTACACATCCTGATGCTTGTTACATGTTTTTAAGGCTTGGACAATAAAGGAGATATATTTTATCTTTTCTATAAGTTTGTACTGGCAATTTTGTTACTCTGATGTGTTGGCATTTGTGGATACTAAATTGTAACTATTTTGGCGTATGATAAAGACGCCACTCTCTATAAAGCCTGTGCAAAAGCTGTGTTTGTGTTTGGATGGTTAAAGCACCTTGAGGAATGTATCTCTAAAATATTATATAAACAGAAACATTGAATAAAACTAAAAAGCATGAGTCTGTTTAATTTATTCACATATTACAAAACTGGAATAACAAAATGCAAAACTGCTAGCGTCATTCACATAACATTATGTTAAAAAAATCTGTTTTTTGGCAAAGTTTTAAATTTGGCAAGACCAATAAAACTACTGTCAGACCATGTTTTATGACTCATTGCTCTTTTACAGAGATCATTTAGAAGCTACAAAACAATTTGGCATTTTAATTTTTTCCCCTTTAGTGACATATAGTATAGTAGAACAGCTATATTTTTATTTCAGATTATAGACATGCTGAATACTCCAAACATAATATTTGCATACAGCTGAAATAGAACTGTGAATATCTAAAAAAAATATTTTTCACTTAGGAGATAATGCCATATAATGTGGTAAATTTCTCAGACATTCTAGAAATGTAAAACACAAAACAGAGGAGCACCTCATGTTTAGATCAACCAAATTGATTAAAAAATGTGCAGCAAAAGCCAAAAGGGTCCTCACTAGTGATGTCGCGACCCTAAAATTTTGCGTTCGCGAACGGCGGACGCGAACTTCCGCAACTGTTCGCGAACGGGCGAACCGGGCGAACCGCCATAGACTTCAATAGGCAGGCGAATTTTAAAACCCACAGGAACTCTTTCTGGCCACAATAGTGATGGAAAAGTTGTTTCAAGGGTACTAACACCTGGACTGTGGCATGCCGGAGGGGGATCCATGGCAAAACTCCTATGGAAAATTACATAGTTGATGCAGAGTCTGGTTTTAATCCATAAAGGGCATAAATTACCTAACATTGCTAAATTGTTTGGAATAACGTGCTTTAAAACATCAGGTATGATGTTGTATCAATCAGGTAGTGTAAGGGTTACGCCCGCTTCACAGTTACAGACCAAACTCCCCGTTTAAAGGGACAATCTACTCCAGAATTTTTATTGTTTTAAAAGATAGATTATCCCTTTATTACCCATTTCCCAGTTTTGCATAACTAACACATTTATATTAATATACTTTTAACCTCTGTGATTATCTTGTATCTAAGCCTCTGCAAACTGCCCCTTTTTTCACTTGCAGTCTAGCCAATCAGTGCCTGCTCCCAGATAACTTCTCGTGCACGAGCACAGTGTTATCTATATGAAATACGTGAACTAACACCCTCTAGTGGTGAAAAACTGTTAAAATGCAATCTGAAAGAGGTGGGCTTCAAGGTCTAAGGTGGGCTTCAAGGTCTAAGGTGACACTGTGCCCTGGCAGGCAGGCACTGAAATGCACACGTGTGAAGGAAACTGACTGCTATTATTTAACACAGTCAAAAAAGTGTTGCTTTTTTTAATATACACTACTGTTACACCAGATATGAGTTGCACTGGGGTGACACTGTGCCCTGGCAGGCAGGCAGGCAGGCAGGCACTGAAACGCACACGTGTGAAGGAAACTGACTGCTATTATTTAACACAGTCAAGAAAGTGTTGTTTTTTTTTAAATCTACACTACTGTTACACCAGATATGAGTTGCACTGGGGTGACACTATGCCCTGACAGGCAGGCACTGAAACGCACACGTGTGAAGGAAACTGACTGCTATTATTTAACACAGTCAAAAAAGTGTTTTTTTTTTTAAATCTACACTAATGTTACACCAGATATGAGTGGTGGCACTGGGCAAGTGGGCACAGTATATGCTGTGAGCCTGACACACACGCTGGCAGGCAGGCAACTGCAATTAGATTACACAGGAAAAAAAAAGCAGACTGATGTTCTAGCCCTAAAAAGGGCTTTTTGGGGTGCTGTCCTTACAGCAGAGATCAGATGAGTCCTTCAGGACTGTAGTGGACACTGAATACACTAGCCTAGCTATCGATTTCCCTATTAAATCAGCAGCAGCTATACTGTCCCTCCTCTCACTAAGAATGCAGCTTCCAAATGAATCTAAAATGGATGCTGTCCAGGAGGTAGGAGGGTCTGGGACGGAGGGTCTGCTGCTGATTGGCTGGAATGTGTCTTCTGACTGTGAGGTACAGGGTCAAAGTATTACTCAATGGGGGCGGATCGAACATCGCATATGTTCGCCTGCCGCGGCGAACGCGAACAAGCTATGTTCGCCGGGAACTATTCGCCGGCGAACTATTCGGGACATCACTAGTCCTCACATTTGCAATAGTACCCTAATGTGCTAATGATAGCAAGCTGATATCTCAGGGTGTATCAGCTCACCCACTCCTGGTTCCACAGCGCAGACTGGATCACATGCAGGATACAAGGCTTACATCAATGTGTCAAAACAAAAACAACATATTAAAAACAAAAGCAGTGAGCAAAAGAGGGGTGTCAAAGTTTAACCCCCTACATACAACGCGTTTCTTGGCTTTACAGCAGCCGTTTCATCAGGCATATAGCACCTTACACAATTCAATACTATATATATATATATATATATATATATATACCGATAAGCAAACATGACTCCCCTTTTGGGCTTGTTTTGTACACATATGTTCACAATAAGCTATTAGTGATATATTATAGTCTTCACAAAATATCAAAACACAATATCTCATTTCAAAAGACATTGCAAAATATACACAATCAAGCCAAACCAATAGTGATTAATATGGCTCATGTTGATTACCCATGCAGCCTCCAAACATCGCAATACCCATATCTATATCATGCAAACATGACCAATATATTTATATTGTCTTATATATTTGCTATATCATTGCTACTTTCACTGTTGTGCATCCCCTCTCTTAGTAGCTTATTGTTTTTTCTATTCTAAAAATGTGCCTTAGTCATGTATCCATGCTGAAATCAGAATATATTTATACAGTATATATATATATATATATATATATATATATATGTATATACAGTATCTCACATAAGTGAGTATACCCCTCACATTTTTGTAAATATTTTTTTATATCTTTTCATGTGACAACACTGAAGAAATTACACTTTGCTACAATGTAAAGTAGTGAGTGTATAGCCTGTATAACAGTGTAAATTTGCTGCCCCCTCAAAATAACCCAACACACAGCAAATAATGTCTAAACCATTGGCAACAAAAGTGAGTACACCCCTAAGTGGAAATGTCCAAATTGGGCCCAAAGTGTCAATATTTTGTCTGGTCACCATTTTTTCCAGCACTGCCTTAACCCTCTTGGGCGTGGTGTTCACCAGAGCTTCACAGAATGTCACTGGAGTCCTCTTCCACTCCTCCATGACGACATCACGGAGCTGGTGGATGTTAGAGACCTTGCACTCCCCCACCTTCTGTTTAAGGATGCTCCACAGATGCTCAATATGGTTTCGGTCTGGAGACATGCTTGGCCAGTCCATCACCTTAACCTTCAGCTTCTTTAGGAAGGCAGTGGTTGTCTTGGAGGTGTGTTTGGGGTTGTTATCATGTTGGAATACTGCCCTGCTGCCCAGTCTCCGAAAAGGGAGGGGATCATGCTCTGCTTCAGTATGTCACAGTACATGTTGGCATTCATGGTTCCCTCAATGAACTGTAGCTCCCCAGTGCCGACAGCACTCATGCAGTCCCAGACCATGACACTCCCAACAACATGCTTGACTATAGGCAAGACACACTTGTCTTTGTACTCCTCGCCTGGTTGCCGCCACACACGCTTGACACCATCTGAACCAAATAAGTTTATCTTGGTCTCATCGGACCACAGGACATGCTTGTCTTCAGCAAACTGTTTGCAGGCTTTCTTGTGCATCATCTTTAGAAGAGACTTCCTTCTGGGACGACAGACATGCAGACCAATTTGATGCAGTGTGCAGCATATGGTCTGAGCACTGACAGACTGACCCCCCACCCCTTCAACCTCTGCAGCAATGCTAGCAGCACTCAAACATCTATTTCTCAAAGACAACTTTTGGATATGATGCTGAGCATGTGCACTCAACTTCTTTGGTCAACCAGGGTGAGGCCTGTTCTGAGTGGAACCTTTCCTGTGAATCCGCTGTATGGTCTTGCCCACCATGATGCAGCTCAGTTTCAGGGTCCTGGCAATCTTCTTATAGCCTAGGCCATCTTTATGTAGAGCTACAATTCTTTTTTTCAGATTCTCAGAGAGTTCTGTGCCATGAGGTGCCATTTTGAACTTCCAGTGACCAATACGAGAGAGTGTAAGAGCGATATTACCAAATTTAACACAAGTCCAAAAAAGAGCACTCTCACCTTGAGATCAACTGCCAGGGTGCCAACGATTAAATATAACACATAGAAGGAGGCACTCTCTGGTCTTTTTTTTTTTTTTTTTTAAATAACAGATTTTAGAAAAAGTAGATAAGAATATTTACATAGCGTAACAATGAAGTACAGCAGTAAAAAAGCTTTTGGATTAAAGGTCCCTACATCATACATAAAAGTGCAACAGGTTCAGTACATAGGTTAAGTGCAGAGGCCTGTATGACCCATGCTTCTATATTACAGTCTCTGGGATATTACATAAGTTACAACATATATTAAATAGCGTTATCCTCAAAATGGTACTGGCAACTGGCTAAGATGATGTCTAAGGGCAAAGCCTGATGTTTGGTATAGTGGATGTTAGTAGGTTCTAAGTTTTTGTAGCTCTTTGTGCTGGTTCCATAAAGATATTTTAAGTTTGTGTGTGACTAATGAGCCTGATTGGAGGTGGTGGTACCTTTCAAGTTGTAGGAAACTCTCTACCTTGTCCTGCCACTCTTTCTCAGTCGGATTATTGGAAGATTTCCAGTGTCTTGGAATTAAGGTTTTAGCACTGTTTAGCATGAGGATCAACAGGTCCCTAGCATTACTGTCGTGCAGTTTTGGCAGGAGTAGAAATAATAAGATCTGTGGATCGTTTGGTAGCTGTTTGCCTATTGCGTCTGACATGCGCTCCAGTACCATCAGCCAGAACGTATCTAGTTTATTACACTGCCACCATATGTGTGTAGGGGTGCCTATTTCTCTGCATCCCCTCCAGCACTTATTGGCTTGCTAGCCATTTTGTATATAGTGTGTAGTCTGCTGGGGGTCAGATACCATCTCGTTAAAAATTTGAAGTTGGTTTCAAGGACTCTTGTGGAAATTGATGAGCGCTTAGTAGTGTTAAAAACAGTCAGCCAGTCCTTAGCAGCGATGCTAATGCCCATTTCCTTGTCCCATGAGTTGGTGTAAGAAGGCAAGAGTTGAGGCTCTTTGATTAGCATTAGTTTGTATAGTTTTGATATGGCGTGTGTTGGGGTGTTTTCTAAGTGGCATAGGGTCTCAAATGGTGTCGTGTTTCTAGTTAGATGATGTTTCTTGGGGTGAGTGTCTAAGTAGTGATAGATTTGGGAATAGGAGTACCAGTTCAGGGGAATCTCGGGGTGCATCTCCTATATGGCGGAGAGGGGTCTATGTGTTTTATTTTTACGGAAGAGCGAATTTGTTCTGCCCTTAATGTGACACCCGACTTCTAATGAAGTGTCTTTGAAGTTCCAGGGCAGGTCCGGGTTGTGGCAAAGTGAGGACATGGGGGACAGAATATTAGAGATGTTAGTGGATGTGTTTATTAATTTATCCCATGTCATGAAAAAGTCAGAGAGAAGAGGATATTGTGCTATGATAGAGGGTCTGTGTATTTGAGGTATCCAGGCTGCAAGCCCAGCGTTGCTTAGACCCAATAAGTATCTATCAATCCGGACGCATTGTTTATTGTTATTGCTTGTGCACCAATCCAATAGCTTATGCAGCATTATAGATTCTTCATAAATGAAGGTATTAGGGACTCCCAACCCACCCCTATCCCTTGGTAAGTACATGTTCTTTCTAGCAATTCTGGGCCTAGCTCCCTGCCAAATGTATTGCTCTATTAGTGATTGTATTTTATTAAGATAGTGTATAGGGAGGTGTATGGGCGTGGTTTGCAGGAGTTACAGGAGTCTTGGCAGAACATTCACGTTTACAACATTTATTCTGCCAATCCAAGATATTGTTTTATTTTTCCAGCTTGATAAGTCTGTGGTTAGTGTTTTTTCCATACTTTTGTAGTTGGCTGTGTATAATGTTTGAACATCAGGTGCTAGGTAAATGCCCAAGTATTTCAGTTTGATTCTTTGTCTCTTAAGGGTGCAGTTTGGGATCAATTGATTAATTTCTCTTTCCTCATAATTTATATTTAAATATTCAGATTTTGTTAAGTTTAGTAGAAATCTGGAAACCCGCCCGAGCTTCTCAAGAGCCTCAAGGGCCCCAGGGAAGGAAGACTCTATCTGAGTAAGGGTGAGGATAACATCGTCGGCTTATAACGCAAGCTTGTGCTCCATGTCTCCAATATGAATCCCTGTGATGAGGGTGTTACTTCTGATCTGTTGGGCGAGGGTTTCAATGAATAAGGTGAATAAAGCAGGCGAGAGAGGACAACCTTGACTCGTGCCTTGTATATATTGAAGCTGTCTGACAAAATGCCATTAACCTTAACCCTAGCAGTGGGAGCCGAATATAGGGAAAATATGTTGCTGAATTTCATTTTCTGCATTACTGTTTTCAGGAAAAGCCAATTAACACGGTCAAATGCTTTCTCAGTGTCTGTAGAAACAATAATGGTAGGGGTGCGAGTGGCCTGGGCATGGTAAATAATCTATAGTGTTTTCAGGGTGTTATCCCTAGCCTCCCTTCCCAGAATGAAGCCTACCTGGTTTGTGTTGATTAATTTAGGTAAGTATCTTTTCAGTCTTGTTGCTAGTATCTTGGCAAAGATTTTTATGTCAGAATTTAAGAGGGATATGGGGCGGAAATTTTCGGGTCTATTTGGCATTTTCCCTGTTTTGGGGAGGACTGTGATGTGAGCCTCAATTGAGTTACCTGAGAATCCTCCGGAGTGAATTAATGAGTTGAAGGTGTTTGTTAAGGGACAAGCGAGGTGGTGGATGTATGTCTTATAGTATGTCATGTTAAACCCGTCTGGGCCTGGGCTTTTACCTCCAGGCATGTCTTTAATCACGTTTTTTGTTTCTTTCACTGAGATTGTCAGATTCAGGCTATCTGATTCGTCTCTATCTAAAGTCATAAGTCCAAGTCCTCAAGATAGGTTTCAATGTCTTGTTGGGTGGGGTACTGTCTAAGTTGTAACGGGGTGCGTAGTACTGTTTGAACATGTCTGCTATATTTTTACTCTCCTTTTAAAGATCTCCATGTTTGTTAATAATAGAGTGGATGTGCGCGTTTAATTGGGTTCTCTTAAGAGTTTTAGCGAGAGAGGACCCTGCTTTATCTTTGATATCAAAGTATTTTTGTTTCAGCAGTGCTGCTTTCTTTTGGTGTTCTTTGATTAGGTGGTCTTTGAGGTCTTTCCTAGACTGTGTTAGGGATTCTAGTATGCTAGTGGCCTGTGGATGTTTTTTGTGCTCTTTTTTCCAGTAACTAATTTGGGACATAGTAGAGTTTATAAATTGTCTGTTAGATTTTTTTTCCCTGGCTTTGTGCGCTATCAGTTCACCTCTTATAATGCACTTGTGCGCCTCCCAGAGGGTGGCTGAGGTTATGTGTTCTGTGTCATTTTCTCTAAAATAGTTTTCTATGGACTGGTCTACAGCCTGTTTAGCTAGTACATTCCCTAGTAGGAAGGCATCCATACGCCAGATGAAGGGGCACTGTGGCATGTCTGGTCACGCCACTGTGCATTGTACGGGGGCATGATCCGACCATGTGATTGGCAATATTCGTGAGTCAGTGATCATGGAGAGGCCCAACTGGTCTGTATGTATGTGATCTATTCTGGTGTATGTGTTGTGTGGGTGTGAGTAAAAGGTGTAGTCCCTGATGTCAGGATTAATGTTCCTCCAGATGTTGTGCAGCCATAATAGGTGTAGGTTATAAGTTACCGATTTTAGGACTCATTTAGGGGTATTAGTGATGCCTGTAGAGGTGTCCATTGTTGGGTCCAGTGAGAAATTAAAGTCGCCCCCTATGAATAGTGTCCCCTGGACGTGTTCTATTAGGAGGTTGGTTATGTGTCTGAATAAAGTGTGCTGTTCTTTATTTGGGAGATATATGTTTGCAAGGGAAATTGGCCTATTGAATAATAAACCTATCAGAATCAGGTACCTGCCATCCTTGTCTTTCTCTATGTGGGTTGCTTGGAAGTGTAAGGAATTTTTAAGTAGAATGCCTACCCTTCCCTTCCTGGTACTGCCCAAAGCCAGAAAGCTTATTCTATATTTGTGGCTCAGGAGTTTGGGTCCATGACCTCTCTTAAAGTGTGTCTCCTGTATAAATAGGATATCACTGGGGACTTTGTAAAGGTCTTTAAAGGCCATGGACCTCTTTTCCGGGATATTCAGCCCTTTCACATTTATGGTGGTAATGGATATGGAATGTGCCATGGTGGATCTAACGGGTATGGGTATGAGTTTGTGGGCCGAGTGATAGCCTGTCTGCCTGATGTAGGTTTTACTCTGTGTCTGGTATGAGGTAAGTAATATAAGCTACTGTTGTACTATAAACTGAGACAATGTATCAGGTTCAAAAATAATAGTGCAAACATTTTGAGATGTGTAATAACAGTAATTAGCAGTAAAAACACAATACAATAACACTTATAAAGGCAATTTTTAAACTCTTTTGTTTCAATTTCTTCTTTTCTTTTCTAACTGGAAAGTTCAATTAACAAAAAGTTACAGTCCTGCAACAATAAAAAACAATTGAGGTAGTATCCCCCTTCCAAACCTAAAGAATTGTGGAAAAAGAAAAGAATGTTATGTCATATGACCTGTAAGCGCCATGGCTAGAATGGGATGTCAGTTTGAGGTGGGAGATGCCATGGATCTAATGGGCATCGAGACCTGATCCACACTTTTAGATACAGAGTGAGGCCCTGGGCTGGCAGAATTCTGAGTTTTGTGTGGTGGTTGGTTGTTTATCCGCTGAGAGTCTCTGGGGGAGAATTGGCGGTCCTCTGGGTGCGTGATGTTGAGTTGGAGGGTTTTGTTGAATCTTGGCAGGTCCCCCAGAGACCTGAGGGTGGCTTTTGTATCTCCCTTAGATGCGGTAATGCTGACCAAGAATCCCCACCGGTATGAGATCTGCTGCTCCCTCAAGACTGTGGTGATGAAACTCAGCTCCCTCCTCTTCTGCTGGGCTGAGGTCTGCGAAGATCTGGATGTGGATTCCTGCATGCATTACTTTTTGTTTTTGTCTGGCCTGTCTCAAGATTTCTTCTCTGTCCTTGTAATCTAATAGCTTTACAATTATATCCCAAGGGGGTGACTTTGGGGGGGGGGGCTTTGCTCTCAGGGCCCTGTGGGCTCTTTCAATGAGTATATCTGCTGTGCTCTTTGGGCCCTTCAGGGTCCTGAACAACAGGGTCCTGAACAAGTCCTGAAGGCAGCCTTCTATGGCGTTTGGCTGTATTGTCTCTGGGATCCCGCATATGTGCAGGTTGTTATGCCTGCCACTGTTGTCCAGGTCCTCAACTTTCTCCATCAGTTGATGTATAGTCTCTTCCTGATCGTATGCAACTTTGGAAATGTGCTGTATGTCATTATTGACCATGTTGTGGCTCTCATCTAAGACCGAGACCTTTTGTGTGACTTTAAATAGGTCTCTTTTTAGTTCCCTGTACCAGTTTTTGACCTCTCCTAAGATATCTTTAGTATCATCTTTTGTGAATAGGTTTTGCAGATCATCTTTTGTAATGGCGGGCGCACTTCTAGTTTCTTTCTCGTGTTGCTGCTGTTTTGTGGATGCGACCATTTTCGGTGGTTTTGAGGCTAGGTCTTGTTGTTTGAGGAATTGTTGAATTAGCTTGGAGCTGTTTACGATGTTGGTCTTAGAGTTTCTGTGGCTAGGCATATCCAGAGGCGCTTAATGTCAGGGAGGGTTCAGATGCCTAAAGGCTCGTGCATGCAGAGTGGGGTGGCAGTGTGAGGTCAGTAGCTCTGTGGGCTGTCGCAGTCCAGGCCCCAGCGCAGTATGTGTGTAAAGTATTGTAGAAGGCGAGCTTCCCCACCTGAGATGGCAATCTATATGCTGAGGCTTAGCGCAGGGGTTTTGGATAATGAGGACCCTGAGATTTGTGTCCAAAATGCCCCAAATGTTCTAGAGCATGGCAGTTCATGCAGTGTGCTGTGGCTTTTGTGTGTATGCAAGAGCCAGCTCACCTCTGTGTTTTTCCAGTGTCCCCTGTATAGAGAAGCCTGTTTCCTGTAGCTTAGAGAAGGTTCTGGCTGGGGAGTTCCAAGACAGTGCCCTGTGTGGTGGATCTTCCTTTATAAAAGCAGCTGAGGAAGGTGGCAACTAAGAGCCAGCTCCAGGCTCTGCCCCTGTATGGAAATAGGCACTGTGGATGATTTTTAGTGCGTAGTGCAGGGGAGCTGTAGCAAATTCCGTGCAGGGCCGCACTTCCGGTTTCGGAAAAATGGCTTTGTTTTTGCGATGTGGGCTAGAAACAATCCTATTTTTTGCCCAGTATGTTCACAAGCCTTTCATGCACATGTGTTGCCGTTTTTGTGGTGATCCCCCAGGTCTATGCATGCGGTCTGGAAGTGGGGCTTAGGAGCTCCTGAATTATGCAGCCATCTCCCTAACCGGCTAGGCTCCACTCTCTGGTCTTTTTAAGTGTACTTTATTAGAACAAGCGTGATGTTTCGGGGGGACACTCTCCTTCCTCGGACAAGCAAACACAAAACACAGGAGTCTATTTAAACAATATAGGCCCCTCCCACAGTGAGGTGAAATTGTGCCAAAAATGTAGTCATGGAAATTCAACAAAACAATAATATCAATAATTGCATATCATACTAGATGCAAATAACTTATATACAGTGCACATTATAAGATAAGATAAGGAATTGAAAAAATCTAAGATCCATATCATATGTGTAAAATCTAAAGTGAAATATCACAAGCACTTATATTAATAACATAATACATTCAAAGTTAGATACTATGCTGAGTAAATATATGTGCGTAAATACATAGATTTAGCAGAGTCAAAAAGCCACTAATAAAGTCTAACCAGAGATAACTAAAGTGCACATACAGGGAATGTGTTAGCTTAATGTAGGGATTTAATATTGGTCCTGGCACTACATGTTACTTGGGGAAAAATGGATATGTAAAAAAGCCAATAATTACCTTGTGTGACATTTAAGGACTGATCAGCTCTGGGGTCTTATTGTCTGCATGTCCGCGGTGTGCGGCATCTCCGCATTCACAGCTGCCATGGCTCAGAAGACTAACGTCAGAGTCCAGGGACATACTGAACCTGAGAAGCCGCACAACATTGCCATGGAGATCCTGCACCCCCCTCCGGTAAAGATAAATATAGCCCGTGGCTATCGAAGATAGCAAAGAGAATGCTCATAAGTAAATAGAAAATACAATGTGGACATAAATTACATTATATAGTTAGCATAACACAGGCCCATAATAAATAAGTAAATATATATACACACACACATGCAGGCAAAATATCCAAGGGCCATGATAAATAGATAAATCTATGCAGACAAAATATCAAAGGATATCTGTGGGGCCTCAGTGTAGTTAATGCGTATACTACATGTCAGGCTTATGCTATATGACTAGCTAATCAATAGCACTAATTATATTAGCCATTATTAAATTGAATCATCTCTAAGTGGCTGGGGATACTATATCCAAAATAAGAGTCAACTAAATTATTAAAGCACTATATACTGGCCAAAAGAAACAATAGTCTCCTGTGAGTATATGTGTTATACTTGCAACATATACTAAATACACTATACGGTAAAAAACAGAATAAACATCTCTTAAAGGGATGGAAATCCCTGAGTGTCATTAGAAACAAATAATTATAATTACACATGGAAAAGTGGCTCTCATAAATTATAGATTGTGGTACTCGCATTTGTTAGCTCCACAGTAGTATAGATAAGTATCCCCTTGGCATGTCCAGAATATTTGATAGGCATCCTTGAAAGATGATTTCTTCTCATCAGGGAACTTTATAGAAAACAATGCCAATCCAGGCTGACATGTAGTCCCTTCGTGCGTAATGTGTTGAGTGTGAATATCCACTTAGATTCTATTTGGAGGAATCTTCGGTGTTTATCACCTCCACTTGGTAATATAGGCACATGGTCTATTAGTTTGAAACGCAGATCTTGCACTGTATATCCATTTGTGGCAACTCTAAAAGAGGATCTGTGATTGACCATGTGTGTGCGTGCATCATCTCCCATCTTTCCTATATAGAAAAGGCCACAAGGACAATTAATCATATAGACCACGAACGGGGTAGTGCACGAAAGGTAATTTTGAATGTAAAATTTCTGGTTGGTATCGGGATGGTGAAAAGTGGTACCCGGAATCATGGCATTGCATGTTGTGCATCCTATGCAACAAAAGCATCCCTTTTTGGTACCTTTTAGTCATGTTGATTTGGCATAACAATGTGTGGGGTCTGTTAAGACCAGATCTCAGGTTCCAATTCCTCTTAAATCCCACCCTAGGACTATCCCAGTCTTGGAACGGTAAATTAGGGTCAGTCTGGATAATGTGCCAATGTTTTATAATACTGTGTCCAATGTTCTTAGTATCTGGGAAATACTTTGTGATGAAAGTCATCCATTTGCAAGAGTCATTTTCTTCTACCGATATAGGTCTATCTTGTTCATTAATACAATCAAGTAGGTATTCCCATTTATACTCCCTAGCAATAAATGTTGCTGCCATGTCTTGAAGTTGTAATTTTTTCATCGACATATCACTGTTATGTCGATTGACCCTTGACATTTGTCTGTGTGGTTTTTGCTCTTAGTAGGGAGCAAGGATGGCAGCTCTGCGCTTGAAGGACTGAATTTCTATCTGTCGGTTTCTGATAGAGAGTGGTACCAAGTTTCACATAATCTCTGTAGATACATAAGTCAAGTAATTCCACTTTCCCCTGACTCAGACTTATCTTAAATTGGATAGGATGTTTCAGGTCATTGAGTTCATTGAACCACTTCTCTACTGTTTCTTTAGGAGCTGCCCATACCATGAAGAGGTCATCGATATATCGTTGGTATATAACCACTTCTTTTCTGTGGAAGACCTTCATGATTTCCTCTTCATAATGCTCTATGTACATGTTAGCAAAGGAGAGAGCCATGTTTGATCCCATGGCAGTCCCATTTATTTGGCTGTAAAATGTGTCTTAAAATATGAAATAATTCAACCGTAGGCTTAATTCCAATAGTTGCAGTTGAAATACCATAGGGGTCCTACGTATGGATATGTATTCAGTGTGCTGGCTACCATCTTGATGCCATAATTTTGTGGTATTACTGTATACAAGCTGTTTACGTCCACCGTAACCAGTATCCAGTCTTCTTCCATTCTTAATCCCTTTAGCTTCTGTATGAGATCTGATGAATCACGCACATATGACCTCATGTTCTTAACCAGGGGTTGCAAGAAGAAATCCACGAATTTGGAGAGGGGCGACATGATAGAGTCCCTGGCCGAGACAATTGGTCTGCCTGGTGGGTGTGTTTGGTTTTTATGCACTTTAGGCCAAGTATATAATATGGGGCATTTAGGATAATCCACCAGTAGGTAATCTCCCATCCTTTCCTCAATAAAGCCTTGTGCAATCCCATCTAACACCAGGGTTTTTAACTCATTCTGAAATTCTTTCACCTGATTTATTTGCAATGGAAAGTATGTAGAAGTGTCACTTAATTTTTGAATGATCTTGCATCTGTAATACTCATAGTTCATCATAACCGTCGCACCCCCTTATCCACAGGGCGGATGATGATGTTAGGATCCATGGCCAGCGATTTAATTGCTAAAATCTCATTCCTTGTTAGATTATTCCTGTATTTAAGCACAGGTATCATATTGGCTTCATCGCCAGTCAGTCGGGAGTATGTCTTAATACTAGGATTGTAGCTGTTAGGATCGAATTTGCTAGTCTTGCGAAATGGTGTGTCTGTTTCAGGACTTATATTGTTACTGAAATATTCCTTTAGCCTAAGCGATCTTTGGAATTTTTGCTGGTCAACCCATACCTTGAAAGGATCAATTCATTTTGTGGGTATAAAATTCAGCCCTTTGTTGAGGAGCTTTATTTCAGGATCAGTTAGCTGACGGTCACTGATGTTAATGACAAAATGATTATCATCTGATGATTCCATTATTGGGGTAGGTGGGGGAATGGAGGTCTCCCTCTGACCACCCCTTCTTGGATGTTGCCACCTCTTCCTCTCCCTCCTGACGGGGTGGTCACCCCTAAAAAATAATGTTGCTGTCTTGTTCCTTTCTATGATGGTGATGATGAGGACACCTGAGTAGTACGTGGGGTATCGGAATTGATATCAATGGTTTGTAGATTCCTTTGATTATACTGTCTTGGATGTCTCTGTCTCCTAGGCACATAGGATCTAATTCCTCCTTCACAGCCAGATATCCACCTATATACAGTTTTATCCTTGTAATCTTCTGTGACCATGACCAATTTCCTATTTTTAAAGGATATAAGGTCCCCCTTATATTCAGTAATCTGTGTCTGTAGTTGGTTCAGCCAACCAGTACTGGTGTCCACCTCTAATTTGTGGCTGTTATTATTTTCATAATCCTCAATCTAAATTCTGATTTTGTCCAGCTGTGATCTGATTTCTTCGGTGACCATCAATATCAGATCTAACGAACATTTATTTAGGAGGGCACACCATTTTTGCAAATTTCTATACTTCCTCTTGCCCAGATGCTAAGAACATTAGACACAGTATTAGAAAACATTGGCACATTATCTAGAGTGACCCTAATTTACAGTTCCAAGACTGGGATAGTCCTAGGGTGGGATTTAAGAGGAATCAGAACTTGAGAGATCATCTGGACTTATTAGACCCCACACATTGTTATGCCAAATCAACATGGCTAAAAGGTATCAAAAAGGGATGCTTTCATTGCATAGGATGCACAACATGCAATGCCATGATTCCGGGTTCCACTTTTCACCATACCAACCAGAAATTTTACATTCAACATTATCTTACGCGCACTACCCCGTTCGTGGTCTGTATGATTAATTGTCCTTTTGGCCTTTTCTATATAGGAAAAACAGGAGATGGTGCACGCACACGCATGGCCAATCACAGGTCCTCTATTAGAGCTGCGATCAATAAGAAAAAGAGTGATCAACCTGTGGCCCACCACTTTGCCACAAATGGACATACAGTGCAAGATCTGCATTTGAAACTAATAGACCATGTCCTATATTACCGAGGGGAGGTGGTAGACACTGATAATTGCTCCAAAAAGAATCTAAGTTGATATTCACACTCAACACATTACGCCAAAAGGGACTAAATGTCAGCTTGGACTGGCATTGTTTTCTATAAAGGAGTTCCCTGATGAGAAGAAATCATCTGTCAATGATGCCTATCAAGTACTCTGGACATGCCAAGGGGATACTTATCTATACTACTGTGGAGCTAACAAATGAGAGTACCACTATCTATAATTTATGAGAGCCACTTTTCCATGTGTAATTATAATTATTTGTTTCTAACGACACTCAGGGATTTCCATCCCTTTAAGAGATGTTTTTTCTGTTTGTTACCATATAGTGTATATAGTATATGTAGAAAGTATAACACTTATACACACAGGAGTCTATTGTTTCTTTTGGGCAGTATATAGTCATTTAATAATTTAGTTGTCACTTATTTTGGATATAGTATCCCCAGCCACCTAGTGATAACGATACCATTTAATAATGGTTAATATAATTAGTGCTATTGATTAGCTAGTCATATAGCATAAGCCTGACATGTAGTATAATCATTAACTACACTGAGGCCCCACAGATATCCTTTGATATTTTGTCTGCATAGATCTATTTATTATGGCCCTTGGGTTTTTGGCCTGCATGTGTGTGTATATATATTTACTTATTTATTATGGGCCTGTGTTATGCTAAATATATAATGTAGTTTATGTCCACATTGTATTTTCTATTTAATAATGAGCATTCTCTTTGCTATCTTTGATAGCTACGGGCTTGAGCATGCTATATTTTTCTTTACCGGAGGGGGCGCAGGATCTCCATGGCAACATTGTGTGGCTTCTTAGACATGTCCCTGGACTCTGACGTTAGTCTTCTGAGCCATGGCAGCTGTGAATGCAGAGATGCCGCATGCCTCGGGCATGTAGACAATCAGACCCCAGAGCTGATCAGTACTTAGATGTCACACAAGGTAATTCTTGGCTTTCTTACAGATCCGTTTTCCCCCAGTAACATGTAGTGCCAGGACCAATATTAAATCCCTACATTAAGCTAACACCATTCCCTGTATGCACACTTTAGTTATCTGGGGTTAGACTTTATCAGTGTTTTTTTAACGCTGCTAAATGTATGTATTTACGCACATACATTTGCACAGCATAGTATCTAACTTTGAATGTATTATGTTATTAATATAGGTGCTTGTGATATTTCACTTTATTTTTTACACATATGATATGGACCTTAGATTTTTTTCAATTCCGTATCTTATCTTATAATGTGCACTGTATATAAGTTATTTGCATCTAGTATGATATGAAATTATTGATATTATTATTGTTCTGGAGGATTGCCATGACTAAATTTTTGGAGCAATTTCACCTCACTGTGGGAGGGGCCTATATTGTTTAAACAGACTCCTGTGTTTGCTTGTCTGAGGAAGGGAAGTGTGTCCCCGAAATTTCACGCTTGTTCTAATAGAGAACACTTAAAAAGACCAGAGAGGAGTGCCTCCTTCTATCTGTTTTATATATATATATATATATATATATATATATATATATATATATATACAGTATATATATATATATATATATATATATATATATACACTATGGACATTAATGGGCATTAATATAGGGTTGGCCTCCTTCACGGCTAGATCAAGCTGCCACTTAAAAGTTTTCCACAAGATGTTGGTAAAGGAGCTCTGTCTCAAAATTAGCATTCTAATTCATCCCAAAGTGGTTCAGTTTGGGTTAAGGTTATGGCACTGTGCAGGACACTTGAGTAATTCCACACAAAACTCGCCAAACCATGTCTTCACGGACGTCACATTATGCATAGGGGCACTGTCATGGTGAAAAAGGAAAGGACATTCCCCAAACTGTTGTTACAGAGTTGGAAGCACACAACTAAAATGTCTTTGTATCCTGTAACATTAAAGGACATTAAACACAGCTTATGACTACATGGTTATAAACCTTCATTTATAAGAATCATTTTGTATTGAAAAGTGCAGCTTTGTTTTGTCAAATGAGTATATTATTATGTTTTTTCTTTAAAGAGACAGTCTACACATATAAAAACATTCACCCATACCTTAGTTCCGTTGCCAATTTTCATAACGCACCCCTTTAACCCTAACGAGTCAGCGACACAACTTAAGTTTAAACCAAAAGTTATATTTTATTCATTAAAAATGGCCAACAAACTCCGCCCAATCCCTTCTCCACCTACCTTATAGTGGTGTTTTCTTTCTAGCTAACACTCGTGCAAATAGCACCAAGTGACGTCGGGACTATCAAAATAGTCATGCGCATCTTTAGGTAAGTGAGGAAGCAGAAGTCCGCCTGCTCATCTGGAATAAAAAAAAATAAAGTGTATTGCAGATTCTCAATATATTTACACAATACATTAAAGGTCCTACTAATAATTTGATCCATGTTAAAATTGGAAAGATGTTTTGGTTCCGGATATTTGGTTCCACTACTGATGCACATGTGTGAAACAACGAAAGCGCGAGACACAATTTTAACAAGTGATCTACTTTTGATTGGACCATTGATCATAGGTGGAGCTCGGCGGACATTTCTAACTGTCTAAATCTAACTTTTGATTTCAAATAACTTCAGTTATGTCGCTGACTCGTTAGGGTTGAAGGGGTGCGTTATGAAAATAGGCAATGGATCTAAGGTATGTGCGAATGTTTGTATAGGTGTAGACTGTCCCTTTAACTGATTTCCCTGTCCCTCAAAGCAAAAGAACCCCTGCTAGCCAATCACAAACTTGTATTCAGATATAGCACAAACACTGTTTTCACATGTACAGACTGGAGTATCTTGCCCTCTTCTACTTCGTAAGGAGGTTTAGTACTGATTCAACTTAGTTACTATTGCAAATAACATAATTTATGTAAGAACTTACCTGATAAATTCATTTCTTTCATATTAGCAAGAGTCCATGAGCTAGTGACGTATGGGATATACATTCCTACCAGGAGGGGCAAAGTTTCCCAAACCTCAAAATGCCTATAAATACACCCCTCACCACACCCACAAATCAGTTTAACGCATAGCCAAGAAGTGGGGTGATAAGAAAAAAGTGCAAAAGCATAAAAAATAAGGAATTGGAATAATTGTGCTTTATACAAAAAAATCATAACCACCACAAAAAAGGGTGGGCCTCATGGACTCTTGCTAATATGAAAGAAATGAATTTATCAGGTAAGTTCTTACATAAATTTTGTTTTCTTTCATGTAATTAGCAAGAGTCCATGAGCTAGTGACGGGATAATGACTACCCAAGATGTGGATCTTCCACGCAAAAGTCACTAGAGAGGGAGGGATAAAATAAAGACAGCCAATTCCGCTGAAAATAATCCACACCCAAATAAAGTTTAAATCTTATAATGAAAAAAACTGAAATTATAAGCAGAAGAATCAAACTGAAACAGCTGCCTGAAGTACTTTTCTACCAAAAACTGCTTCAGAAGAAGAAAACACATCAAAATGGTAGAATTTAGTAAAAGTATGCAAAGAAGACCAACTTGCTGCTTTGCAAATCTGATCAACCGAAGCTTCATTCCTAAACGCCCAGGAAGTAGAAACTGACCTAGTAGAATGAGCTGTGAGGCGGAGTTTTACCCGACTCGACATAAGCATAATGAATTAAGAATTTCAACCAAGATGCCAAAGAAATGGCAGAGGCCTTCTGACCTTTCCTAGAACCGGAAAAGATAACAAATAGACTAGAAGTCTTTCGGAAAGTCTTAGTAGCTTCAACATAATATTTCAAAGCTCTAACTGCATCCAAAGAATGCAATGATCTCTCCTTAGAATTCTTAGGATTAGGACATAATGAAGGAACCACAATTTCTCAACTAATGTTGTTAGAATTCACAACCTTAGGTAAAAATTTAAAAGAAGTTTGCAACACCGCCTTATCCTGATGAAAAATCAGAAAAGGAGAATCACAAGAAAGAGCAGATAATTCAGAAACTCTTCTAGCAGAAGAGATGGCCAAAAGAAACAAAACTTTCCAAGAAAGTAATTTAATGTCCAATGAATGCATAGGTTCAAACGGAGGAGCTTGAAGAGCCCCCAGAACCAAATTCAAACTCCAAGGAGGAGAAATTGACTTAATAACAGGTTTTATACGAACCAAAGCTTGTACAAAACAATGAATATCAGGAAGATTAGCAATCTTTCTGTGAAAAAGAACAGAAAGAGCAGAGATTTGTCCTTTCACGGAACTTGCAGACAAACCTTTATCCAAACCATCCTGAAGAAACTGTAAAATTCTCGGAATTCTAAAAGAATGCCAGGAAAAATGATGAGAAAGACACCAAGAAATGTAAGTCTTCCAGACTCGATAATATATCTTCCTAGATACAGATTTACGAGCCTGTAACATAGTTTTAATCACAGAGTCAGAGAAACCTCTTTGACTAAGAATCAAGCGTTCAATCTCCATACCTTCAAATTTAAGGATTTGAGATCCTGATGGAAAAAAGGACCTTGCGACAGAAGGTCTGGTCTTAATGGAAGAGTCCACGGTTGGCAAGAGGCCATCCGGACAAGATCCGCATACCAAAACCTGTGAGGTCATGCTGGAGCCACCAGCAGAACAAACGAGCATTCCTTCAGAATCTTGGAGATTACTCTTGGAAGAAGAACTAGAGGCGGAAAGATATAGGCAGGATGATACTTCCAAGGAAGTGACAATGCATCCACTGCTTCCGCTTGAGGATCCCTGGATCTGGACAGATACCTGGGAAGTTTCTTGTTTAGATGAGAGGCCATCAGATCTATTTCTGGAAGTCCCCACATTTGAACAATCTGAAGAAATACCTCTGGGTGAAGAGACCATTCGCCCGGATGTAACGTTTGGCGACTGAGATAATCCGCTTCCCAATTGTCTATACCTGGGATATGAACCGCAGAAACTAGACAGAAGCTGGATTCCGCCCATACCAGTATTCGAGATACTTCTTTCATAGCCAGAGGACTGTGAGTCCCTCCTTGATGATTGATGTATGCCATAGTTGTGACATTGTCTGTTTGAAAACAAATGAACGATTCTCTCTTTAGAAGGGGCCATGACTGAAGAGCTCTGAAAATTGCACGGAGTTCCAAAATATTGATTGGTAATCTCACCTCCTGAGATTCCCAAACCCCTTGTGCTGTCAGAGACCCCCAAACAGCACCCCAACCTGTCAGACTTGCATCTGTTGAAATTACAGTCCAGGTCGGAAGAACAAAAGAAGCCCCCTGAACTAAACGATGGTGATCTGTCCACTACGTCAGAGAGTGTCGTACAATCGGTTTTAAAGATATTAATTGAGATATCTTTGTGTAATCCCTGCACCACTGGTTCAGCATACAGAGCTGAAGAGGTCGCATGTGAAAACGAACAAAGGGGATCGCGTCCGATGCAGCAGTCATAAGACCTAGAATTTCCATGCATAAGGCTACCGAAGGGAATGATTGTGATTGAAGGTTTCGACAAGCTGAGATAAATTTTAGACGTCTCTTGTCTGTCAGAGACAGAGTCATGGACGCTGAATCTATCTGGAAACCTAAAAAGGTTACCCTTGTCTGAGGAATCAATGAACTTTTTGGTAAATTGATCCTCCAACCATGATCTTGAAGAAACAACACAAGTCGATTCATATGAGATTCTGCTAAATGTGAAGACTGAGCAAGTACCAAGATATCGTCCAAATAAGGAAATACCACAATACCCTGTTCTCTGATTACAGACAGAAGGGCACCTAGAACCTTTGTAAAAATTCTTGGAGCTGTTGCTAGGCCAAACGGCAGAGCCACAAACTGGTAATGCTTGTCTAGGAAAGAGAATCTCAGAAACTGATAGTGATCTGGATGAATCGGAATATGCAGATATGCATCCTGTAAATCTATTGTGGACATATAATGCCCTTGCTGAACAAAAGGCAGGATAGTCCTTATAGTTACTATTTTGAATGTTGGTATCCTTACATAACGATTCAATATTTTTAGATCCAGAACTGGTCTGAAGGAATTCTCCTTCTTTGGTACAATGAAGAGATTTGAATAAAACCCCAGCCCCTGTTCCAGAACTGGAACTGGCATAATTACTCCAGCCAACTCTAGATCTGAAAAACATTTCAGAAATGCTTGAGCCTTCGCTGGATTTACTGGGACACGGGAAAGAAAAAATCTCTTTGCAGGAGGCCTTATTTTGAAGCCAATTCTGTACCCTTCTGAAACAATGTTTTGAATCCAAAGATTGTGAATTGATTTGATCCAAATTTCTTTGAAAAATCGTAATCTGCCCCCTACCAGCTGGGCTGGAATGAGGGCCGCACCTTCATGTGGACTTGGGAGCTGACTTTGTTTTTCTAAAAGGTTTGGATTTATTCCAGACTGGAGATGGTTTCCAAACTGACACCGCTCCTGTGGGTGACGGATCAGGCTTTTGTTCCTTATTGTGACGAAAGGAACGAAAACGATTATTAGACCTAAATTTACCCTTAGATTTTTTATCCTGTGGTAAAAAAGTTCCTTTCCCTCCAGTAACAGTTGAGATAATAGAATCCAACTGAGAACCAAATAATTTATTACCCTGGAAAGAAAGGGAAAGCAAAGTTGACTTAGAAGACATATCAGCATTCCAAGTTTTAAGCCATAAAGCTCTTCTAGCTAAAATAGCTAGAGACATATACCTGACATCAACTCTAATGATATCAAAGATGGCATCACAAATAAAGTTGTTAGCATGTTGAAGAAGATTAACAATGCTATGAGAATTATGATCTGTTACTTGTTGCGCTAAAGCTTCTAACCAAAAAGTTGAAGCTGCAGCAACATCCGCTAAAGATATAGCAGGTCTAAGAAGATTACCCGAACATAAGTAAGCTTTTCTTAGAAAGGATTCAATCTTTCTATCTAAAGGATCCTTGAAGGAAGTACTATCTGCCGTAGGAATAGTAGTACGTTTAGCAAGAGTAGAGACAGCCCCATCAACCTTAGGGATTTTGTCCCAAAATTCTAATCTGTCAGATGGCACAGGATATAATTGCTTAAAACGTTTAGAAGGAGTAAATGAATTACCCAAATTATTCCATTCCCTGGAGATTACTTCAGAAATAGCATCAGGGACAGGAAAAACTTCTGGAATAACTACAGGAGATTTAAACACCTTATTTAAACGTTTAGATTTAGTATCAAGAGGACCTGAATCCTCTTTTTCTAATGCAATTAAGACCTCTTTAAGTATAGAACGAATAAATTCCATTTTGAATAAATATGAGGATTTATCAGCATCAACCTCTGAAACAGAATCCTCTGAACCAGAGGAACCACTATTAGAATCAGAATGATGATGTTCATTTAAAAATTCATCTGAAAAATTAGAAGTTTTTAAAGACCTTTTACGTTTACTAGAAGGGGGAATAACAGACATAGCCTTCTTAATGGATTTAGAAACAAAATCTCTTATGTTAACAGGAACACTCTGAGTATTAGATGTTGACGGAACCGCAACAGGTAATGTAACATTACTAAAGGAAATATTATCTGCATTAACAAATTTTTTAGCGCCAAAAAAGACGCCCACATTATTTGGCGCCTAAATGCTTTTGGCGCCAAAAATGACACCACATCCGGAACGCCGACACTTTTGGCGCAAAAAAATGTAAAAAATGACGCAACTTCCGGCGACACGTATGACGCCGGAAACAGAAAGAAAAAAAAATTGCGCCAAAAAAGTCTGCGCCAAGAATGACGCAATAAAATGAAGCATTTTCAGCCCCTGCGAGCCTAACAGCCCACAGGGAAAAAAAGTCAAATTTTAAGGTAAGAAAAAAATTGATTTATTCATATGCATTATCCCAAATATGAAACTGACTGATTGAAATAAGGAACGTTGAACATCCTGAGTCAAGGCAAATAAATGTTTGAATACATATATTTAGAACTTTATATAAAAGTGCCCAACCATAGCTTTAGAGTGTCACAGAAAATAAGACTTACTTACCCCAGGACACTCATCTACATGTAGTAGAAAGCCAAACCAGTACTGAAACGAGAATCAGCAGAGGTAATGGTATATATAAGAGTATATCGTCGATCTGAAAAGGGAGGTAAGAGATGAATCTCTACGACAGATAACAGAGAACCTATGAAATAGACCCCGTAGAAGGAGATCATTGAATTCAAATAGGCAATACTCTCCTCACATCCCTCTGACATTCACTGCACGCTGAGAGGAAAACCGGCCTCCAACCTGCTGCGGAGCGCATATCAACGTAGAATCTAGCACAAACTTACTTCACCACCTCCATAGGAGGCAAAGTTTGTAAAACTGATGTGTGGTGAGGGGTGTATTTATAGGCATTTTGAGGTTTGGGAAACTTTGCCCCTCCTGGTAGGAATGTATATCCCATACGTCACTAGCTCATGGACTCTTGCTAATTACATGAAAGAAAATTATTTTTCTATCATGATTGTTGATGCAAAACGGATAATCCACCTTTTAAATGCATGTGACACAACAGAAGCTTAGGGAGGGAAAAGTAAATAAAAGTTCACAAAAATTGCCTAAAGTATTAATTCAAACCTCCCTGGCAGAAAGTTAAACGCACAATTTTTAGATGTATTTTACAGCAAAAGGCTGCAAAATAATTAATGAATATATATTGCAATAATGAAACATTTTATGCATTGTTGAAATGTCAAGGTTAATGGTCCTATAATATGACTCTTCACAAGAACTAAAAAAAAAAAAAAACTTGAAAAATAATAGCCCTAGACCATTATCCCTACTCAACCAAACTGTACAGTAGGCACTATGCATCTCAGTAGGTAGCTTTATCCTTGAATCTGCCACACTCAGACTGCTAGATAGTAAAGTGTATTGTATCACTCCAGAGAACATATTTACACTGCTCCAGAGTCCAGTGGAAGCATTTTTACACCATTCCAGCTGACTCTTGGCATTGTGCATGCTGCTGTGAGGATTGTGTACAGGTGCTTGGCCATGGAATCTCTTTTTATTAAGCTATCAATGCATTGCTCTTGTGCTGATGTTGCTTTCATAGGCAGTTTAGAACTTTGTAGTGAGTGATGCATCAGATGTTTATGCTCTATGCAATTAAGCATTTGGTGGCCATGCTCGATTAATTGTGGCTTAGCTGTAGTTGCTCCTAGACTCTGTCACTCCACAAAAATAGCACTTACGGTTGATTAGGAAAGATGTAGTAGGGCAGACATTTCCCAAACTGACTTGTGGCATCCTATGACTACCACGTTTAAAGTCACTAAGCTTTTTAGTACAACCCATTGTACTTCCAATGTTTGTCTAGATGATATTTGTCTTTTGAGATTTTGTGTGCTGGATTTTATGCCCCTGTTAGCAAGGTTGTGGTAAAGCACGTGAACTCAATAATTAGTAGGGGGCATCAAGAGACTATTGCTCTGTAACAAGAAAAATTCATTTAAGGAGCAATGTAAAAAGAAAGTAATAGCATTTAGACATAAATAATTTAAAAGGAATTATTTTGTGGTAATAAAATAAAAAGTGAACTACATTGGGATAGCTAAACACTGGCAGATTTCAGTACTTCTAAGTTTATGTGTCCAATATGGCAGACCTAACAGATTTGGTGCATTGTCAAACTTTGCATTTGAATTAAATAGACAAATGTTTCATGAATGTAAACAAATTATTTGCATGCAACCACTATAATCATTATGTAAATGATGAACATGTAAGTTCTTTTTGCAACTGTTTTACAGATCACTAGGCTATATTTGACTAATTTAGGGTTAGATACTGATGCTTTTGAATCTGATTCTTCTGTGAGGTTATCTGGTTAAAGAGATTTAGGGCTGGTTAAAGAGATTTAGGGCAGGCAACAGGAGCAAAGCAAGGTAAATATTGAGGAGGAAGCATTTAGGTGCACACAAATATAAGTTTACTGACTGGAACAGCAGAACTACTATGGGAAGCTGTAAAATCTGAGACAGAGAGAAAAAATCTATAAAAAATAAACCTTACCTTAATGTGTGAAATATAAGCATGACACTATACATTAGCCACAGCAGCACATGTCACTTCCCTTCTAGGTACAAGTTCCCTCTCACCCTGCAGTAGACAATGCTACATGGGGGAGGGGTGTGTGTACACTCACTTATTCTTCCCACTGACATCTTTCTACAAAGCACTGTTCCCCTAACAAACTTCAGTTAGTTGGCATGAGGGCCACAGCAGAAAGAGCAGGGCTAAGGGGACAAGCAGACTGGATTCTGTTTGTCCAAGGCTGCAGTGATACAGTGTGAGACGAGTCACACAGCCTCAAGACTGAAGAGAGCAGTCTCTACAGCTGCAGATGTTCGACTACACACATGCCTGCCGCTCCAGATTTCTGCTGCATGCACCTACAGTCAGGAGTCAGCCCTGCCCTGAAGAATCCCCACCACCAGAGCAGTTACCAGGTAACAGTGGTAATCCCAACAGGACCTTTTCTGATGCAGTGGAATTGACTGGATGCAGAGTTAGGGCTTAGCACTTAGCATTCAGTGCTGCACAGTGCACACCTAAAACAGCACATGGCACTAGCTTGGCATGTCATATAACACTGGCACGGTCTGACACAGTTTCTAACAAATAAATATAAGCAGAGAACTTTTGACTGTGACAGTATTAGGACTGACTATGTGTGCCCCCCATGTCACATGACATCAGCAGTCTGGCATGAACCAAAAATAAATTAACTGTGCCCTGGGCAGCTGCCCTTTTTGCCCTGTGTTAAAGATGGCCCTGGTTGTGGTAAAGCACATAAACTCAATAATTATTAGGGGGCAAGAGAATGTTGCTCTGTAACAGAAAATATTAATTTAATGAGCAATGTAAAAAGAAAGTAATACAATTTAGCCATAAATAATTTAACAGAATTATTTTATGGTAATACAATTAAAAACTGAACTACATTGGGATAGCTAAAGACTGGCAGATTTCAGTACTTTTAATTTTATGTGTCCAATATTGCAGTCCTAACATATTTGGTGCATTGTCAAACTTTGCTTTTGAAATAAATAGACAAATGTTTCATGAATGTAAACCAATTCTTTGCATGCTACCATTATAATCATTATGTAAATTATGAACATTTAAGTTCTTTTTGCAACTGTTTTCCAGATCACTAGGCTATATTTTACTAATTTAGGGCTAGATTATGAGTGGAGAGCTATTTATAGCTTCAATAGAGTACAAAAAGTGGAAAAAAACACCCAATAGGTTGCACAAACCCGATCGCATTTTCTCAAGTACGCTAACCCAACTGCCTGTGACTCTGGGGACAGCACATGGGATGTGTACCCGGTCCGGTCTAGGAGTGCAGTCCCCTTCCGTGTTTTGTATATGACTGGGGTGATTACATAAGCCTGTGTACCCTTCACTTGTTCCCAGTTTGTTTGGATTGAGAGCTTGCATTGTGTGGCTGTTTTAGGGTTCCAGGTTTTTGGAAAGGACCTTGACGTGGTACCTGGGCTTGTCCCATGTGGCCAGATGCGGTAACTAACCTTTCTATTTTTGCTTTTAATTTTAATTTTCACTTGTTCCCAGTTTGTTTGGATTGAGAGCTTGTATTGTGTGGCTGTTTTAGGGTCCCAGGTTTTGGGAAAGCTTGCTAGTGAGTGCAGGGTTTTCTCTCTGTGTTATATATGTATATATATATATATATATATATATATATACGTATATATATATATATATATGTGTGTCTATATATGTACACATGTATTTATATTTGTATATATGTCTATAAATACATAAATACATATGAACACACATATAAACACAAACATATAAATATATATATATATATATATATATATTTATATACATATACATATTAAGACATGTACAGTATATGTGTAAATCTCTATGTTAAAGCCTTTACAGACTTTTTTTCTCCTTACACCTGAGACCTCATATCTTTGAGCCCTTATAACTTTTTATTCCAATTTTTTTAAAATACTTTTTATTGAATACTTTTAATATGAGTATAACTGTACTTTTAAATGTTTTTTCTATGTTTTTTATGCAACTTTTTATTTGAGCGTAACAGTTAAAAGAGCTCTGAGGTCACGCTAACCTTACACACGTTAAATTCAATTGTGCTTGAGCGAACAAGTTTACTTTCAACTTGTAATACGAGCGCTTCCTTAAAGTGGATGTAAACTCACTAATAGCAGACAATGCGAAATGCTTTACCTCCAAAAAATAGCCTAAGTTTAAGTCATCGTTTTTTTAAATACATTATATTACATCGATTTATATACTTATCTATTTCTAATCGTCCTGCTCTCTCCCTCCGCCCGCCATTTTGTTCCGCTTTTAGTACTTTGATTGACAATTTACTCAACTAATAATCTGCCTTACCCCGTGGCGTCCAGCCCCTTTTTCCAAACGTCGCTCTTACTTTATGCGCATGCGTCTTTTCTATGCGCATGCGTAAACAAACCAGCTGAATTTCCAAGCGCTGTGCGTTCACGCTGTTCGCATGCGCATATATAGCCAGAAGCCACAACATTGCACGACGCATGCGCACACAAAGAAGACACCGTGAACGAGCTTAGCAAATACGTCATAGAGCGGGTGGGACCGCTCTAGACGTTATGAGGAAGACAACAGGGAAGTAATGGATGGGAGGAGCGATAAGCGAAAACGGAGGTAAGTTTAGAATTAAAATATAATCTTTGATCTTGACATTTTTAATAAAAAAACAATGCGTTTTGACTGACACAGATAATATGAATGAACATTTAGTATTGAAAACATGAAAATTTACATTCACTTTAAGCTTGATAAACCCACTCGTAATGTGGCCCTTATTGTCTAAACTCAGACTGCTGGCAAAGAAAAAGAAGCTTAGTAGTTGTCACACGACACACAAATACTGCAAATAGGTAGAACCTAATGCAGATTTTGGTAAGGTAAGAAACAAAAAATAGATTATTTTTAGACTCATTCATAAGGTGTAAAAATATATTTTGATTAAAGGTATATGAAACCCCTTAATTTTCTTTCATGATTCAGATAGAGCATGCAATTTTAAGCAAGTGTAAATTTACTTCTATTATCAAATTGTCTTTATTCTCTTGTTGTCCTTTACTGAAGGACCAGCAATGTACTTCTGAGAGCTAGCTTAACACATGTAATGAACAAAGAGGCATTTATGTGTAGACATCAATCAGAAGCTAGCTCCCAGTAATGCCTAGTTGCATCTAAATTTACTCAGTTATGTTTTTTTAAGTATAACAAGAGAACAAAGTCAATTAGATAAAATAAGTACATTGGAAAGTTTTTGAAACCACATGCTCTGTCTGAATCATGAAAGAAAAAATGTGGGTCTCAAATCCCTTTGACTTGTGTCTCAATTATCATTCCACTTGCTAAAGATTTTCTACAGAACAAAATAATATAAGGGAGATTTAGATGCACATACACATATGAGTTGTGTAGAAGTATGATTATTTATTCACTAGAACAATGAGCCCTTGAGAAGAATGTTTATTGATAACGCAGGGGCCCACCAGCTATGAAATAATCTTTCTTTAATTTGAGTAATGTTTCAGGATTTTAGAGCTGTTTGTATACCAACATACTAACTTATTTCTGCTACATTCTACCTGTTGGCTTTGAAATCAAGAGAAAGTAATGAAAAGATGATGAATAGGAAATGCAAATGCAGCAAAAGTGCAGCTGATGTAAACACATGGAGCAAGATTTATCAAATCTTCAACCCTCTGTCCGACTGTGTCTGCACGTCAAATTAAGAGCATATTCTACTTTCTTGATTTATCTAAGTGTGGACCCTGGCCAAAACAATAGATTGAGGCCCATTTATCAAGCTCTGAATGGAGCTTGAGGGCCCGTGTTTCTGGCGAGCCTGCAGGCTCTCCAGAAACAGCAGTTATGAAGCAGTGGTCTAAAGACTGCTGCTCCATAACCTGTCCTCCTGCTCTGAGCAGGCGGACAGAGATCACGATAATTCAACCCAATCGAGTACGATTGGGTTGATTGACACCCCCGTGCTGGCAGCCGATTGGCCGCGAATCTGCAGGGGCGGTGTTGCTCCAACAGTTCACAAGAGCTGCTGGTGCAATGCTGAATACGGAGAGCGTATTGCTCTCCACATTCAGCGAGGTCTGTCAGACCTGATCCGCACTGTTGGATCAGGTCTGACAGACCTTTAATAAATAGGCCTCTTTGTGTCTGTTGCCGGATTTGAATCTGCTTCTTTTCAACCTTTAATTTTTTTATTTTTTTTTACCAGTATTCAGCCAAATCCAAGTTATCACTCTGTGTATTTGCCACCTTTTTGTCACAAAGTCAATAGAGGAGACTAGAATGAAACTGAGTTTAGTGAATGTGTATATTCCAATGTCTGCAATGCAATTCGACAATAATAGATGTACTAGACATATTAGAAGCTGGAATGAATGTATTTATAAACAGTACAGGGAATTTAAAGCTAAGTTGAACAAATGGTATGCTCGTCTGACGCAATGATGTAAATAATATATTAGCAAAGTCATTACAGTAACATTAAAAAGGCATAAGAGGTTATATTGCACAGGGTGAGATTCAGATTTGAGGGTTTTGTTTTGTTTCAGGGTATGGTTGAGGAGGAGTGACAGGGGTCGATTTATCAACCTGTCAATGCTGAAGTTTCCTGCGCGAGCCTTCAGCGCTCTTAAGACTGCTGCTCCTTAACTCGTCCACCACCTCTGAGGCAGCGGACAGCAATCAGCCCGATCAGATACGATCGGGTTGATTAACACCCCCTGCTAGCGGCTGATTGGCTGCAAATGTGCAGGGGGCGGCATTACACAAGCCTTTCATGAGAAATGCTTGTGCAATAATAAATGCAGACAGCGTACGCTGTCGACATTTATCGATATGCAGCAGACATGATCCGCTACAGTGGATCATGTCGGCTCGCACTATGATAATCCAGCTCCATAGAGTTTAAGTTAGGGATACAGATAGAATCTGAAATAACACTTCATTCCCTGTAGTATTTTAACACTGCTGAAATAATAGCTTCATTTTCATATTACAAATTCTGATTTTTAGCTTATACTTTAACAGAAACTTAGGGGCCTATCTATCAAGCTCCGAATGGAGCTTGATGCCCTGTGTTTTTGACTAGCCTGCAGGCTCGCCAGAAACAGCAGTTATTAAGCAGCAGTCTTTGTTATGCAGCAGTTATGAAGCAGCGGTCTGTGAGCAGGCGGACAGACATCGCCGGAAATCAACCCGATTGAGTACGATCGGGTTGATTGACAACCCCCTGCAGGCGGCCCATTGGCCGCGAGTCTGCAGGGGGCGGCGTTGCACCAGCAGCTCTTGTGAGCTGCTGGTGCAATGCTGAATACGGCGAGCATATTGCTCGCCGTATTTAGTGAGGTCTGGCGGACCTGATCCGCACTGTCGGATCAGGTCCGCCAGACTTTATTAAATAGGGGCCTTAAACTCTAATGCTTATACAATTTGAACAAATAACTTTATTGACAGCATAAATAACCATTGGGCTGAGAAACTGCTTTTTAATCCTGTGGAATGTCTGCATCTGTACATCTATCAGCATAAAAAACATATAATCATAGTTTGTCTTTGCATTATATAATGTATATGTAAGGTCTTGTATTCCTCTTTTCAGTATAAATGACTTGTCCTTTCTGATATGTTTAAGCAGAAATATATTTCATGTTTGTTCATTTAAAAGCACACAGATAACATAATAGTCTTGAATAGAATAAAAGTAATATAATTTCCACACCGCATGTATAGCTACTTTCTTCATTTTTCTGAAGCTCGGAAATTTGCAGCTGTGGGTTCTTCGTTTCTCCTGTAGAGTCCTTTTTTTTAATTTTTGGAGCCAGTGCAAATAATGGTTCTGATTTACTATGAGGCTTTCTTAAATTGCCACTAATTCCTGTTTATAACAGTGTATTCTAGATTTGAGTAGTCAGAGAAGCAATGAAAAGCTTTAGATAGAGCAATTCAATTTGTAAAAAAAAAAATGAAATCCAAATACTCAGCACAAGAGTTTAAATCCCCATGTAGCCTGACTTATCCCATTTGGCATAGTGGCATTTCACTGCCACTCTATTAGGTATGATGTCAATACCTTAGATGGATCATTAAGCAAAGTTTAGCAAGTGTAGAGAAAATTGAATACAACATAGCTACTTTCTTATATAAAAGTAGATGCCCCACTGCTTTGGTACATTCGGTATGAAAAGCAATACTCAGCAGATGTGAACAATAATGAATGCATTTGCATTATGCTATCCTGGCAGATCAATCAAACTATAGAAAACAAAAATTCACAGATTCTCACAAATAGAAGATTATTTTGAAGTTCAACTCAAAATAAGTATGTAGAAAAAAAATAATACAGGAGCTTAAGAAGAACATTAAGAAAACAATGTGTCCTTTACATATCACATTAACATTAGCCAACATGAACATAGTTAAAGGGACATGGAACACAACATTATTTTTTCATGATTCAGATAGATGATATAAGTTTAAACAACTTGCCAATTTACTCCTATTATCTAAGTTGCTTAAAGTGAAGGTAAACTTACCGGGGTTGCAATCTACAATGATACTCCTTGGTCAATAATAATAGGACTTTCATTCATCATTTCTTCCCATCTTATATTGAAATAAAGTTATCGCCGCTATTATTTTATTGTTGACACTAGCCGAATTCAACCCGTTTTTTTTTTTTTTTTTTTTTTTAATATGTGGGTCCCGTTTTTTATATACTCAATTGAAACTCTGGCCGTTAGGCGGCCATCAAGCAACGTCATCCACATATTTATTTTACTTCTCATGCGCAAACATTTCTCAGGCTTCGATTAGGAGCGTGCTCCTGTGTCATGCATGTGCATTCGTTTTTCAGAGGCAGTATGCCTGTACGCCATCAGCCCAGTTTGCGCGTTGTAGAGGGATATCACCGAGAATCACATGCGCACTAGAGTTTGGAATCCGTTATTTGCGCATGCCCTAAAAAAACCTACATTGTGAATTAGCATTTGAGCTACGTATAGAGCGGGTGGGACCGCTCTATACGTCAACACACACAAATCGCGGAAGTAGCGGATGGGCGGAGTTAGTGTGGCAACGGTAGGAAATAATATATATATTAAAAATGGAGAAATAATAATTTATTGAAAAAAAATAAATTGCGATCTTGATAAATTAAGATTAAAGATAGTATATATGTGTTCAAAAGTGACTAACTTTACCTTCACTTTAATTCCCTTAGTGTCCTTTGTTAAAAAAGCAGTAATGCTATACGGGGAGCTAGCTGAATGCATTGGGGCCTATCTATCAAGCTCCGAAAGGAGCTTGATGGCCGTGTTTCTGGCGAGTCTTCAGACTCACCAGAAACAACAGTTATGAAGCAGCGGTCTAAAGACCGCTGCTCCGTAACCCTGTCCACCAGCACTGAGCAGGCGGACAGGAATCGCCAGAAATCAACTCGATCGAATACGATCGGGTTGATTGACACCCCCTGCTGGCGGCCAATTGGCCCCGAGTCTGCAGTGGGCGGCGTTGCACCAGCAGCTCTTGTGAGCTGCTGGTGCAATGCTGAATGCGGAGAGTGTATTGCTCTCCGCATTCAACGATGTCTTGCGGACCTGATCCGCACTGTCGGATCAGGTCCGCATGACATTTGATAAATAGGGGCCATTGGGTCAACCAATAACATGAGGCATATATGTGCAGCTACCAATCAGCAGCTCCTGAGTCTACCTAGGAATCCCTTTAAACAAAGGATATCAAGAAAACAAAAGAAATTAGATATATTTGAAAGTACTTTGGAAGGTTGTTAAATATCACATGCTCTATCTGAAACATGAAAGAAAGCTTTTAGGTTTTATGACCCTTTAATAAACTTTTTTTTTTTTTTAATCTATTTGTTAAGAAAAAGAAGAGAAAGAGAAAAAACAAAACGAAAAAAAAAACTCTTAAAGTCTGAAAGACTTGTCTAGCAGTGAAACATATTCAAATATAAAAATAACATTTGATCAAATATATTATAGTTGAACACACTAGATCATTTACATACAGGATTCGATTTAACAGCATTTCTCTCTTTCTCTTTCTTTTTTAATTTTAACACATATTAAGAAAATTATCAATACAATGTCTCTCTCTCAAATTATATGTTGTTGGACTTTTATATTTATACCTAAAACTAAACATCTATCAAAGCAAAAAAGGATGAAAAAAAATGTGTGGGTCCTTTAATAAACATTTTTTTATTTAATTTGTGTAATGTGGTGCAAACATTTGTTCCAGCTTTACCTTCCAGAATTAAGGTGCCTCATGGACCTCTTCCTTGCTGTGAGGCAGTGAGTATTTTAACCCTTTGAGTGCTAAGCTTAATTTAATATTTTTTTGTTTTTTACTATTTTCATAAAACATTTTTTTTTACTTTTTTATTTTTTTCCCCCAGATCCCCAAGACATTAGGGATTAGGCGATTACCTTTCCAATGGTAGGTCTTGGGGGTCTGTAGCTGCTTAGATCCCTGAGATACAGGTTTCTAAGCAGCATGCCCCCTTTCCCTATACTTTGTATTAACAATTTTAAATAAAGTTGCGCGGTGACGTCATCACGTCATTGCGTGTGACATCACCACACGTAAAGGGAAGCCCCGGCAATGCCTGTCACTATGCAGGCCCGATCGCCGGGGTAGGATCGTTTGGGGTCCCGCAGATTGCATAAAAGATAGTTGAGTGCTAAAGACGGCTCTGAGCCGTCATTAGCACTCAAGGGGTTAATTTTCTCTTGTATGTAAAATACTGTCTGGTTAAGCTGTTATTCAATGAGGACTAGGGCCAGGAAAAGGAATGTCCACTCTAAGGCCAAGACTGACGTACCCAATTGAGATTGAAAACTGGAATGTCCACTTAAAGCTGAAGACTAGAACAGGATACAGAAGCTGGGTGAACAACCACTGCATAGTTTGAGTACAAAGTAGATAAAGGATAGTCCCCAGCACACAATAGGTGAATTCAGGCAATTTATTCACATAAGAATAGCAACGTTTCGGGGTCGCAGCCCCTTATTCATGCTTAACACTTTTACATCAACAGAGTGGCTTTTAAATGTTTTCAATTTGGTGCCATTGCGACAGGAATGGAGACTTAGCTCCCTCTAGTGGCAACTAACGGATATTTCATCCGTAGTTATGCAAAAATGCCCTTATAATTACTACTTTATTATATTTATTCATTTAACTCAATCACTATATATTAGAAATTACTCCACACTTGACAATGTATTTAAAAATTTGTTAAAAACTGTTATATGATACTGTTTGGACAACCATTATGTTAGAGAGAAATGCATAAAAACTGTAGCAATTATTAAAAGAAACAGGACAGGTCATAATCCCTATTAAGGCCCCTAGGTTTTAATGTTTCCAATGTGTGGATCCACCACATCTCTATTTGTTTCAAGAGGCTCTCCCTTTCTATACCACTCCTGTTGGGTTCAATATGATCTATAATCTGCCACCTAAGATGGCTAATACTATGCCCTTTTTCCAGGAAGTGACCAGAGAGGGGAGCCTCTAAGTACTTACATCTAATATTAGATCGATGTTGGCTCATGCTATCCCTGGCCTTACGGGTCATTTCCCCGATATAGACCATAGAACAGGGACACTTAATAAGGTAGACCACATGAGTAGTCTCGCAAGTAAAGAAACCTTTTATGCTATACTTTTTACCACTGTGTGGATGATGAAAATTGGCACCCTTAATAATGGAATTGCAGCTCATGCAATTTAAACAGGGAAACGTCCCCATCCTTCTACTGCCTAAAACAGACTGTTTTAATTCATTATTAGAATTTATATCCATTCTTATAAGGTGATCTCTAAGACTCTTCACCTTTTTATGGGCCATGAGTGGAGGATCCCTGAATTGCACTATATCTTTATTACATCCCTTAAGGATATGCCAATTTTGGCGAATGAGCTTAGCAATTTTTCCACTTAAAGGATTATACTGATTTACGAATCCCAACCTGTTATCGTTAGTTTTAGATGTTTTAGTAGCGATCTTGTCTATAGTGTTCTATAATAATTTACGTGGGTAACCCCTATCTGTAAATGTTTTTGTCATTTCTTTCAATCTGGTTGTTTGTCTATCCTTGTTACTTACAATTCTGTTAACCCTGAGGAACTGGCTCCTGGGTAATGAATCCACCAAATGTCCTAGGGTGAAAACTACAGTTGTTATGCATTTCTCTCTAACATAATGGTTGTCCAAACAGTATCATATAACAGTTTTTAACTAATTTTTAAATATATTTTAAAGTGTGGAGTAATTTCTAATATATAGTGATTGAGTTAAATGAATAAATATAATAAAGTAGTAATTATAAGGGCATTTTTGCATAACTACGGCTGAAATATCCATTAGTTGCCACTAGAGGGAGCTAAGTCTCCATTCCTGGCGCAAAATTGAAAACATTTAAAAGCCACTCTGTTGATGTAATAGTGTTAAGCATGAATAAGGGGTTGCGACCCCAAAACGTTGCTATTCTTATGTGAATAAATTGCCTGAATTCACCTATTGTGTGCTCATCCTTTATCTACTTTGACTGTTGGGGGACCTAGCAGTGTCCTCAGGTCTTGTGTGCACTCCTCATACACTGTGTTGTTCTCTTCCTCTTCCACTTTTCATAGTTTGAGTACAATAGCTGGATACTGGTATGTGGCAGATACACTCTGCAGGTCTTGGAAGCAGGAACTAGAGACTGGCACTTGACAGATACCCTCTGTAGAGCTAGGGTACAGGAACAAGACATTCTGCCTCCACAGAGCTTGGGTACAGGAACTTGACAGATGTCCCTCTGCAGAGCATGGGTGTATGGAGACTGGAACTTGGTAGATACCTCCTGCAGAGCTTCAGGGCAGTAGCTGTAGACTGGCACTTCACAGATACCTTCTGCAGAGCTTGAGTGCAGTAGCTGTAGACTGGTACTTTGCAGATACCCTCTGCAGAGCTTGGATGCAGTAGCTGTATACTGGAACTTGGCAAGAGCCCTCTGCAGGGCTAGGCACTGAAACAGAAAACTGCAGGACTTGGATATAGGAGCAGGATTTCAGAGAGGGCAGATGGTGACACAGGATAACAGGTAGACAAGCCGAGAGTCAGATACCTGAGAGCAGTCCGATAAGTCACCAAATACAAATACTCCATTAGAGCAGTCAGGAGACAAGGGCAAGTTCTGTTTACCAGAATAGCAATCTGATCTTTCATCAAACAATAGGGAAATCCAAGAGAATAGTCAGGTGGAAAGCTGAATTCAGGAACCCGAGGGAAAAAGCAAACAGGAAACCAGGCAAGTTAAGAGGTACTAACAAACTGGTAAAACCACAATGTCAGGGCAGGGAGTGGTCTGTGAGGCTACTTTTATAGTAGTGCTGACTAGGTAACTGGAGCTAAAGAGCACAAGCAGTGCAGGCAGCAGGTCTCCCAAAGCATCAGCACACAAGCTCTCTGGTAGCACAGAGACAGGGCTAAAGGCTGTGATCCAGGAGTCCCAGGTTCAGTCCCAGACAGGGCTGTGACAGTACCTATATAATAATGTACATGTGAAATGATTCTTATAAGTTGCCTCAAATAATTAAAATTAACCAGGTATTTTTTTCATAAGTATGTTGCCAATGTCTTAAATTTCCATGTCCGAGGGGAAACACAAGATCATAAATAATAGAATACAGGGAAATTGTGATAAAATCAATCTAGCTACTATAGCTTTAAAAGTGTTGGCACCTTTATTGCTTAATTGCTTTGAGTAAAGATAAAAAGGTAACGTATGTTCCAATTTGGATGTAAAACGCTAATGACAATATCTAAATTATGATGAAGTAGCTCTTTTTCAGTGTTATTAATGTTCTTAGAGATTACTCTTTTAACTGTAAACCCTTTCTCTGTACAGAAAGTTAGTTAATATGAAGAAAGATTAAAAAAATAGGAAATGTATATTGAAAGTGTCAATTTCCTTTTCTTGGCTAATTTACACCATCTATCTATCTATCTATTTATCTATCTATCTATCTATCTATCTATCTATCTACCTATCTTTCAATCTATTGCAGGTGACAAATTAATGACATTTAACTTTTTGCATTTTTTATATTCTTTGCTCCTTTTGTTATATAGCGGGAATATCAAGCTTAAAGGGGCATGAAACACAATTTTTTTCTTTCATGATTCAGCTAGAGGATTCAATTTTTAAAACATATTCCAGTTTACTTCTATTATCAAATTTGCTTTGTTTTCATGTTTTTCTTTGTTGAACAGACATCTAGATAGGTAGCGTGCACATGTCTGGAGCACTACATGACAGGAAATAGTGCTGCAATCTAGTGCTCGTGCTAATGTATACCATTGTTGCAAAGCTGCTGCCATATAGTGCTGCAGACACATGCATGCCCTTGATCTTACTTCTTTGATTTTCTACAAAGGATAACAGGAAAAAAAATAGATAATAGAAGTAAATTGGAAAGTTGTTTAAAATGGTATGTTCTATCTGAATCATGAAAGAAACAATGTTGGATTTTATGTCCCTTTAATTTGTAAGAAGGGTTATTCATGTATTCATGCATTTGAATAATATTTTGTACAATTATAATCTGTTTGGTTAGGTCATGAATGTTGCTGGTGTACATGGGGCATATACAACAACTGACCTATTTTGGGGAAGATTATGAGTGGTGCGCAAAATTGCGCTTTCGTGAGTGCTCCACTCGTAATAATAGCGCATGCAAATGTGTGCTGGTATTTGAAGTTCAATGCAATGTGAACGCAAGCTCACGGTAGCAATAACCAGCCACTTGTAATTGCTGCTTATTTAATGTGCGCCTGTAAACAGGCGAATTTGCACATTTACGGGCACACTATAAATTAGTGCTCCAATTTTAATCTAGCACTTTATCAGTTGTTCACCCAGATGAAGTTCTTGTAGAGCAGGACATGTATCAGATTGCAACTATGATGAGTTAAGTGTGATGAATTTATTTATTTATGTTCTTATGTCTTTAAATAATAATAAACAGACTTCAGTTTTCATTTTCTTTCACACGATTTCTGAAACCAACATTGGGGATTGCTCACTGTTTTTCTAATAATGAACTACTGTCTGTTATATTTCTTGGATAGTGAATGCCAGAGTTAAACAGTTATCATATATACCTGACCATTCCTAGATTACGAGTTTTGCGTTCGTGTTTTAACGCCTTTCAGCATTAAAACAGCAACACAGCCATTACAAGTCTTGTCGGTATAGCTGTACCGCAAGCATTTTAGCCTGTAGTGCAACATCAGTCCCGCACTTGAAAAAATTAACGCCTAGATTACGAGTTTTGTCGGTAATGGTGTGCGGTGCTAAGAACCATTTTTTTCCTCACCGCTCACTTAAGACAACGCTGGTATTACGTTTTTTTTTAAACCCAGCGTTAACCGCAAAAAAGTGAGCGGAGAGCAAAATTTAGCTCCACATCTCACCTCAATACCAGCGCTGCTTACGGTAGCGGTGAGCTGCTAAAACATGCTTGTGCACGATTTCCCCATAGGAATCAATGGGGGAGAATTGGCTGAAAAAAAACCTAACACCTGCAAAAAAGCAGCGTAAAGCTCCTAACGCAGCCCCATTGATTCCTATGGGGAAAATACATTTTATGTCTACACCTAACATCCTAACATGAACCCTGAGTCTAAACACCCCTAATCTTACAATTATTAACCCCTAATCTGCCGCCCCCGACATCGCAGACACCTATATTATATTATTAACCACTAATCTGCCGCTCCGGACACCGCGGCCGGCTACATTATCCCTATGAACCCCTAATCTGCTGCCCCCAACATCGCCGACACCTACTTTTTATTTATTAACCCCTACCCCCAATGTCGCCACCACCTAACTACACTTATTAACCCCTAATCTGCCGCTGCCAACGTCGCCGCCACTATATTAAAGTTATTAACCCCTAAATCTAAGTCTAACCCTAACCCTAACTCCCCCTAACTTAAATATAATTTAAATACATCTAAATAAAATTAATATTATTAAATAAATTATTCCTATTTAAAACTAAATACTTACCTATAAAATAAACCCTAAGCTAGCTACAATATAACTAATAGTTACATTGTAGCTAGCTTAGGGTTTATTTTTATTTTACAGGCAACTTTCTATTTATTTTAACTAGGTACAATAGTTATTAAATAGTTATTAATTAAACTTAAACTTAAACTTCCTAGTTAAAATAAGTACAAATTTACCTGTAAAATAAATCCTAACCTAAGTTACAATTACACCTAACACTACACTATCATTAAATACATTACCTAAATTAACTACAATTAATTACAATTAAATTCAATAAACTAAATTACGGAAAAAACCCACTAAATTACAGAAAATAATAAAATAATTACATTTTGTTTAAGCTAATTACACCTACTCTAATCCCCTAAGAAAATAAAAAAGCCCCCCAAAATAATAAAAATCCCTACCCTATACTAAATTACAAATAGCCCTTAAAAGGGCTTTTTGCGGGGCATTGCCCCAAAGTAATCAGCTCGTTTACCTGTAAAAAAAAATACAATTCCCCCCCTAACATTAAAACCCACTACCCACACACCCAACCCTACGCTAAAACCCACCCAATCCCCCCTTAATAAAACCTAACACTACCCCCTTGAAGATCACCCTATCGTGAGACGTCTTCACCCTACCGGGCAGATGTGGTCCTCCAGACGGGCAGAAGTCTTCATCCGATCTGAGCAGAAGAGGTCCTTCAGATGGGCAGAAGTCTTCATCCAGGCAGCATCTTCTATCTTCATCCATCCGGAACGGAGCGGGTCCATCTTCAAGCCATCCGACACGGAGCATCCTCTTCCATCCAACGACTAACACTAAATGATGGTACCTTTACCAATCGGAATTGAAGGGACCGGATGGATGAAGATAAAAGATGCCATCTGGATGGAGACTTCTGCCCGTTTGGAGGACCACTTCTGCCCGGTTGGGTGAAGACGTCTCAAGGTAGGGTGATCTTCAAGGGGGTAGTGTAAGGTTTTATTAAGGGGGGACTGGGTGGGTTTTAGAGTAGGGTTGGGTGTGTGGGTGGTGGGTTTTAATGTTGGGGGATGTTGTATTGTTTTTTACAGGTAAAAGAGATGATTACTTTGAGGCAATGCCCCGCAAAAGGCCCTTTTAAGGGCTATTTGTAATTTAGTATAGGGTAGGATTTTTATTTTTCATTTTGAGGGGCTTTTTTATTTTATTAGGGGGATTAAATTAGGTGTAATTAGTTTAAAAAATTGTAATTATTTTATTATTTTCTGTAATTTAGTGTTTGTTTGTTTTCATAATTTATTGAATTTAATTGTAATTAATTGTATTTAGTTTAGGTAATTAATTTAATTATAGTGTAGTGTTAGGTGTAATTGTAACTTAGTCTAGGATTTATTTTACAGGTAAATTTCTACTTATTTTAACTAGGAAGTTATTAAATAGTTAATAACTATTTAATAACTATTGTACCTAGTTAAAATAAACACAAAGTTGCCTGTAAAATAAAAATAAACCCTAAGCTAGCTACAATGTAACTATTAGTTATATTGTAGCTATCTTAGGGTTTATTTTATAGGTAAGTATTCAGTTTTAAATAGGAATAATTTAGTTAGTAATAGTAATATTTATTTAGATTATTTTAAATTATATTTAAGTTAGTGGGTGTTAGGGTTAGGGTTAGACTTAGGTTTAGGTGTTAATACATTTAATATAGTGGTGGCGACGTTGGGGACGGCAGATTAGGGGTTAATAAATGTATTTAAGTGTTTGCGATGTGGGGGGGCTCGGTTTAGGGGTTAATAGGTAGTTTAGGGTTGTTAGTGTACTTTTTAGCACTTTAGTTAAGAGTTTTTATGTTATGGCGTTAGCCCATAAAACTCTTAACTACTGACTTTTAAATGCGGTAGGAGTCTTGACAGGAGAGGGTCTACTGCTCACTTTTTTCAAGACTTGTAATACTGGCGTTATGCAAGTCCCATTAAAAAGATAGGATACGCAAATGACGTAAGGGGATTTGCGGTATGATCGAGTCGCTGGAAAAAGATAGTGGTACACCTGTACCTGTCAGACTCGTAATACCAGCGGGCATTAAAAAGCACTTCTCAACGCTGTTTTTTAAGGCTAACGCAAGACTCGTAATCTAGCCGTTAGTTTTTTCATGAAATTTCCATAGCGCTGCCATTACGGTTAGGATAAAATGCTTGCCTTCTAACCTATTCTGTTACGATCCGTTACACAATCTGAGACCAGTAGTTATGAGTTATGCAACAAAACAGTTACACAAAACTCATAACTAAACGGTTACAAAGTACACTAACACCCATAAACTACCTATTAACTCCTAAACCGAGGCCCTCAAGAATCGCAAACACTATATTAAAGTTATTAACCCCTAACCTGCAGCTCCGACATCGCCGCCACTAATAAAATGTATTAACCCCTATTCCGCCACTCCCTGACATTGCCGACACTATAAAAAAGATATTAACCCCTATTATGCCGCTCCCCAACATTGCCACCACTAAATAAAGTTATTAACCCCTAAACCTCTGGCCTCCCACATCACTACCACTGAATAAACCTATTAACCCCTAAACCGCCAGCCCCCCACATCATCAAAAATTAAATTAAACTATTAACCCCTAAACCTAACAACCCTCTAACTTTACAATAAAATTACAAGATCCCTATCTTAAAATAAAAAAAACTAAGACTAAAATTAAAATAACTACAAATTAAATACATTAATTTACTCATTAAAAAAAACTAACACTACTAAAAAAATTAAATCTATGATTATAAAAAATAAAAAATACTAAATTACAAAAATTAAAAAAATACTAAAGTACAAAAAATAACAATCACTAAATTACGAAAAATAACAAACAAAATTATCCAAAATAAAAACAATTACATATAATCTAATAGCCCTATAAAAATACCCCCCCCCCCCAAAAAAAAAAAACACCCCCTAGCCTACAATAAACTACCAATACCCTTTAAAAGGGTCTTTTGTAGGTTATTCCCCTAAATAAATCAGCTCTTTTACCTGAAAAAAATACAAAGACTCCCAACAGTAAAACCCACTACCCAACCAACCCCCAAAAATAAAAAAAAATAACTCTAACAAAAACCTAAGCTACCCATTGCCCTGAAAGGGCATGTTTATTGGCATTGCCCTTAAAATGGTATTCAGCTCTTTTACTGCCCTTAAAAGGGCATTCAACTCTTTTAATATTGCCCAATAGCCCTAATCTAAAAACAAAAAACACCCCCAAAAACCTTAAAAAAACCTAACACTAACCCCTCTTTAGGTACTCACAGTTGCTGAAGTCGGGCTTGAACGATCTTCATCCCATCCATCTTCGTTCAGACGGCTCCATCTTCATTCAGGTTGCTCCATCTTCATCCATCTTCTTCTTCCCTGCGTATGTGAAGTGTTGTTGATGCGTGGAGGCGGAGGTCCAGGCGAAGGTCCAAGGCGGAAGTCCAGGTGGAAGTCCATCGATCTGACGTGGAGGTCCTTCTGAATTCAAATCAGCCAATAGGAATGAGAGCTGCTTAAATCCTATTGGCTGATTTTTTTTTAAATAGGAATGCGATGGTACCCCCAGTAAAAAAGGGGTACCTTGCATTTGAATACTCAGTGTGCAGCGGAAGATCGCATGAAGAGGACCTCCATGTCGGATCAATGGACCTCCGCATTGGACCTTCGTTTGGACCTCCGCACATCAACCAGTCCGCCGCCGCAGGGATGAAGGAGATGCCGGTCCCTCGATGGATGAAGATGGTGCCGCCTTGATGAACATGGAGCCGCCTAGATGAAAATGGAGCCGCTGGGATGAAGATCGTTCAAGTCGCACTTCAGCAACTATGAGTACCTAAAGAGGGGTTAATGTAAGGTTTCTTTTGGGGTGTCTTTTTTAGATTAGGGCTATTGGACAATCTTAGAAGAGCTGAATTTGTAAGGGCAATGCCCATACAAATGCCCTTTTCAGGGCAATGGTTAGATTAGGTTTTTTTAGTTATGTTTTTTTTTTATTTTGTGGGTTTGGGGGGGGTGGGGGTTATATTGTTAGGGGGTGTTTGTTTTATTTTGTAGCAAAAGAGCTGATTTCTTTAGGGTAATGTCCTACAAAAGGCCCTATTTAAGGGCTATTGGTAGTTTATTATAGATTAGGGTTTTTATTTTGGGGTGGGGTTTTTTTTAAACGAGGTATTAGAATAGGAATATTTTTTATTATTTTGTATAATTCGTTTGTTATTTTGTGTAGTTTTTTTTTTTAGAATAGCCATTTTTTTATTTTTAATGGGCAGCAAAAAAACTGAATGCCCTTTTAAGGACAATGCCCATACAAATGCCCTTTTCAGGGCAATGGGTAGATTAGGTTTAACTTTATTTTGTGGGTTTGGGGGTTGGGGTTTGTATACTGTTAGGGGGTGTTTGTTTTTCTTTTTTAGCAAAAGAGCTGATATCTTTAGGGCAATGCCTTGGTAGTTTATTACAGATTAGGGTTTTTTATTTTGGGGTGGATTTTTTTTAAACAGTGTATTAGAATAGGAATAATTTTTATTGTTTTGGATAATTTTGTTTGTTATTTTTTGTAATAGTAGTTTTTTTATTTTTGTAATTTTAGTGTTTTTTTATTTCTTGTAATGTTAGGTTTTAGTGTAAGGCAGCTTAGGTTTTACTTTTTTTTTTTTTAAACTTTTTATTTTTATTGAAGTTGTGCATATACATAACATTAGTCAAGAGTTCAGTAATAAACGCATTAGATACATCACAAATTGATACAGCTGTTACAATCAGAACCATAAAGAAATTACAGGATGCAAGGCTATCAAAATACAGAAGGTCAGTACAAATCCATGCAGCAAGTAACTGCTGAACTAAGAAAGTGGAACCTTATTTTGTTTTTAAATCTAGAGAAATATATATCTCTCCCCAACAATCCAAGACATCTGACCAATACTGTTGTCTCAACTAAGAACATACGCCTAGATTTAGAGTTCTGTGGTAGCCATAAAAAGCAGCGTTAAGGGCTCCTAATGCTGCTTTTGGCCACCCGCTGGTATTTAGAGTCGTGTAGGTAAAGGTCTAGCGCTCACTTTCAAGCCATGACTTTTCGCTTACGCCGGTTTATAAAGCTCTTAACTACTGTGCTCTAAAGTACACTAACACCCATAAACTACCTATGTACCCCTAAACCGAGGTCCCCCCACATCGCCGCCACTATAAGAAATATTTTTAACCCCTAATCTGCCGACCGCACACCGCCACCACCTACATTATCCCTATGAACCCCTAATCTGCTGCCCCTAACATCGCCGACACCTACATAATATTTATTAACCCCTAATCTGCCTAGTCATCGGGAAAGAAGGATGTTCCGTGCTGGAGGTCTTGAAGATGGAGCCGCTCCTCGTCAGATGGATGAAGATAGAAGATGCAGCTTGGATGAAGATGTCTGCCAGTCCAGATGTCCTCTTCTGCCCGGATAGGATGAAGACTTCTGCCGCTCCGGATGTCCTCTTTTGGCCCATCGGTGCCCGGCTGGGTGAACACGGCTCAAGGTAGGGTGATCTTCAGGGGGGTAGTGTAAGGTTTATTTAAGGGGGGTTTGGGTTAGAGTAGGGGTATGTGGGTGGTGGGTTTTAATGTTGGGGGGGTTGTATTTTTTTTTTAAAGGCAAAAGAGCTGATTACTTTGGGGCATTGCCCCGCAAAAAGCCCTTTTAAGGGCTGGTAAAAGAGCTGGTTACTTTTTAATTTAGAATAGGGTAGGGACCTTTATTATTTTGGGGGGCTTTTTTATTTTATTAGGGGGCTTAGAGTAGGTGTAATTAGCCTAACATTCTTGTAATCTTTTTTTTATTTTTTGTAATTTAGTGTTAAGTTTTTTTTGTAATTTAGTTTAGTTTATTTAATTGTATGCAATTGTAGGTAGTTTATTTAATTAATTTATTGATAGTGTAGTGTTAGGTTTAATTGTAACTTAGGTTAGGATTTATTTTACAGGTAATTTTGTAATTAATTTAACTAGGTAGCTATTAAATAGTAAATAACTATTTAATAGCTATTGTACCTAGTTAAAATAAATACAAAGTTGCCTGTAAAATAAATATAAATCTTAAAATAGCTACAATATGATTATTCGTTATATTGTAGCTATATTAGGGTTTATTTTACAGATAAGTATTTAGTTTTAAATAGGAATACTTTAGTTAATAAGATTTAATTTATTTTGTTAGATTAAAATTATATTTAATTTAGGGGGTGTTAGGGTTAGGGTTAGACTTAGCTTTAGGGGTTAATTCATTTATTAGAGTAGCGGCGAGGTCCGGTCAGCAGATTAGGGGTTATTACTTGAAGTTAGGTGGCAGCGACGTTGGAGTGGGCAGATTAGGGGTTAATACTATTTATTATAGGGTTTGCGAGGCGAGAGTGTGGCGGTTTAGGGGTTAATACATTTATTATAGTGGCGGCGAGGTCCGGTCAGCAGATTAGGGGTTAATAAGTGTAGTTAGGTAGCAGAGACGTTGGGGGGGCAGATTAGGGGTTAATAAATATTATGTAGGTGTCGGCGATGTTAGGGGCAGCAGATTAGGGGTACATAGGGATAATGTAAGTTGCGGCGGTGTCCGGAGCGGCAGATTAGGGGTTAATTGTGTAATGCAGGTATCAGCGATAGCGGGGGCTAATAAGTATAAGGTTAGGGGTGTTTAGACTCGGCGTTCATGTTAGGGTGTTAGGTGCAGACTTAGAAACTGTTTCCCCATAGGAAACAATGGGGCTGCGTTAGGAGCCGAACGCTGCTTTTTTGCAGGTGTTAGGTTTTTTTCAGCCCAAACTGCCCCATTGTTTCCTATGGGGGAATCGTGCATGAGCACGTTTTTCCAGCTAGTTGCTACCGTAAGCAACGCTGGTATTGAGATTTGAAGTGGCGGTAAATATGCCTTTACGCTCCCTTTTTGGAGCCTAACGCAGCCCTTCAGAGAACTCTAAATACTAGCGTTGTTTCGAAGCAGCGCTAGAAAAAAAAGACGCATAGCTAACGCACCCCTTCAGCTGCAAAACTCTAAATCTAGGCGATAGTTAAGTGAACATTAGGCAGACATCTAGTGAACAAAGAAAAAGGCAAAAGGTCTAGTAGTAGTGATTTTGGTTAAACTGTATCTCATCTAGTCCATAGATATGTCCATTGCCAACATAATGAAGGAGATTAAACCTATTGATTGAGCATGCTAAGTAAACAAAAAGAAAAATCAACATTGAAGTATCTAACATAAAAATAGCCATATTTGGCGACATCGATATTGCATACATAAATGAACCTCAGTTTCTGTATTTACTACTATGATGAAATCCACGTAAATCATTATAGGACTCTATTGAACCTGGTAACACTTGTGGTGCGAAATAGAGGGTTACTAGCTTATGAAATAGCCACTTTTGGGCCTGAGACAGTTTTACATATACTAATAATTGAGGATAAAATTAACAAATTTCCATAGATAGAATGCAAAGACAGATAAGTGACATACATATCAATTGTGGCAGAACGAAATTTCATCTGAGCATCTATTGAACTATGGTATCCTCTATTTTGATTGTATTTTGTGGATGTAGGTATAAAGAGTCACTTTTAGGCCGTTTATAAATATATCATACCCCCAACTGTCCCGATTTTCGCGGGACAGTCCTGATTTTAGGGGTCTGTCCCCCTGTCCCGGGTTGCTAGCCATTTGTCCCGATTTGCCCCAGGCATTAAAAAAAAAAAAATGTAAATTCTGTTGGGCCCATACTCAGAAGCAGCTGACTTTGCTCTGACAGGGTTAAATACCTGTTAGTTTCCCTGTGGAAAAGGAATGGTGTGTGGGTTAAGCAGGAATAAGAAGGCTGTATACACTCTGACCACGGGTAATGGTGACCCTCTCTAACCTACCTCTGGTAGTGATGATGTCTAACCCCTGGTGATAATACTAGCATGCCTTCAGTTTTATATAGTGAGCAGTGCTAATACCAGGGTAATGAGCAGTGGCAGCCGCAGACTGCCAGCAAATGTGCTTGCCAACCCCAGGACCCCATACAATGAATTAGATACTCATATATGATGTAGTGTGTGTGTCTATCTGTATCCATAACTGTGTGTGTGTATCTGTATGTATAAGTTTATGCTATGTAGTGTGTGTGTGTGTCTGCATGTATAAATGTAAGCTATGTAGTGTGTGTATGTGTATCTGCATGTATAAGTGTGTATCTGCATGTATAAGTGTAGGCTATGTAGTGTGTGTGTGTCTGCATGTATAAGTGTATACTATATAGTGTCTGTGTATCTGCATGTATATGTGTGCTGCCTGTATAAGTGTATGCCATGTAGTGTGTGTGTATCTTTGTGTGTAAATGTATGCTATGTAGTGTGTGTGAATCTTCATGCGTAAGTGTATGCTATGTAGTGTGTGTGCATCTGCATGTATAAGTGTATGCTATGTAGTGTGTGTGCATCTGCATGCATAAGTGTATGCTATGTAGTGTGTGTGTGTGCATCTGCATGTATAAGTGTATGCTATGTAGTGTGTGTGTGTATCTGCATGTATAAGTGTATGCTATGTAGTGTGTGTATCTGCATGTATAAGTGTATGCTATGTAGTGTGTGTGTATTTGCATGTGTATGCTATGCAGTGTGTGTGTATTTGCATGTGTATGCTATGTAGTGTGTGTGTATCTGCATGTATAAGTGTATGCTATGTAGTGTGTGTGTATCTGCATGTGTAAGTGTATGCTATGTAGTGTGCTACTGTGCATTTTTGCTGACTTTAAAGGCCAGAATCTAGAATATTAATGGGGAATGCAGAGAGCAGTTTTAAAGAATTTATTATTAAATGTCCAATTAAGATAAAAATATTTAGCAATGTCTTTGCAAAGGCTTATTAAATACATAGCTCACATAGCCATACCAGTGGTTTGAGCTTGGGTTTGATTTGCTGCCTGTGTATTAAAATATATGACTTTATTTAGAATTTTATTTATATTACTTTGGTCTTATGATCTTTTAAGCCCCGCCCACCACATTTAAATTTTTTGCCGCGGCAGGGGGCTGTCCCTCTTTTGAATTTTGAAATGTTGGGAGGTATGATATATATATAATTAAGAGCTATATGGAGCTACTAATATCTGCGAAGCCACTTAAACAGAGTTTGAGACAAACCATATGAGCCTGGGAACTATATCTTAATATTTAGTGTGCGTAAACGCAACCATAAAAAACTGCTGATTGAGAAGGTCAAATTGTAAACTGGGATTTAGTGAGCAAGGGCCAAGGCTAGGCTTTCAGAGCCTAAATATATGACTTAATATAAGGGTGAAAAGCGTATATTTTAATCTGGTCACTAAAATAGATCTAATGTCTAGGACTGGTAATGAACAAGTAGAGTCTATATAATAAACATCAAGTTCAAATTAACCATGTGTCAAGATTTGTGTAAGGAGACTATGTTGAAACATTCAGGAACTCCCAGGCAGGAAAATAGTAATACCGGAGATGTGTATTATCTGTGCCACCATGTGCATACATACATACATAAAATTGGGCCATATCATGTTTGAAATTCTTAAAGGTAATCTTACTGATTATACTATATGCACTATGAAGAGGGAACTAGAGATTGCCCTCCTATGAGTGTACATTTGACTAAAGGCTACATTCTGAGTGGTCTGAGTGGTATCTGTCTATTATAAAAGCATTTAAGCATACAGTAGCCTAATGAGACATATCTCTAGGTATTATAAGATGGCGCTAATAAGAATTCAAAGCTTAAGATTCAAAGCTTTAAGATTAAACTCTAACAAAATATAAAAATGATCACTGACATATTCTTCAGGGGTTATGTATATACATTATATATGCAACAAAAACCTGACCGTTGGTTTTTATGACATCACCAAGCGGTTGCTGTGAAATTATGTACTGGGGTACAGTATGGGAAACTATAGCAAGTTTAGGGACCATCCCATAGTGCAAGGGGTATCACCCTTTGCAGTCTTTCCTTGCGACCAGTATGAACCTGCCAATCCACAGCAGGGTTGAGAAGTGGGGCAGCAGTCTCCAGAAATAATTGTTATCGCATGTCCGGATGCGGAGCACATCGTGAAGACAGTCGCTGTTCCTAGTAGCTCAGGAGTGTTGCAGCTGACGCCACTCTCAATGGCGTGAAAGTGAAGATCAGCGGAGTTAGTGGCATTCATGATCGCTAGTTGGGAGCTGACGTATCTCCCCCATGGTCTTGCAGGAGTCCAGACCTTCTCTCTAACTGTGAAGCGCTTGGAGTCCTGCTGAGTATGAGCGTCTGAGGGTTTTTCCCCTTTACCTGATGGTAAGCCAGTGGACAGACCTTTGCTGTTACGGTCTGCTATGGTTGTATTGGTTGCGGGTGTGGCATAGAGGATTGCCTCCGTCGCATTTTCTTCAATTGAATTTGAGATTGGATAGCTTATTTTTAATGATGACCCTTGAGATAAGCGGTTTGGAGTTAAACTAGCTGTTTTCACCTCAGTATCACTAGTCTTTTTTGCTGCAACAGATATGGCGACTGAGGCCTCGGGGGTGACCGCATGAACAGATTTACAAAGGCTTTCATCAAATTGAGTAAGATGATATAAAAGTAGATTCTCCAGCTCTTGAAGGATCTGCATCTCTGCGTTTGCTGTATCTGATGAGTAGAGGTTAGCAGTGTCAAAGCACTGTATACCCGGCGTCAAGGTATCGGGGGAGTGTTGAGTGCCTCTCAGTAAAGAGCCTGCCTTAGGCCTCAACGCTCCAGATCAGTGAACAAAGGTAGGGTTCCTTAGTGCAGCATATCATAAGAATCAGCTTGAGTTACCCAACTCTAAATATCCACAAAAGGCTAATAGATTGTTGGTCTGTGTCACTGATAGTAGACAGATGATCTACTCAGATGATCTACTCAGAGATACCGATATTGAACCTTTGAAGGTGCTGCCCAGAGACACGCACCCTAGTTTTTACTTTTATTTCACAGGTAAGTTTTGCATTTATTTTAACTAGGTAGTTAGTAAATAGTTAATAACTATTTACCTAACTAGTCTACCTACAGTAGTTAAAATAAATACCAAACTTACCTGTGAAATAAAAACTTAAGCTAGATTCAATATAACTATTAGTTATATTATAGCCTAGCTTAGGTTTTATTTTTTATTTCACAGGTAAGTTTGTTTTTAGTTTAAATAGGTATTATTTAGTTAATAATTGTAATTTAATTTAGGTCTATTTTAATTATGTTAAAGTTAGGGGGTGTTAGGTTTAGGGTTAGGATTAGGGTTACTGGTTAGAGTAGGTACAGGGTTTAGGTTTAGGGGTTAATATAGTTTAATTTAGGTTGTTGCAATATGGGGGCCAATGGTTTAGGAGGTTAATACGTTTTTTTTAGTGGCAGTGATGTGGGAGGCCAGAGGTTTAGGGGTTAATAACTTTATTTAGTGGCGGCGATGTCAGGGAGCGGCGGAATAGGGGTTATAAATGTATTTTGGTGGCGGCGATGTTGAGCGGCGGTAGATTAGGGGTTAATAAGTTTATGTAGGTGTTGGCGATGTCGGAGGCAGCAGATTAGGGAAGTTTAGATGTGGGGTTTATGTTAGGGTGTTAGGTTTAAACTTAACTTTTTTTTCCCAATAGACATCAATGGGGTTGCGTTACAAAGCTTTTCATTCTGCGATTGCAGGTGTTAGGTTTTTTTCTTACACTTTCTCCCCATTGATGTCTATGGGGAAAGCGAGCACGTCAAAGCAGCGCTTGTATTTTTGTGCGGTATGGAGCTCATCGCAAGCCATATCGCATGAACAAGGCAGCTTTTCAAAAACTCGTAATGGCAGCTCTATGGAGGGTGAAATTAACGCAACTTTTGTTGCGTTCATTTCGCACCCCTCTATAGCTCAAAACTTGTAATCTAGGTGCATGTTAACTATTTGATGGTCTATTGAAAGTGGCTTGTTTTTATGCTATCCATTTCAACCATCATAAGTAAATATATTATGGTCATTAGAGTAAGGCCTAGACTACAAGGGGAGAACAATCATTACAGCAAGAAGCGCAAATGCGATGGTGGAGTTGCAATAGTTTTACATTTAGAAACCAAATTAAAATTCAGGCATGAAAAAAAATATTGTAACTTTGTGCAAACTTGCGTTAACTAACGCTCCCTATGCTTTTAATTACAAGCTAAAACTGCTAAACTCATGTTAACTCATGGTTAATCCTTGGAAGTAGAGCCATAATAACATTAAAGGGACATAAACCCCCCCAAAAAAAATATTTCATGATTCAGAAACTGCAGTAGAATTTAAAAAAAAAATCCAATCTATTTCTATTATCAAATTTGGTTTATTCTTTTGGATTCCATTGCTGAAGGAGCAACAATGCACAGAGGAGAGCTAGCTTAACACATCTGGTGAGCCAATCAGAAGAGGCATTTATATGCAGGCAACAAAACAGCAGCTAGCTCCCCAGTAGTGTATTGCTGGTTCCTGAGCCTACCTAGGTATACATTTCAACAAAAGGATACCAAGGGAACAAAGCAAATTAGATAATAGAATTAAATTCTTAAAGTTGTTGAAAATTGCAATCTTGAAAGACATTTTTGGTGTTTTATGATAAATGAAATGCTGGAAATATTAACCAAAGTGAAATACTTTGGTAAGTCATTGTGGCTGCTCATAAAGGACTCATAAACCACAAAACGGTCTCTCTTAGAATTTTATTTTAACACTACTTTCAAGACCTTTTTACAAAAAAACATTTGGTTTTGTGCATAGACAAAACACGACAATGCCAATTTTAGATGTACAATAAAATGTGTTCTTCTCCTGATGTGTTTACAATAACTTGTTGTTGTCATGCCTGTGCCCAGAATTGATTCTTGGACTTGAAGTCATGGGGGCCGATGTAGAGTGTCATGTCCGCGGTCCCCCTTGTGAACTCCTTGTGCAATGCCTGCCCCCTGCAGATTTGCTATCAGGGGGGTGTCAATCAGCCCGATCGTATTGGATCGGGCGGATTGATGTCCGCAGCCTCAGAGCAGGCGAACAAGTTATGGAGCAGCAGTCTTAGACCGCTGCTTCATAAACTGTTATCCTGGTGAGCCTGAAAGCTTGCACGGAAACAGGGGCATCAAGCTCCATTCAGAACTTAATCATTCGGCCCCATGGAGTCTTCTGCCCCTCACTCTTAAGCCACTGGAGGGCTTTGGCTTAGTGTGAAAGTGTTTTAGTCCAACTGCCTGCATTAGCTGGCTCTCTAACTCCATGCATGCAGTTACCTAATCAGCATCTCTATAAAATCCTGCATCCTCTAAAATTACCCCTGTGTTTGGCAAATGATTGGACTGCTTACTGGTATTCTGACCCTCAACTTTTTATCTGGAATTTGCTTTAGTCTAATGCTATTTACTTCTGTCAGTATCCTTCTGACCTAGTCGAGTTCTCTAGTCCTCGGCCGTAGTGAGGGCATTATTCCAGTCTTCACCCCCTAGTATGGGAACTTAGTTTCTAAGCCCTCATGAGGGCATTACTCAGTCTTTGGCCATAATGTGGGAACCCCCAGTCCTTGGCTCTAGCATGGACATTACTCCAGTCTTCGTCCCTGGTGTGGGGGAACTCAGTCCCTTGACCCTAGTGAGGGTATTACTCCCCCAGTGTGGCACTTCAGACCTCAACTCAGTGAGGACATTATTCATGTCCTTAGCCCTTGTGTCAGCTATACTCCTGCCAAGTCCTTTGGCTACTGCCAAGACCTGTGCTTCTGATAAGCCCTGTGGCTCTTGTTAAGCCCTGTGACTCCCTCCGAAATATGTGGCTTCTGCTAAGTCCTGTGACTCCTGACAAGACACAGATCCTGTTTCAACATACACTCTCCTGCCAAAGCACAGACTCAGTATCAGCATACTCTTATCTGTCCAAGACACAGACCAGTTCCAACATACACTCACCTGCCAAAGCACAGACCCAGTTCTGTGTACACCCATCTGCCAAAGCACAGACTCAGTACCAGCATAATCTCATTTGCCAAGGCACAGTCCCATTCTCAGCATACTCTTACCTGCCTAGGTACAGTCCTGTGTCCTATGTACAGCTCCACTGACTCCAAGTTATGTTTCTGCTGTTTCAAAGTATCAAGTCCTGGGTCTCCAAATGGCTACTTTACCTGTTCAATAAAGCTTGTTTTCTTTTTCTATCATGCCTAAAAGGTGTTAGTTTACTAAGAAGTACATCTCATTGGCCCCTTTTAACTCCAAGATGAACAAAAGCCAGAAAACCTCTTCCTTTGAGCTCCAGACCCCTGAACCAGCTCCTCCAAGCGTGACAGTTATACCACCTGCAGTGTTTGGGAAATTACTCATTTAGGTAATATTTGCATATGAAATAGCTGTCTCTGCAAATTGAAACTATAACATTCTCAAATTGGCTGATCATACACGAGAGTTTATCTCTATTTTAAAGTCACCACTGGGAACTTTTTTTTTTTTTTCTTAAAGTTCTTGCTTACATGTCTTTTCTTATAACAGCTACTTGTATGAAATTTAAAGAATAGTTGGAGATGAACCATGTAAAAGCAACTATTTCAAATGATTAAAACAAATTAATTTACTGCAAATAGGATTGCAGAAACGTGGGTTGGTACAGTGAGATACATTTTTGTGTAAAAGGAGATGCTCTTCAGTACAAATCTTAGAATTGCACCTTTTTACAAAACAACTGTTAACAGTGTGAGAAATATTTCAGAACACACAATCAACCGTTGTAAATCTGCAAAACATTTTTTATGATGGCTATTCAATATCCTATACTATATAATCTTGTTTCTAAACAAAAACCAAGCCAAAATAAAAACCGGAAGCTGCTTTCTACGCCTGTTTCCAGCTTGCCAGAAACATATGTTAAGAAGAAGCGGTAGTAAGACCGCTGCTCCCTAACTTGTCTGCCACCTTTTAGGTGGCGGACTGCAATCATCCCGATCTGATCGGGATGATTAACACCCCCTGCTAGCAGCGATTGGCAGCAAATGTGCAGGGAGTGCTATAACACAAGCATTTCTCCAGAAAATGCTTGTGGAATGTTAAACGCTAAGGCGAATCATGTCCACCCGACATATGATAAATTGACCCTTAACACTCAAGTGGGAGAACTTAACTTGTAACATAAGCAAACATGTATGCAATAAATTCCTGTTAGCAGTTTCACACATCCACAAGTTACATTATAAATCTCAAGCAAAATATTGCTCCACTCATAATCTAGGCCTAGATTGGTTGGCAAATTAACTGCTAAAATATATTTCTTCAACTACACTGATTTATTATGTTTGTAATTTTCACTGAGACAGAGATAAATTATTTCTTAGAAAATGGGCAAGGTAACCAAAAACTTCATAATTTCATATCTGCAATATTGATTTACAAAGATTCCATTTCAAACAGTTTGAGCTAGTAAATGAACAAGGTTCTCTACCAGGGACCTGTATGCCCATCATCGCAGAGTGTGGCAGTGAATTATTATTGTGCAGCCATCGCCCCCTGCTCTTGTGTAACCAATTGCATGAAAGCAGAGCTTGAAAGTCATTCTGATTGGATCTGGTCAGAATGGTTTAATTCTGCCATCCATAGGGGGCATATAGGTTAAGTAAGGAGCGGTCTTATGGCCACAGCTACTCAACCTGGGTTTCAGCATGCTTGCACAAGCCTGAATGCTTAGCATGCATTAGTTTATGAATGACTTAAATTCTAAATCCCCTTATTTTAACCTAGATGTTTTTACAAAAATAAACATCTTTCTTGTATTTATACAAATAGATTTACATCTGCTAGTACATTTTATTCCTAAGGGCATCTGATTTTTAGAAATAGTATCCACTGTCCTTTTTTTCTTTTTGCTTAGTAGATGCTTTTATCTGCTCGTCTTTTTAATACAGGGACACAACTAATGGCTTGTTCTTGTAAAATGTAATATAATCTACAGCATGGTTTGATTTTAAATGTTTAGCCCACTGGTTGTAAGCCACAATAACTAAATCTCTAACATCTTAAAACAAAAAACTATTTTTCAAGTCTCTCCTTGTTTTGCTTGCATACTGTTTACAGCACCCTCTACATGTGAGGAGATATATTACATAGGTGGAAATACAATTTAAATTATACCTGATTTGATGTTGTTGTTTGTCATACTAGAGCAAAAGATATATATCTTTCCATCACCAAAGATTTGCCAGCTCATTCAATAAAATTGTCAGATCCAACCCCAGACTGCTCAACCCCACTACAGCACACCCACATATCTGACTATTACAGGCCCTGACTTTTCCTGCTGAAACACAGTAACTTTACCCACATGACTCTGATTTATTTTCCAGCTTCTAATCCTGTGTAAATCCTCTATGAGAACATCTGCCCGACTTAAAAATATTTATTTTTCTCAACCACCACTGGACAGAGATTTAGTGAGGTAGTCCCCATACTATATAAAAATATAAGGAAAGACAAATATAATAAATATATGGAGAGAGGGGATTCAATAGATATAAAATAGAGATCTTGTTTTAAAAACAAGCAAGACTGAAATTATTCGATTTATGTATTTAGATTGACAATCACTAAAATTTGGCAAGGATATAACTGTAGGTATCAAGAGAGCTTCTGGAAACTGTAAATAAAAATTAATTTCAAATTGATGATGAAAATATAGATAATGTTCTACAAATAGTTTGTGGTTTGTAAACATGATATATTTGGATCATGTGTGATTAGTTAAAGAAATATGCTATCTAGATGTAATAGATAGCAGGTAGCCCTCAGTTTACGTCTGGGTTAGGTTCCAGAAGGAATGGTTGTAAATCGAAACCCGTTGTAAATTGAAACCCAGTTTATAATGTAAGTCAATGGGAAGTGGGGGAGTTAGGTTGAAGGCCCCCTCTCAAAATTGTCATAAGTAAACACCTAATACATAATTTTATAAGCTTTGAAATGAAGACTTTAAATGCTAAACCAGCATATAAACCTAATAAAATAGATTGTATCATCATCAAACTAAGTTTAATGAATAAAACCATTTGCTAACAGCACCTAATAAAATTATCACACAAACACAGACTGTATCATTATCATCTAAGTTTAATGAACAAAAGCATTTGCTAAACAGCACTTAATAACATAATTACACAAACAGGCTGTATCATCATCAAACTAACGTTTAATGAACAAAAACATTTTTTTTACTTGCCTTTTTCTGCAAACAGTTCTCTGCATTGAGTCTGCACGCTAAGGAAGTGGCTGCTAGACTCTTGTTCCTTTAAAAGCCTGATCCATTGATCACGTCTGGCTTGCTTGGCTTTGCATCTCTTGATGGCAACACAAGCGGACAGGCTCCACCTACTGGCTATTTTAATGAATGCCCTGCTTCTCAAATGCTTTTCAATAGCAGTCAATGCTTTTCAATAGCAGTCACATGACTGAAAAAGGGCGTTATTATGAAACGATGCAAATTGAACCGTCGTATACTGAGGGCCACCTGTATATGACTAAAATAATTTCTCCTCAAGAACCATGCTCTCTTAAAATAGTATAAATGAAAATATTAAGATAACATTTCTGAGATTATTTTTATTTTAGGTTTGTGAAATGTATACATTTAGGGATAGATTACAAGTGGAGCACTATTTTAATGTGCGACTATAAAGGTCCAATATGCTTGCAGCTTCACTTTGCGCTAAGCGCAATTAACCAGAGGTCTGCTCTATATTTGAGCATTTTTATTTTTGTAATAAAAAAAACTGCACAAAGCAGTTATAACGGGTAAAAGTGAGGGGATGTGGGGTGTTTGAAAAAAAAAAGGGCACTTAAAGTGCCTTTACATAGAGGTGAATGAGGACAGTGTTTTTACTGTAAATATATATGTACATGCTTATATACATATATCTGTATGTGTTAATATGTGTATACACATATAAACACATACATATATATGTATATAATCATATACATTTATATTTTTATCTTGTTGCCCAACGCTGTGCAAATTATCCCCTTCGCTATGCGCTTTGCCATGTCTGAAATCATGAGAATAAGGTATCCTATGGAAGTGTGCTCTTGTGATTACGCCTAACTTGTAATAACAGCGCATATTTACTTACGTTAGTATTACTGTATGGAGTGCAAATATTGCTCTCGTTATCTATGCCTTAATATTGGTGCATAGTTGAAGGGCAGTTTTTATACATTTTATCTAAATCTATGAAGCACAATGTTTGTGATTTTGAAGTATTAATTTAGGTTAAATTTAAAGTCACAATGTGGCCGTGAAATGTTAAACACAAGAAGGGGTAGATTTATCATATTGCGAGCGGACATGATACGATGTAGCGTATCATGTCTGCTGCACATCGATAAATGAACTGCTGGTGCAATGCCGCCCCCTGCAGATTCACGGCCGCTAACAGGGGGGTGTCAATCAACCTGATCGTATTTGATGGGGTTGATTTCTGTTCACAGCCTGAGAGCCCGCTGCTTCATAACTTCTGTTTCCGGTGAACCTGAAGGCTTGCGCGGAAACAGGGACATCAAGCTCCATACGGAGCTTTATACATTGGCCCCAAAGTGTTGAATGAAGCAATATACAATATTTAGAGTATCTAAGATGCAATGCTAAGATGGTATGTTTTTTTACTATTTGTTTTCTCTATTGTTCCCCAACAATCTCCACTTTGACCTGACTGAAAATTGTTCACAAGAAAAACATCCATGTACTTTTTTTATGTATTTGCTTATTATTCTGTCTTCTTAGTAAGTCTATATAATGGTTTTGGATTAGGTTGAGTCATTGGTATTCCTATTTACATTTTTTAATTGAACTATTATACTTTTTAAAGTCTACTATTAATTTATTGGTGGGATATATATTGATATGAAACATCCAAGTTGCATTCTGCCTGTTCTAAACATTTTTGTGTTATATATCTCAACCTCCTACCCTTCTAGATTGTAAGTTCCCACGGGAATAGGGCCCTCAATCCCTCCTGTATGTGTTTGTAAATTTTGTCCTGTATCTTACAAGTCTTGTATTGTTTTATTTAAATGTATTGTATCCATGGACAGCGCTGCGGAATATGTTGGCGCTTAATAAATAAAGTATAATAATAATTATATATATATATATATATATATATATCATCAGAAAGAGAAGGCACTCACTAGGTCTTGTCCATAAAGAAATATTCTTTAATAAGTGACGTTTCGGGGTTACCCCCATTTTCAAACAAACATACCCCAAGTAATAGTGTACTCACCTACAATATAAAGCAAACAAACCCTTGGTAATCCAGAGCGGCGCTGCCAATGGCATTCCCGGAAGTGACTCCTCCCCCACAGGATGCATTATGTAATATCCATAACCATAGTAACCGGACGCTATGTCAGCAGCGCCTAATAAGAAAAGGCAATACAAGTGAACATAATAGGACATAATATAACATCGAGGCATAGTTGTCATAGATATTTGCAGCAGGGTAGTCTTATGAAATGGGAATAAAACATATTATATATACAGGGGCACAAAATAACAGTTTGCATAGGAATGTCTGTAATGCATTATGGCATGGTTGGTTGTTATGGTATTACCTAACCAGATAGGTAATAAGAATAATAATCTATAGTACATAAGGTCGTCTATTATAAAAGACAGATGGTTAAGCAAAACAGTTATTTAAGCACTATCACATTCAAAAATTGTTATTAAGCACTATCACATTTGAAAATTATTATTTGAACATCATTATCAGTTTAAGAAGTAATTAACTATCATAAAGACAAAATTGTCAATTGTGAAATACAGAATTGTCAATCACAAAAAACAGGTCAGAAGGACCTATTGAATGAGTGCAAGAACAAAACAATGAACCTAACAGAGGAGGAAGCATTAAAACTGAAAGAATATTCCAAGGATGACGACAGAATGACTTTTATTACTACTTTTACCTTGGGAAAAAATGACTTTGTACAGAACATGAGGGACAACTGAACCCTATTAATGACGGATAAAGAACTGTCTTTTCAAGGAATGGATCCACCTAGAGTGGGTTACCGAAGGGCCCATTCTCTAAGAGATACATTGATCAAAACTGACCCCAGAAATTGCTATGTTAAGGATACATGGTTACAGAACAAACCAGTTTGTTACAGGTGCCTGGGCTGTACCACTTGTGGAGGACTGACAACGGGTAACAGCTATAACCATCCATATGGTACAAAAAGATTTCCAATTAAGTATAGAGTCACATGTACGACTAATTTCATTGTATACCTACTACATTGCATTTGTGGTCTATTTTATGTAGGAAAGACAGTTGATGATCTCAGGACCAGGATGGCAAACCACCGGTCTGCAATCTGAAAAGCAATTGATAAGGGAGACTCTGACAAGTCATGGTGAGGCATTTTGCCCAAGCAATACCATTTTGCCCAAGCAAAACATACTACCAGGGATCTGAAATACATAATAATAGACCATGTACCTCCTCTATCACGAGGAGGGGACAGAGCAAAGCTATTATTATAACGGGAAGCCAGATGGATACATACCTTGGGCACCATGACACCACAGGGCTTGAATGTACATTTGGATTGGTAATTCTGTCTTTCACAATTAACAATCTTGTTTTTATGATGGTTAATTACTTAAACTGATACCAATGTTCAAATAATAATTTTCAAAGGTGATAGTGCTTAATAACAATTTTTGAATGTGGTAGTGCTTAAATAACTGTTTTGCTTAACCATCTGTCTTTTATAATAGACGACCTTATGTACTATAGATTATTATTTTTATTACCTTTCTGGTTAGGTAATACCATAACAACCAACCATGCCATAATGCATTACCGACATTCCTATGCAAACTGTTATTCTGTGCCCCTGTATATATAATATGTTTTATTCCCATTTCATAAGACTTCCCTGCTGCAAATATCTATAAGAGGCCCACTCACCTACATTAACAACATACAGAATTTTTTTCATGACAACTATGCCTCAATGTTATATTATGTCATATTATGTTCACTTGTATTGCCTTTTCTTATTAGGCGCTGCTGACATAGTGTCTGGTTGCTATGGTTACGGATATTACGTATCGCAACCTGCGTGGGAGGAGTCACTTCCGGGAATGCCATCGGCAGCGCCGCTCTGGATTACCAAGGGTTTGTTTGCTTTTTATTGTGGGTGAGTACACTATTACTTGTGGTATGTTTGTTTGAAAACGGGGGTAACCCTGAAACGTCACTTATTAAAGACTATTTCTTTATGGACAAGACCCAGTGAGTGCCTTCTCTTTCTGATGATATATTATGTGCTGACACAGTCCTACAGCTTAATACCTGGAGTGCTTTACCACCTTATGTGCTTTTTGGCATCATCCTCATTTATCAATGTTTCTGTAACTCTAATGCTTTGCCTGGTAACCTACAGCACAGTGATTGTTTAACCACTTAAAGGGACAGTCTAGTCAAAATTAAACTTTCATGATTCAGATAGGGCATGCAATTTTAAACAACTTTTCAGTTTACTTTTATCATCAAATTTGCTTTGTTCTCTTGGTATGCTTTGTTGAAAGCTAAACCTAGATAGGCTCATATACTGATTTCTAAGTCGTCAAAGGGTGCCTCTTATCTCAGTGCATTGTAACAGTTAGACAGCCCCAGTTCATGTGTGCCACATAGAAAACATTGTGCTCACTCCCAATGAGTTATTTTTGAGTCAGCACTGATTGGCTTAAATGCAAGTCTATCAAAACAACTGAGATAAGGGGGCAGTCTGCAGGGGTTTAGATGCAAGATAATCACAGAGGCAAAACATGTATTAATATAACAGTGTTCGTTATACAAAACTGGAGAATGGGTAATAAACGGTTAGATCACGAGTTTGGCATTAGGGTAAAAAGCAGCGTTAAGGGGTCCTAAAGCTGCATTTTACCGCCCGCTGGTATTACGAGTCTGGCAGGTACAGGTGTACCGCTCACTTTTCATCCGCGACTCGAGGCTACCGCAAATCCCCTTACGTCAATTGCGTATCCTATCTTTTTAATAGGATTTGCCTAACGCTGGTAATACGAGTCTTGGAAGAAGTAAGCGGTAGACCCTCTCCTGGCAAGACTCATTCCGCATTTAAAAGTCAGTAGTTAAGAGTTTTATGGGCTAACGCCGGAACATAAAGCTCTTAACTAAAGTGCTAAAAAGTACACTAACACCCATAAACTACCTATTAGCCCCTAAACCGAGACCCCCCACATCGCAAACATTAAAATACATTTTTTTAACCCCTAATCTGCCGACCGGACATCGCCGCCACCTATAGTATACCTATGAACCCCTAATCTGCTGCCCCTAACATCGCCAACACCTGCATTATATTTATTAACCCCTAATCTGCTGGCCCCAACGTCGCCGCCACCGACCTACAATTATTAACCCCTAATCTTCCGACCCCAACGTCGCCGCTACTATAATAAATTGATTAACCCCTAAACCTAAGTCTAACCCTAAGTCTAACCCCCCCAACTTAAATATAATTTAAATTAAACGAAATACATTTAACATAATTAAATAAATTAATCCTATATAAAACTAAATACTTACCTATAAAATAAAACCCTAAGCTAACTACAATATAACTAATAGTTACATTGTAGCTAGCTTAGGGTTTATATTTATTTTACAGGTAAGTTTGTATTTATTTTAACTAGGTAGAATAGTTATTAAATAGTTATTAACTATTTAATAACTACCTAGCTAAAATAAAGACAAAAGTACCTGTAAAATAAAACCTAACGTAAGTTACAATTACACCTAACACTACACTATCATTAAACTAATTACCTAAACTACCTACAATTAATTACAATTAAATTAAATAAACTAAATTACGGAAAAAAAAACCCAGTAAATTACAGAAAATAATAAAAGAATTAAAGGAATTTTAAACTAATTACACCTAATAGAATAAAAAAGCCCCCCAAAATAATAAAATTCCCTATACTAAACTATACTAAACTAAATTACAAATAGCCCTTAAAAGGGTCTTTTGCGGGGCATGTCACCAAAGTAATCAGCTCTTTTACCTGTAAAAAAAAATACAATACCCCCCCAACATTACAACCCACCACCCACACACCCCTACTCTAAAGCCCACCCAATCCCCCCCTTAAAAAAACCTAACACTAACCCCCTGAAGATCACCCTACCTTGAGCCATCTTCACCCAGCTGGAAATAAGGGGTCCTCCAGAGGGTCGGAAGTCTTCATCCGATCGGGGCAGAAGAGGTCCTCCAGACGGCAGAAATCTTCATCCAGGCGGCATCTTCTATCTTCATCCTTCCGGAGCGGAGCGGGTCCATCTTCAATCCAGCCGACACGAAGCATCCTCTTCAAACGAAGTCCTGACGAAGAATGAAGGTTCCTTTAAATGACGTCATCCAATCGGAATTAAGGTAGGAAAAATCCTATTGGCTGATGTAATCAGCCAATCGGATTGAAGTTCAATACAAATGGCTGATCCAATCAGCCAATAGGATTGACCTTGCATTCTATTGGCTGTTCCAAGCAGGGGGTGTCAATCAACCCGATCGTACTCGATCGGGTTGAATTGCGGCGATGTCTGTCCGCCTGCTCAGAGCAGGCGGACAGGGTTATGGAGCAGCGGTCTTTAAACCGCTGCTTCATAACTGCTGTTTCTGGCGAGTCTGAAGACTCGGCAGAAACACGGGCCCACAAGCTCCCTATGGAGCTTGTTAAATGGGCCCCAGAGCATGCAATTGTGATCATTCAACTTTCCAATTTACTTCCTTTTTTAAAAAGTGCATAGAATTTACAGTATATATGTATATGCATGTTGTTATTGGCTGATGGCCGTCACATCATGCAGGGGACGGAAACTAAACACATTTTCAAATTTGTCAGAAACTCTACTACTCCTTTGAAATTCAGACTAAGTTTTCTTGCATTGTCATTGTATTATGCATTTGTTAATTATGCAATTCTACTGTATTTAATGTTGAAATACCATAAAATGTCAAAATATAGGTCACCAACATGTCTGGTTGGTTAATTTGTTAACATTACTAACTATCATTTATTTTTATTCTTTAATTCTGTAACAAGAGGTGGAGCCATAACTAAATTTAGAAGGAGATTCTGTTTCTAACCTATAAAATAACTTGAAAACACAATGGTAAGAGACAGGGTTGTGTATAGGAGTTGCATAGGAAGGTTAAAATTAGTTGTGGGGAGTTACTGATGGGGGTTATGTAGGGGACTTTGCAGTTACAGTTTTAGACTGATGGGAGCTTGGAATGGAATAAAGTTGCAGTTAAATATAATGACTAATGTAGTTCACTACAGCTATTATAGGTAATGGCTGTAGAGGAAGCACACATAGGGTAATTTGCATTGATGGGTTCAGGTTATTGCATCTACTGGCATGAAGAGTCAGAGACAGCAAGTTAGGGCAATTTATAGTTAAGATTTTGGTTAGGCACTCTTATAGTTAAATGGAGGAGGAAGGTTTGTGTGAGAAGAGTGACTAGTTAAATTAAGTTGAACCCTATCTACTTAAAACAGAACCACTGATTTTAGGTTTTGCAAAGAAAAAGTGCTCAGCAGGAGGACCAATGTGGACTGACAAACATTATAGTGAAAGCCATAAGATACTACCACTGTTATATTCTTCTGGCTCCAATAGGAAGTAATAGCCATCACTATAACTTAAAAGATGCTACACTCTTTGAGCCCTTTTACAAATAATCAGACTTGGGGCCCCATCAGATATGCAGCGACGCCCGCAAAAGCTGGCGATGCCGTTTTTTGCACGGGTTTGGTATCCTATATACAGCACCGCATATAAATGTGGCACGTATATTTCACCCGGCAGAAGTAGTTTTCCCCCCATAGACTAACATATAAAACCCGCACAATTTGGTATCTAATATCCAGCACAAGGCCTTAAGTGGCGAAAATGGAGAAAACTTACTCCATTTTCACCTCCCCATAAAATGTACCCGTAGCAGGCCTTGTGCTGAGTATGGGAGCACCGTAACTCCCTAAAATGCCTACAAAAAAAAAACTAACACCTAACGCATGCGCAATGTCTATCTACCTGTCAACCGATTGGCTGATTGGATCAGCCAATAGAATTGACGTTGCATTCTATTGGCTGATCCAATCAGCAAATCAGATTGAAGTTCAATCTGATTGGCTGATTAAATCAACCAATCAGATTTTTCCTGCCTTAATTCCGATTGGCTGATAGAATCCTATCGGCCAATCGGAATTCGAGGGAGGCCAACTTGGATGACGTCATTTAAAGGACCAGTCATTCGTCGGGTAGTCGTCGGCCGAGGAGGATGTTCCACACCAGAGGTCTTCAAGATGGAGCCGCTCATCGTCGCAAGGATGAAGATAGAAGATGCCGCTTAGATGAAGACTTCTGCGGGATGGAGGACCTCTTCTGCCCCGATCGGATAATGACTTCTGCCCGGCTGGAGGACCACTTGTGCCCGGATCGGATGAAGAGTTTGGCCCAGCTGGGTGAAGACGGCTCAAGGTAGGGTGATCTTCAATGGGGTAGTGTTAGGTTTATTTAAGGGGGGATCGGGTGTGTGGGTGGTGGGTTGTAATGTTGGGGGGGTATAGTATTTCTTTTGTTTTACAGGTAAAAGAGCTGATTACTTTGGGGCAATGCCCTGCAAAAAGCCATTTTAAGGGCTGGTAAAAGAGCTGGTTACTTTGGGGCAATGCCCCGCAAAAGGCCCTTTTAAGGGCTATTTGTAATTTAGTTTAGGGTAGGGAAATGTTATTATTTTTTTTTTGGGGGGGGGTTATTTTATTAGGGGGCTTAGATTAGGTGTAATTAGATTAAACTTCTTGTAATATGTTTTTTTTTTGTAATTTAGTGGGGGGTTTTTTTGTAATATAGTTTAGTTTATTTAATTATATTTTATATTAGATAATAGTAGTTAATTTATTTAATTAATTTATTGATAGTGTAGTGTTAGGTGTATTTGTTACTTAGGTTAGGATTTATTTTACAAGTAATTTTGTAATTATTTTAACTAAAATAGCTACAATGTAATTATTAATTATATTGTAGCTATTTTAGGGTTTATTTTATAGGTAAGTATTTAATTTTAAATAGGAATACTTTAGTTAATAATATTAATATTATTTAGATTTATTTAAATAATAATTAAGTTAGGGGGTGTTAGGGTTAGACTTAGGTTTAGGGGTTAATATATTTAATGTAGGTGGCGGCGGTGTAGGGGGATCAAATTAGGGGTTAATATATTTATTGTAGGTGGCGGCGGTGTAGGGGGATCAGATTAGGGGTTTATACATTTAATGTAGGTGGCGGTGGTGTAGGGGGGTCAGATTAGGGGTTAATACATTTAATGTAGGTGGCGGCGGGGTCCGAGAGTGGCGGTTTAGGTGTTAAACACTTTATTTAGTGGCGGCGGGGTCCGGGAGCGGCGGTTTAGGGGTTAATACTAGGATAGGTTTATTGCGGTGTGGGCTATGGTGGTTTAGGGGTTAATAATTAGGCTTATTGCGTTGTGGGGGGTTGTCGGTCTAGGGGTTAATACATTTATTATTAGGAGTGAGAGGGGGGATTGCGGATATAGGGGTATACATGTCGGGCTATTTTTGGGTGGCGTGTTAGACAGTTACGGGAGATTTTATACTTTAGTAAGTTTTTGTAGGCGCAGACAGTTTCTAAAGTGTCGTAAGTCACTCCAGAACTTTGTACTTACGCTTATTTCTGGACATCGCTAGTTTGTCCGACTTACAGCACTTTAGCAACTGCCGGTGGGGTATATTGGATACCCCCATGTGCAAGGTGAAACTACGGGCGGCGCGGGTTACCTCGCTTGCGCCGAAAACTACGCCGTATATCGGATCGCGCCCCTGATATTGATAGTGATAGTTCTGTAACATTGTTTTACAAGTGTCGCTCCACTTCCATGGATTATAAAGCTGACGTTCAGTAACTGGCACTATATCCCTTACAACCCTATTTTTACAGGAATGCAAACCACTGAGAATCATTTGCAGAAAAATGTATTTGACATGACTGATGATCATTTTTTATACAACTGATATTGCTTGCTATGGGAAATTTATTTTTTGATACATAAAACAGTTTTTCTGGATTTTAGTTCTAAATTTTAGCTGAATGCTATGTTTACAGTTTTAAAAATCTGGGCCAGAGTATGAACAAGTCTAATTGCAGTTATTATAAAGATTAAATATAAAATTTATTTTGTGAGCTTTTTATTTTTAATATTTTTAATATTACACATTTTATTCAGCATATTTATTGCTAAAATAGTTTTTTCCCTTTGGAATTGTTAACATTTTAAAGTCTTTTTAATTATTGCATAATGATTAAGTAGTTGTATGTGACAGCTGGTAGCAATACAAAAATGACATCTGCTACTATGATACACTGATTTTATTGATAGTTTTCTTTAGCCAATTGTATTGTTCATTTTTTACATATGGCATGTTATGAAAACGAAGGCTATACACTGTATAATGATTTCATGCAATGAGTTAAAGTGCAAAATCAATCTTCTGAACCCTTATATGCCCTGCAATTACAATACTTTATGGTATCAACTACTCTTAATGAAATAATAATATGCTTAAGGTTTCATGTTATAAAGCAGCATGTCTAACACAGGGAATGCTGTTTCTTGGACTGGATAATGACAGTAGAATCACAGGGGCATAAAACCACAATCTGCAGGAAGTTAATCGTGATCATTAATCACTATGCCACATGTTTCAATTCCTTTGTTCTCTATAACAGTGGATACTTGACACATAGAAAGAAATTGCCTTTTCTTTTATAAATGTAAATGATGATCACGCAATGAGAGAAATCATAACGGATAAAGCTTGAAACAATTTATTAGTTTCATGAGATCACTAAAATGAACTTTATATTCTGCCTTGCCTGTCATGTTTAACAAAATGAGACTTAAAATAGTACATGTATGTATAATAATTTCAACATTCAGAAACTGGAATATACAGTGTATATATATATATATATATATATATATATATATATATATATATATATATATATAGTTGTGGGATAAGCACTCTCACCTCCTCCTCAGTAAACGGCCAGGGTGACAGGAACAGTGGTTATTTATAGTATAAAGTTATAAAGTAGATCCGCACTCACTGGACTTTGAAAAAACAAAACGTGGTTTATTGTTGTGACGTTTCGGAGATCAAAACGTCCCCTTCATCAGACCCCAAAAAAATGGAGATGATGATGGTCTGATGAAGGGGACGGTTTGATCTCCGAAACGTCACAACAATAAACCACGTTTTGTTTTTCAAAGTCCAGTGAGTGCGGATCTACTTTATAATATATATATATATATATATATATATATATATATATATATATATATATATATATATATATATATATATATATAACACAAAGAGAAAACCCAGCACTCACTTACAAGCTCTCAGCTAAGATTTAAAAGCAAAAATGGAAAGGTTAGTTACCGCATATGGCCAAATGGGACAAACCCAGATACCTCGTCAAGGTCCTTTCCAATACCTGGGACCCTAAAACAGCCACACAATGCAAGCTTTCAAATACAAACAAACAGGGAACAAGGGAAGGGTGCACGGGAATATGTAATCATCCTAGACATATACAAAACACGGAAGGGAACTGCACTCTCATACTGGACCGGGTACACATCCCATGATCCTGCAACATGCTAAGCCCTGGGTGCCACTGGCACTCACAGGAAGCTGTGCTGTTCCCAGAGTCACAGGCAGTTAACCCCAGTCAGGTCTGGGTGCAAGAACCATAGGGAAAATTACAAAACAAATTAATACAACACACAGAGAAAACCCAGCACTCACTTACAAGCTCTCAGCTAAGATTTAAAAGCAAAAATGGAAAGGTTAGTTACCACATATGGCCAAATGGGACAAGCCCAGGTACCTCGTCAAGGTCCTTTCCAATACCTGGGTCCCTAAAACAGCCACACAATGCAAGCTTTCAAATCTAAACAAACTGGGAACAAGGGAAGGGTGCACAGGAATATGTAATCACCCTAGACATATACAAAACACGGAAGGGAACTGCACTCTCATACTGGACTGTATACACATCCATGACCCTGCAACATGCTCAGCCCTGGGTGCCACTGGCACTCACAGGAAGCTGTGCTGTTCCCAGAGTCACAGGCAGTTAACCCCAGTCAGGTCTGGGTGCAAGAACCATAGGGAAAATTACAAAACAAATTAATACAACACACACAGAATTTATTTTTAACTTCCTCTATAAGACAAGCCATACTAACATACGTAAAATGAAAACAGAGAACAGAGAAAATACATGAATAAAGAAAACTAAAATTGGGTCAACCTTGTCAGCTTTGTAATATCTAGACCTAACAGCAAGGCAGAGTAATTTACAGGGGCAACAGAATTGATGAAAAATTGGCATGCTGGACCTAAGTGAAAAATTTCAACCATGTCTCTACAATACCTAAAAAAAGGCTATGTAAAGCCCATCATTCATTTATGTGAGATTTCCTAGACACCTTGTACTCCTTGCTCTAGTAGCAAGATGACTTTACCATAACAAACAGATACACAAATATTTTACAATTACAAGCATTTGCATAACCAATTTTGCAAAAATGTTTTAGAAGTGTAGTGGTTATAATTATTGTTTTTCCGCATTACTAGTGGTTTGCCTTTAATGTGCAAGATATTATGTACGAGGAATCTTGAGGAACCATAGATGTTATCGGCAGGAAATATAAGTAAAGTGATGATCAACAAATTTTGAACATGATCTCATATTTACAACAAGCTTCCTTGGCAGCCTCACAAGCATCTATGAATCTATTCCTTTGCCTCAGATTATGGTGTTGGTCAGATATGCTCTGTCAATAAAAAAATATTTACAAAGGGGGGCATGTCTGGGCAGCTATCATGGTAGGTAGTGATATTAGTGGCTGTGATAGAGTACTGTGAATCTATCATCTATCAGCTAATATGTAAAGAATTATACATTAAAACAGACAAAAACTACAAGACTGTCAGTAGAATAGATATATGTAATAATTTTGTGATCCTATTTTGCCATTTCAATCTGGATCATCCAGGAGCCAGAAACACTGCTGACACAATGTATAGACCAGCACTAACATGTTATATTCATCTGTTATGGAAGACTTACCAGGTGGGCTAAAGTTTGGCAAAGTGGAGGACACTTTGAATACATCAAGCACTTTATTGCACCCATTGCTACAAGAATGGGGAGTGAATTCCTAGAAACTGAGTTTGGTTGAGGATTTTGTAGTCCATCAGTCCCCAGACAGAGAGGGTCCACTCATGCTTTGCCCGACATTCATGAAAGGGAGGATGAGGCTGATTCTTGATTAGCTCTTGACCAGGGCAGTGTGGCCGCCTTCCAGGACCATAGCTTGGATCCAACAGAAGACTGGGTGATAGCCTACTGGGAGTCAATAACAGGAGTGACAGAGAGTGCATCATGGATGGCAGTCATTTCTTGGGACATCCAAGACAGTCCATGGGACTTGTTAGGCAGAAAACAACAGAAATTAGTCATTTTAAGTTTAATAAAGCCTATGTACTTTTACAAGATTGGAAGGTCCTCCCTTAAAATGTATGTTCCTGAACCAAGGACTGCTTCCTATCTGTTGAAAGGTTATGCATCTGCCAAATATCTTTTGACTGAGTTCTATGCAGCAGCAACGAGCCAAGCAATAAGAAGTATTTAAATACGAAAGATTGCAAGGGTTGTGTGGCGTTATGGCCCTACAGACAGATTCAGAACAAAAAAACTGGTTGGAAATAGTTTGGAGATTTTCTCTTTTGATGTCAATAATAAGACTTGGTGTGGGCTCAGCTTGAAACTATCTATTCAGATTGCCATATAGGAACCATGTTTGTTTTTTATATCTTATCAAAGTTTTTATTATTAAGTTGATATATAGTGTATAACAGCTTGCTCTTACTTCTTTATGAGGTTAAATAATTGTATAGAGTTGTTGTGAGTTCCCAGTCGACTTTAAATTATCTAACGTCTAAATTTACCAGATTTCGGGCCAGATTTCGAGTGGAGCGATATCTAATGCATTTAAATGTGTATATACATATATAACATATTTACACATATAATACATATGTATATATATATATATATATATATATATATATATATATGCTTTATGTAATAGAAGACAGCACTCACTGGGCTTAGGAAATAGCAATAGTAGCTTTTATTTACGGGAGGGGAGCTGTCTCCGAAACGTCACGTAAATAAAAGCTACTATTGCTATTTCATAAGCCCAGTGAGTGCTGTCTTCTATTACCTATACCCCTACTCGTATTCAGCACCCTGGCACCTGGACACCTGTTACTGCGAGTGCACCAGCCTCTGTGAATATATATATATATATATATATATATATAATACAAACACATACATATTTAGACTTGTAAATGTATATATGTCTATTCTTGCTAAAGCACTTTGCCTGCCTTTTTTTTTCTTACACCTGAGGTCTCATATCTTTTAGCCTTTATAACTTTTTTGTGCAATTTTTTTAATAGTTTTTATTAGATGGTGTTATTATTATGAACATAATTGTATTGTGTAATGTATTTTTTATGTGTTTTGTGACACTTTATTGCCAGAGCTCTGAGGTAGCGGTAATCATTCTAGCTTAAATGGCAATTGCACTCATGCGTCCACATTTACTTTCAACTTGTAATACGAGCTAAATTTAACTTGCTTGCAAATGAACAGGAACATATGAAACTGCTCCTGTGCAAACAATAGCACGCTACTCATAATTTGGCCCTTAGATTGACCGAGTCTTCTTGAGTGCTCCTATGGTAATATGCATAGAGTTTTTTAAGTTTGTAAAGTTAACTTAGATATTTTGTGAGATAATTGCATCTTCAAAAACAATAGTATTTACTGCAAAAAGCAAACTTTTTCTCATCACAATATAAATTAAGGCAGTTCGATTTATTTTTTTTTAGCCACATTTTGAATGTCTTGAGTAACTATTAATAACTGTCTTGTTGTAAGCTTTGATCTATGCCTGTTGAAATTCATTTAAAAAAAATAAATAAATAAATTGGAGAGCATTACTATCTCCTACTTAAAGTATACATAAATAACGGTCAATTACCATAGCTTAATGGGCTCTGTTTGTTTGTCTTTGATATCCACAAAATTGTGCAGCTACATTCCCTGTTATCCAAATAGCATTATACACTGCATGCTTTGCAACTAATATTTTCTACCAGATGCTAGGATGACTAGATTCATATTAGTTAGTTATAGGCGAGGTTATACAACTTTAGGTTTAGTATATCGATCACTTTAGGCATTAGCCTCTCTATCTGGGCCGATAATGATATCTCTATTATTTAACATGCTTTTTCATTAATGCTATACTAAGCTCACAGTTTAATGTTTTTCTTTCTGTAACTATAGTTATTCTATAAAGGTTAATAGCTCTTGGGGCCTTAAAATAGCCCTTATTTCCAAGATTTCCCTCCTGTTGTCACAGCCATGCCCAGATTTGAACCTGGGACCCCTGATTCACAGCCTGCTTCTCAGTTCCTGTGCCATCAGAGGGCTCTGTATTCTCTTGAAGTTTTTGGAGACCTATTACCTGCAGTGGATTGCTCTCTTTCTCCACCTGCTTGTCAGTTGCAGGTAGTTTTCCAATCAGATCTCCTATAAAAAGCTGCTTCACAATCCACTTCCTGCCCTGACAAAGTCATTCACCTTGTTCCAGTGTTAGTGCCAATGACCTTGCCTGAATTTCCTGTTTGGTTCCTGAATTTGGCTTGTTCACTGATTATCCTTTTGGATCTTCCTTAGTTTTGATGAAAAATTGGCCTGATTTTCTGTTTACCGAACTTGGCCTTGTACCCTGTCTATTCTATTGGATTCTCCCTGGATTTGGTGACTGCTCTGACTGCTCTCAGGTATCTGACCCTCGGCTTGTCTCCTGGCTATCTTCTTTGTACCAGCCTGTCTCTGCTTCCTGTGGCACCATCCTGCTTCCCTGGTATCCTGTTTCAGTGCCAAACCCTACAGAGGGTGCTTGCCAAGTTTCTATATCCAGCACATGTACCCAAGCTCTGCAAGGGATATCTGTAAAGTACCAGTCACCTACTCCTGCATCCAAACTCGGTCAAGTTCCAGTATCTTACACCGGGTAGCATAGAGTCTCTGCTACCAGTGTTCCAGTATCCTCACCCTGCAGTGGGCCCTGCCAAGCATTTGTGTCCTGCTCCTCTCCTGGCCTCAAGGGGACCCCTCCAGTCTTGACCTCAAGTGGGCACCTCATGTGGGCGCCTCCTGTCTTTAGCCTAAGTTGGTCCTTTGTTCCTGGCCTTACAGTGGGCACTTCTGTTCCTGCCCCTATTGTGGGCATTACCTCAGACTCCAGTTCAGGTGTGGGCACACCTGCTAGCCTATACTGTTTCCAGCCTCCAAGTCTCCATTTCCAGTGCAATAAACTTACTTGCTTGCCTGTTTCTTAAGCATGCCTAAAAGGGGTAATTTCACAAAGAAGCACATACTGCTCGCCCCTTTCAGTATTCCAGGCAGTCCTAAGCCTGTTACCACCTTGCAAAAGCTCCATACCTCCGAACCTGCTCAGTAGAGCATGACAACTGTTAGCATTTAGTATATTGATTGAGTGAAGCCCAAACATGGTTTTAGCTAGATATTGGAGTGTTATATTTAAAATAGGTTTACATAGTCTTTCTTTAGATTTGTTGCCATACAATAATAACTAGTGTTTGTCTCTGTATTTGGAACACTAAAGCACTAAACAGAAATAGTGCAGTTGTAACTATGACTAGAGTTGGAATTACTGTTAATTGGGATATCATATTGTCTTGTAAATGACAACCATGTAACTTTGCCCTTTTTTATTTGATTTTAAACTTCAATTTAAAAAAATATATACATTTTTATTTTACAAAGGCTGAGTTTGCTGTTTATAAGAATCATTGCCTCACATGGACATTGTCTCATGTAAAAGAGATATCAGAAGACCTCAGAAGATTTGTAGATTTGTATATAGTTGGAAAGGTTACAAAAATATCTCTAACAGCCTTCATGTTCCCCAGTACACAATAAGACAAACTACTTGTAAATGGAGAAAGTTAAGCCTCAAGCATCCAAGGTAAGGATTGAGCATTCTGTAAAGATAACTGCAAAATCACTGTACAAAATACTCAGTAGGGTTAAAAGGAATCCTTTAAGTGTCAACACCTAAAGAAATTTCAGGAACATGCTAACATCTAAAGACAATATCGCTGGACCCCCCTTAACATTAGTGTGCAACTTAATATTACACATCCATGGTAAAGCTCATTTACCAGAGAAAGGTTATCTGGTATTACAAGTTAAAAGTTATAGGGCAAAATAAGTCCTCACGGCAAATCTGTTTTTCCAAATTGCTAAAACAATTAAGGTTTTTTTGCATTTGGGGTTGCGCAGGTATTACAAGTTGCAAAATAACTTATTTTGCGCACGTGTTAACCCGCATAGTCCAAAAAGCCACATCACGTGCGTGTTCACGTACTCCCCCATAGAAGTCAATGGAGTAGACAAATAGAAGAAAAAAAACCCCAAAAAAATGTACACCCTAATCTGTTGCGCAAAGCCCATGACGTATTTTACTCGAAAAGTGTACATGAAAATGTGAATTTTTAATATTGTAAGAATGTTTTGTTAATAGAACATGTTCTATTTATTGATAAATACATATTTCTCTATATATTTTATGATTTTTGGACAGATATGTCTATTTATAGCGAAATATGTATATGAATATCTATATGTCTAGATATCTCAAAATCTATATTTGAATATCTCATTGAAAATCCATCTGAGATGTTTAATGTGCATAAGATTGTGATGAGAAATATTTCCATTATCTCCATAGTTAAACATATGTCTATACATATAAATCCATGTTTCTCTATGTATGTGTCTGTATGTCAATGTAAAATCCCTGCGTCAGCTTTCTTTTTTCTAACACCCGAGATCTCCTATCTTTGAGCCCTTATAACTTTTGTGTGCAAAATATTTTTGAAATATTTTTTAATAGACAGTGTTATTATGAGTGTAACTGTACTTTCTAATGTATTTTGAAGTGTTTTGTAAAACTTTTTTGTTGTGGAAAACTGTTAACTACAGCTCTTTGAGCGCGCAATTGTGATTTTTCAAGATTTGTAATATCTGCGCAATGTAATTTGGTTGTGAAAAAAACATATCGCGCATGGAAAATACATACTGTGCGATTTCTAATCTTGCGCATAGTTTGCACTTGAGTGAAAGCCGAAACCGAACTAGAATATTTAGCGTCACTTGAGACCTGAAGTAAACTGTAGGCTCCAATGTATATATGTATATGTATATATATATATATATATATATATATATATATATATGTGTGTGTATGTGTGTGTGTAAATATGTGGATGTATGCATGTCTATTTATCTGAATATATACAGTATATGTATACATGTGTATTTATGTGCTTAAGTGTGAATATATATATATATATATATATATATATATATATATATATACAGGTAGCCCTCAGTTTAAGCCGGGGTTAGGTTCCAGAAGGAATGGTTGTAAATCAAAACCGTTGTAAATTGAAACCCAGTTTATAATGTAAGTCAATGGGAAATGAGGGAGTTAGGTTCCAGGTTCCTCTCAAAATTGTCATAAGTAACACCTAATACATTATTTTTAAAGCTTTGAAATGAAGACTTTAAATGCTAAACAGCATTATAAACCTAATAAAATAATCACACAACACAGAATATATAATTAAACTAAGTTAAATGAACAAAAACATTTGCTAAACAGCATTATAAACCTAATAAAATAATCACACAACACAGACTTCACTTGCATTTTTCTGCAAATAGTTCTTTCTATGCATTCCAATATGGACTGATTTATAGACAGGAAGATCTTGTTTCTTTGAAATCTGCTTGATAGCTCAGCTCTGGTTAAACTGATAAATTTCAGCTTGCTTGGCTTTGCTGCAACACAAGTGGACAGCTCCACCTACTGGCTATTTTAATAAATGCACTGCTTCTCAATGCTTTTCATTAGCAGTCACATGACTGGAAAAAAAGGTTGTTATTCTGAAACGGTGTAAATTGAACCGTTGTAAAGGCCACCTGTATATATATATATATATATATATATATATATATATATATATATATACATACATACATACATATATATTAAAGCTTTTTCCAATCAAATAACTTGAAAAATGCAATATAATTTTAATTCAATTATAATGTTTTTTAATTTTTTTATTGGAAATACTCTAAATTCCAATGTCCTTCTAAATTAAATGTTCAGTTAGCCTTTATTAAAAAGGAATAAATTGGCTGGAATTTTTTTGGGTGATATCTTATAAATGGAAGGGCGACTAAAATATTGGCCCTAGGTAAATCTTACATTTTAAATAATTAAATTTGGGCATTCTCAGGCTAGAACATGAATTGAAAAAATATTTTTATTTACAGATTACTCCTTTCCTTCACATTCATATTGAAATAACATATTCCTTGCAGTTTAAAGTTAATGGATCTCCTCCTGTTTTCTTTCAGCTTAGATACATTATATATTGAAATGGACATCAGAGGGATATGATGCCATGGAAGGAAAATGAATTGTTCTTAAATGGGTAGAAACAAATCTAGCTGATTTTAATTTAATTAAATAACATATAAACACACACTCACACACATATGAGCGGTTCCCAATCAATACCTTGAAACATGCAATATAATTTGAATCAAATTTTAATGTGTTTTAATGTGTATTTATTGGAAATATTCTAAATTCCAATGTTTTTAACTTAAAAAAATTAACTTTTTATTTTAAAATAACTATTTATATAGATATATCTGTATATAATATATATATATATATATATATATATATACAGTATAACACTAAGCTGGTAGAGGCCCAAATTACTGAGGGTGAAACATGTGTAGCTGCTGTTATTTATATGCCGGAGGTTTTTGAGTCCTAAGGAATGCTTTTCCTTTTTTTATTACAATTGAACAAAGCCTGACAAGTACCCTGCTAATGGGCATATACCAGAGGGATACCTTGCACAACACTAATCAAGTAGGTCCCTTGGGAAGAGGCATGTTTTTCCCTCAAGAGCTCCATAAATTAACAAACGGAAACCACTGTCTACAATTTTGACTTATATCTAGGAAGCATTTTCTTCCTTCCTTTATGGAACTATTTTGGAACACCAACTAACAATCTTAAATGGAACAGCTTTCCTGGGCTTGAATATTTATATCTAAGTTGCCAATTTTACTTTGATATATTGTAATGCTGAGTCAAGGTTCCAATTTCTTTTTTTACTGATCTTCAGATTAAATAATAAATGCCCCTTATGCTGGTAAAGAGTAACTTTTCTCTGTTGGTATTGTTTTTTATATACAGTATATATATATATATATATATATATATTCAAAAAAGACGTGATAGCGCTATGAAAAGTTACGATGAAGAGTCACTTCAAAATATATATCTGGAATGCACGTTAGAGTTCAAAATAAATCAGTGTACATAATGGTAGTTATATGATGATAAATAAGTATTCCACTTACAGGAAGTTACCTCAATCGTATGAGGTAAGGTGACGCATCTGTGAGAGAGAGACCTCCGGTTCGTCTCAGTGCTGTATATATGGTAAGAGATGTTTTCCCCTCTTGGAGTATGGTCTGGTAAAGCTGGGTGAGTGCTGTTAGAGCTAAGAAAGGTGTCCCAACTACAATATCTCTTGTACCTCCCCGATATCAGGATGTATATGCAAGGCAACACACAAGAGGAACAGCAATAGCGAGATAACTTTTTTAATGAGTGAAAATATGAAAAACAAATTACTACCACTCACATGCATAATCCTCAAACATATGAGGTATGGTCACAACATATAAAAACACACAAACAAGTCTCCAGAGAAACAGATTAAAATCAGCAAAGATTCAGTAAAAAACAGTGTCAAAATTTGGGTGAGTCCCAGAGACACCATAAGATTCTAGAATGGCACAATCTTGTTCTAGTAATTGAGTCCCTTATGCTTTTTGAAGGATAGTTTGTTCCTTCTTTCTCAGAGAGTTAGAATATTTCAGTTAGTTGAATTGGCTTAAAAAGCGGGCGGCGGCACACCCCTCACACACACACCCTGTCCTGATTGGTCAGAACCATGTCACATGACTGCATGTATGTGCGGCAATGTAATACGCAGTCCATGATGTCACCTTTGAATGGCCCATAAGAGAAGTAAACACTTATCTGTTGCCATGGATACTGTCTAACTAGACAGCAAGGTTTTTAAGAGCGTAAAAATATATTCACATTCATTCTTGTATAAAAAGTACAATGCTTTTGACTAAAATACATAAGTTTATACATTTCTGTAGTCTGACTATGAATAACACTCTGGATATTTAGCGACTAAGATGGTGATTCAAAAGATAGGTGTAAAAAACAGAAAACATTCTGGTTATAAGGTATTATAAGTACATAAAATCCACATATCATGTAATTGAAATGTGTGCCCATATACAAAGTTAAAATAATCAATATAATTCCAAAGCTACACCTTTATATTAATTCTTCTAAAGGAAAAATTAAAATGATAAATTCTTATAAACATTAATAGAGAAGACACCTAGAAATCATATGACTTCTATGACATTCCTAATACAACCCATTCTAAATCACATCGATCATACCAAGGCTAAAATATATATATGGTGGGGTCAGGTTAGGTGAAGTCCTGAATCAGACCTGAATGCTAGAATGATAATTAACAACACACTAGCACACTGAGTATAAACCAGGACCTGACCCCATGACAGCCTCTCTGGAAATGAATAATACAAGGGGAGATGTTACTCACGTAATCTAAGTAATACCACAAAGATGCTTGATTGAAGATAAGGGGTCAGGATTAAATGTAGTCAGGCAGGCAAGGATTTGGCAACATAAGATCCAGCAACAAGGTAGATTCAGATTAGAGAGGGATTATCTGAGACGTGGTCAAGTAAGCAAAGTTTGTTAACAGTATATCAGGCAGTAACGTATATTCAGGTTTGAAGGGATTAAACAGAGACATGGTCAAGCAAGCAAAGTTCGTTAACAGTAAATCAGGCAGCAAAGTATCCTCAGGTTTGAAGGGGTTAAACAGAGATGTGGTCAGGCAAGCAAAGTTTGTTAACAGTATATCAGGCAGCAAAGTATCCTCAGGTTTGAAGGGGTTAAACAGAGACGTGGTCAGGCAAGCAAAGTTTGTTAACAGTAAATCAGGCAGCAAAGTATCCTCAGGTTTGAAGGGGTTAAACAGAGACGTTGTCAGGCAAGCAAAGTTTGTTAACAGTAAATCAGGTAGAAAAGTATCCTCAGGTTTTAAGGGGTTAAACAGAGACGTGGTCAGGCAAGCAAAGTTTGTTAACATTAAATCAGGTAACAAAGTATCCTCAGGTTTGAAGGGGTTAAACAGAGATGTGGTCAAGCAAGCAAAGTTTGTTAACAGTAAATCAGGCAACAAAGTATCCTCAGGTTTGAAGGGGTTAAACAGAGGCATGGTCAGGCAAGCAAAGTTTGTTAACAGTAAATCAGGCAGCAAAGTAACATCAGGTTTGAAGGGAATAAACAGAGACATGGTCAGGCAAGCAAAGTTTGTTAACAGTATATCAAGCAGCAAAGTATCCTCAGGTTTGAAGGGGTTAAACAGAGACATGGTCAGGCAAGCAAAGTTTGTTAACAGTAAATCAGGCAGCAAAGTAGCAGGAGGATTAGAAGGATTAGGAGGTCAGGAAGGCAGGCGAAAAGTAGGTTTGGAAAAGGGTTTTCTGTTACGGTCTCTTTAATGAAGACGCTCAGAATAACGTGTGTCCAACTTAATACATAAATTAATGAGATCTTCAAGGGATTTGGGTAGATCCCGAAAAACAAGCTCATCCTTTAGACGTTCACCTAGACCTTTGCGGAAGGCAGCTCTCAGGGCCCCATGGTTCCAAGTAGTCTCAGCTGCAAGAGTTCAGAATTCAATAGTGTATTGGGCTACAGAGAGATGACCTTGTTTAAGATCCAACAGTCCTGCCTCGGCTGCTGCAGACCTGCCGGGCTTGTCGAACACTGAAGAGAAAACAGATACAAAGGAGTCCACGTCATAAAGCAAAGGGTCATCTTTTTCCAGAAGAGGAGATACCCAAGCCAGAGCTTTGCCCTTCATGGGCTCGATCCGATATAAATCGTCACCTGCAAAAGCCGGCGACGCCAAAATCTGCGAGGGTTTGATATCCTATATACGTCGTAACCTAGAAGTTACGCCCGTATATTTCTGCCATCGCCCATAGTTTTTTGGGCCATAGACAGGTATACCAAACCCGCGCAGTTTGGTATCCAATATACAGCGTAAGGACTTACGTGGCGAAAATGGAGAAATCTTACTCCATTTTCACCTTGCCACAAAAAGCAGCCGTAAGAAGCCTTACGCTGACTATTGGAGCCCCGTAACTACCTAAACTACCTGCAAAATAAACACATAACACATGCGCAATGTCTATATACCTGTCAACCGCGATCCCCCGCCGCAATCCCTAATAAAGTATTTAACCCCTAAACCGCCACTCCCTGACCCCACCGCCATCTACATAAACTAACCCCCTACTGTGAGCCCCTAAAACCGCCACCATCTAACTGATCTATCCCCTAATGTGAACCCCTAAAACCGCCGCCATCTACCTTATCTATCCCCTAATGTGAACCCCTTACACTTTCGGAGCTCCAGTGGAGGGGATGACGTCATCAAGTCTCCTGGATATGCTGCCGAGTAGTTACTGCTTGTCTCACAGTACAGGTATGTAAAAGGATACAAAAGGTAACTCAGGCACTTCCCGGAGATTAAGATAAAAAGAAAGCTTTATTTGATCCAAGTAGTAAAAACAGACTAAAGCTTAGTCTAAACTGACACAGCTTTAAACAATTAATATACAGTGAATAAGGACTGCTGGGTTCCTGCTGCAGACATGTTTCGTGCTAGGATAGCACTTGTTCACTGCTTTCAGGATACCCAGACTCCTCTATGTTTAAATAGAGAATTTCTTAAAGGTACATATACTTTAATTCAAACATCCTTATTGATTTTAACAATTCTATATGAACTTGTTTAACTAATTGTGATACATTATCTCTAATTTCTAATTTTAACCAGGCATATTATCATGATACAAAATTTTGTATATAGCAATCTTGCTTAATATATAATTTTATTCAACATCTTTATTCAAAAAGGAAACCACTATTTCTCTCAGTAATGGTATCATATATTATTTAAAGCCTAATTTATATAGTTGATCACCTCTTTAGTGTACACTTGTCTATAAAAAATGTGTAGCATATAGACATACCTAATTTATTTAGAAATACCTGAATTAAAAAGTTGGGGATTCATTAAGAAGATTTGTGAGGATTTAAGGAGATTTAAAGGGATATATATTTAGTTAGACACACAGATCAATGTCTCTCCTAAAATTCAATCCATAGGGGATAGAGGTACTGGCTGTAAAGATCCAGAAGACCTCTCTTAGATCTAATTTCTCCTCTCTACTACCCCCTCTCCTCCATTGTGGAACATGGTCTATTGCTTGAACAGATAGTAATTTTGTATCTGAATTATGATTATCCCTAAAGTGCCGTGCAATTGGAGTGTCAGATTCTGGATCTTCAATAGATCTTACGTGTGCCAAAAATCTATCCTTTAAGGATCTTTTAGTTTTTCCAATATACTGTTTTTGGCACCCCCTACAGGTTAACATGTAAACTACATGGGTTGTAGTACAATTAATGTAAAAATTTATTTTATGTATTCAACTCTTGTCACCCACGACATACAATACATGGCATACCAAAAGGGCAATATATCCGAGCTAAGCGTAACTACATGGGTTGTAGTACAATTAATGTAAAAATTTATTTTATGTATTTTGTTTGTGGTAGTTGAAGTAAATGTGTCACCCTCTATTACATAGTCACAGGTCTTACATATTTTCTTTCTGCATTTAAAAAAACCTTTCCGTTGTTTTAACCAACATATATTGCCTGACTTCTTTGTGCAATCAGATGATGACACATAGTTTCCAATCGTTTTCCCCTTTCTTGAGACACAATCACATCCCTCTCTTACAATGTCTTTTAGTCCTGGATCTGTTTGTAATATTGGAATATTACATCTTATAATTTTACATATTTCTGAATATTCCATGCTATATGTTGTAATGAATTTTGGCTTACAATTTTTATTATCAATGCTACTTTGTTTATCTTTGTACATTAGTAACGTATCTCTAGATATTAAATCAACCTCACTGCAGGCTTTTTTCAATATGTTACTATCATAGCCTCTGTTCATTAGTCTTTCTGTTATGATGTCTGCCTGTTTATTATAGTCTTCAAGACTTGAGCAGTTACGCTTAGCTCGGATATATTGCCCTTTTGGTATGCCATGTATTGTATGTCGTGGGTGACAAGAGTTGAATTCTAGGGTAGTATTGCCTGATGTTTGTTTCCTGAATAACTTAGTTTAAAATGAGCCTGATTTCACAAAGACATCTATGTCTAAAAAGCTTATTTGTGTTGCATTTTGTTCCCCTACAAATTGTATGTCACACTGATTCACATTTAAGTAATCACAAAAATTCTCAACTCCTTTTTCATCACTGTCAATGATAAAAATCAGGTCATCTATATACCTGGCATATAGTATGATATTTTGTTTGAGGGGGTTGCCATCTCCAAAGACGTAGAACCGCTCCCACCATCCCATAAAGAGATTGGCGTAGCAGGGGGCAAACTTTGCCCCCATGGCAGTTCCACGTCTCTGGAGATAGAAGCTCCCCTCAAACATGAAAAAATTGTGTGTCAACAAGTATTCAATTGAATACATAATAAATTGTTTAATATTATCATCATAATTACTTTGACTTTCCAACATATAATCTATTGCTTTAAGGCCTTGTTGATGAGTTATAGAGGTATATAGGGAAGTCACATCTGCCACTAGGAACCTATAACTTTCTTTCCATTCTATATTCCTTAATTTCAACAATAGATCTGTAGTATCCCTAATATAACTAGGCAATTTATTAACTAGGGGTTGTAGATAGGTGTCCATGAGGTCTGATAGAGGTTCATTAAGTGAATTAATTCCCGCTATAATGGGGCGCCCAGGGGGATTTTTCATGTTTTTGTGGATTTTTGGGAAGTAATGGTATATGGGAATAGTGGTATTCTCAGGTAATAATGCTTCCGCCATTGTTGCTGTTATTACATTGTTATTTCTTGCCCTATTCACAATTTTACTTAAGATTTCCTTATATTTGGCAGTTGGATTTTCCTTTAATCTATTATATACCTCTTCATCTTGTAACTGTCGTTTAGCCTCAGCTATATAATCAGATCTGTTTAATATTACGACATTTCCTCCCTTATCTGAGGGACGTACTATAATTTTATCATTACTAGAGATGTTATGTAATGCCTCCTTTTCTTTGACCGTCATATTGTGTTTAGATTTTTTAGAGTTTTCACTAAGTTCCCTAAGCTGTCCCTCTACTACCTTTTGAAAGGTCTCTACAGGGTGTGTTCTAGAATTTACAGGGTAAAAATTGCTCTTTTTTCTGAATTTGGAAAAATCTAAGTCCCTCTTAGTAATGTATTGTTGCTCTTTACCTACATCGGATAACTCCTGTAGATCCATAATTGAACATTCCTCAGAAAAAGTTAAGCCTTCCCCAGTGGATGTAATTGCTATTCCTGTCTCTCCTTGTACCTCCACAGCATTGGCAAAATGTTTCCGCAACATCAATTTTCTGACAAAACGATTTACATCCAACACTGTGTTGAATAAATTAAAATGCTGTGTAGGTACAAAGCCGAGACCTTTTGACAAAACCCTCATTTCTTCATTTGTTAATGACACATCAGATAGGTTCAACACATCATTATTCATGCATATTTCTTTCTGTGTACTTCTGATCTCGTTGGATAGACCCTCTGTTGTTCCTTCTTCTTCTTGTTTTGTTTCTTGTGTTCCAATTTTTCTTTTTCTTCTTCCTTTCCCCCTCTTTCCACTGTGTATTTTTTTCTTCCTGGGTTCAATGTCCCTGACTGTCCGTTTTTTGACTGTGTTTCTTTTGGTCCTTCAAAGGTAGCCTGCAATACTGTTGGTTCTTCTTCCTCTATATTCGTTTCACCTTCAGATGACTCCACTTCATATTCCGTATCAGAAAACGTAACATGTTTGATCTTTTTATTTCGGTTTCTAAACCATCTTCTTCCACTCTTAGATTCTCTTCCAAAGTTATCCATGTTATCCCATCTGTATACGTTTTGATGTTCATAGTATTGTTTATCACGATTCATCTTCCTGGATTTAAATTCCCATAATTCTTGGCGGAATGTTCTCATGCTCTTTTCAAATTTCTTATCATAGAGTTTAAACTCAGGATCCTTTTGCATATCTTTTAATTTTTCTTGTATAGATTTCATTTCTTCTAATAAATCCTTCGTTTGTGTCTGTTTAAACTCTATAAGGAGCTCAATGAGTGCAAAGGAGCAAGTATCCAGAATATTGTTCCATTTATTTAAAAATTCTGTGTTTTATACTCTAAATGACGGAATTTTGCGTACACGCAAGCCTCTTGGTATTCTTTTATTGTGTTTGTAAATTAAAAATGGACTTTATGTCCAATTCAAACTTAATGTCCTTTTTTCTTAGAGAATCTATTTAAAAAAAGAGGCTATCTAGTGTATGCACAATTTCTTCCTCTGTCTCATATGTTGGTGAATCATCTCCAAACTCTGTGAGTACATATGATTCCTCATCCATGATTAAGGAATTAATGTCTGTTAGTTGTTGTTTTCTTGAAGGTATATTATATACGAGTTAATATATGGAGGAATGATATTGTATTGCAGTCAAACTTCCTCTTTTAGCATCATTCAACTCACTTAAGTTGTTATATACCAACTTTCAACATTGAATTTCTACAGTCCACAATGCAAAAAACTTTTTCATAATAGTGTCACAAACTGAGGTGAAAATATGTAAGGTAACCAATGTTCATGAGTGAACCACTGTATTATTAATTAGCTGTGTCAGTAAAATGTAACCACTTTTAACATTCATATAAGCCTGTTATTCAACAACTTCCTATTGGTGCGTTTAATGTTGTACATATATGCTTTCCATATCATCTGACTTCATCTCAGTTAGATCCGTTATTGTTAGTCATGTAAGCTGTATCGCTACAGTTAACTTACCCCCACTCCTCTTCAGCCGTCTCTTCTTGTAGCGTGCGCTTTCAGTGTGTGGCGTCTGGTAGGCTGCGTGTGCTGCTAGACAAACTCCATTACACACTCCACAACAGTTGCAGCGTCGCGCTCTATCTCACCCTCCTTACACGCTGCACGCTCTCACGGCACTTTCGGAGCTCCAGTGGGGGGGATGACGTCATCAAGTCTCCTGGATATGCTGCCGAGTAGTTACTGCTCGTCTCACAGTACAGGTATGTAAAAGGATACAAAAGGTAACTCAGGCACTTCCCGGAGATTAAGATAAAAAGAAAGCTTTATTTGATCCAAGTAGTAAAAACAGACTAAAGCTTAGTCTAAACTGACACAGCTTTAAACAATTAATATACAGTGAATAAGGACTGCTGGGTTCCTGCTGCAGACATGTTTCGTGCTAGGATAGCACTTGTTCACTGCTTACAGGATACCCAGACTCCTCTATGTTTAAATAGAGAATTTCTTAAAGGTACATATACTTTAATTCAAACATCCTTATTGATTTTAACAATTCTATATGAACTTGTTTACCTAATTGTGATACATTATCTCTAATTTCTAATTTTAACCAGGCATATTATCATGATACAAAGTTTTGTATATAGCAATCTTGCTTAATATATAATTTTATTCAACATCTTTATTCAAAAAGGAAACTACTATTTCTCTCAGTAATGGTATCATATATTATTTAAAGCCTAATTTATATAGTTGATCACCTCTTTAGTGTACACTTGTCTATAAAAAATGTGTAGCATATAGACATACCTAATTTATTTAGAAATACCTGAATTAAAAAGTTGGGGATTCATTAAGAAGATTTGTGAGGATTTAAGGAGATTTAAAGGGATATATATTTAGTTAGACACACAGATCAATGTCTCTCCTAAAATTCAATCCATAGGGGATAGAGGTACTGGCTGTAAAGATCCAGAATACCTCTCTTAGATCTAATTTCTCCTCTCTACTACCCCCTCTCCTCCATTGTGGAACATGGTCTATTGCTTGAACAGATAGTAATTTTGTATCTGAATTATGATTATCCCTAAAGTGCCGTGCAATTGGAGTGTCAGATTCTGGATCTTCAATAGATCTTACATGTGCCAAAAATCTATCCTTTAAGGATCTTTTAGTTTTTCCAATATACTGTTTTTGGCACCCCCTACAGGTTAACATGTAAACTACATGGGTTGTAGTACAATTAATGTAAAAATTTATTTTATGTATTCAACTCTTGTCACCCACGACATACAATACATGGCATACCAAAAGGGCAATATATCCGAGCTAAGCGTAACTGCTTAAGTCTTGAAGACTATAATAAACAGGCAGACATCATAACAGAAAGACTAATGAACAGAGGCTATGATAGTAACATATTGAAAAAAGCCCGCAGTGAGGTTGATTTAATATCTAGAGATACGTTACTAATGTACAAAGATAAAAAAAGTAGCATTGATAATAAAAAATGTAAGCCAAAATTCATTACAACATATAGCATGGAATATACAGAAATATGTAAAATTATAAGATGTAATATTCCAATATTACAAACAGATCCAGGACTAAAAGACATTGTAAGAGAGGGATGTGATTGTGTCTCAAGAAAGGGGAAAACGATTGGAAACTATGTGTCACCATCCGATTGCACAAAGAAGTCAGGCAATATATGTTGGTTAAAACAACGGAAAGGTTTTTTTAAATGCAGAAAGAAAATATGTAAGACCTGTGACTATGTAATAGAGGGTGACACATTTACTTCAACTACCACAAACAAAATACATAAAATACATTTTTATATTAATTGTACTACAACCCATGTCGTTTACATGTTAACCTGTAGGGGGTGCCAAAAACAGTATATTGGAAAAACTAAAAGATCCTTAAAGGATAGATTTTTGGCACATGTAAGATCTATTGAAGATCCAGAATCTGACACTCCAATTGCACGACACTTTAGGGATAATCATAATTCAGATACAAAATTACTATCTGTTCAAGCAATAGACCATGTTCCACAATGGAGGAGAGGGGGTAGTAGAGAGGAGAAATTAGATCTAAGAGAGGTCTTCTGGATCTTTACAGCCAGTACCTCTATCCCCTATGGATTGAATTTTAGGAGAGACATTGATCTGTGTGTCTAACTAAATATATATCCCTTTAAATCTCCTTAAATCCTCACAAATCTTCTTAATGAATCCCCAACTTTTTAATTCAGGTATTTCTAAATAAATTAGGTATGTCTATATGCTACACATTTTTTATAGACAAGTGTACACTAAAGAGGTGATCAACTATATAAATTAGGCTTTAAATAATATATGATACCATTACTGAGAGAAATAGTAGTTTCCTTTTTGAATAAAGATGTTGAATAAAATTATATATTAAGCAAGATTGCTATATACAAAACTTTGTATCATGATAATATGCCTGGTTAAAATTAGAAATTAGAGATAATGTATCACAATTAGGTAAACAAGTTCATATAGAATTGTTAAAATCAATAAGGATGCTTGAATTAAAGTATATGTACCTTTAAGAAATTCTCTATTTAAACATAGAGGAGTCTGGGTATCCTGTAAGCAGTGAACAAGTGCTATCCTAGCACGAAACATGTCTGCAGCAGGAACCCAGCAGTCCTTATTCACTGTATATTAATTGTTTAAAGCTGTGTCAGTTTAGACTAAGCTTTAGTCTGTTTTTACTACTTGGATCAAATAAAGCTTTCTTTTTATCTTAATCTCCGGGAAGTGCCTGAGTTACCTTTTGTATCCTCTTATATATATATATATATATATATATATATATATATATATATTATTTGTATCACTGGGGAGATAGAGAAATTTTACGTTGAGAGAGTTAGTGTCCCAACAAAAGAAGGAATGTTATGGATTACTGTTGTAAGTGAAAATTCAGCACTCAATATATATGTGAGCAAAAGAAGATTTACTATCTCCCTTCTAATGATTAGACCTAAACTGTTAACTCCTTGACTTGGTTGGTTGCAAACACAAATTAGTTTTTCCCCCTTTGAATATATAATTTTTACTTCCAGCCATAGGTCACATTGCCATGGCACAATAAGCACCTTTACCACCCAAAGGGATTAGAGCCAGACAATATTAACCACTACCTCATATATACTATGTCTCAAAAAGTACAATATGTGCCATAACTGTGATTCATCTATATATTATGTATACTACACTTTTTAAATATATACTTACACACACACACACACACACACATATATATATATATATATATATATATATATATACATACACATACATAATATATATATACACTCTATACACAGATATATGTGTGTGTATGCATATATATATATATATATATATATACATACTCTATAGACACAAATATATGTGTGTGTATATATATATATATATATACACACACACACACACATACACTCTATACACATCAAATATACTATTTTTGATCTTAAGAGGCAGGCAGCAGCCAATGAGTTAAATGTTAGCTGACAGTGCCTGTAGTAGGACTGGAGGAAAATAAGACTCACTTGAACTCTTAACCTTAAAGTGATGTCTAGTGCATTATATATGTGAGTTGTATTGGCAGCAGGAGAGCTACATACATTTTGCTCTGCACCCGAATTAACAACTACATAAGCCGCAGACTCACCCCCTCTCCCTCCCTTCTCTTACCTTAAACCTGCAGGATTCAGGAAACAAGCAAGGAGGGAGTGTAGTATGCTGCCACTACGCAGTAAATCTAGTTCAGAGGATTCAGTGACAGACTCAGTGCGGGTGCCCTCCAGTCACACTACTTGAACAGTAACCCTTACCTTACCCTTGTGTACAGTACTTTGATCCCCCTCCCGTCTCAGTCTGGGGTGACTGCCTTTTTGTCACACTGCTCGAGTGTCACTGTGTCAGGACTGACTTCCCTGCTCAGTAACTTCTCCTCCTCTGCTGCCTGCTTCCCCCACACAGCTGCTGAGCGCTTATGGGGCTCCTGTTTTGTTTGCACACTGCACGCCACTAACTAAACAAGCGTCTCTCTCTGCACTTAGCGGCATGAGCCCACCGCTCAGTGTCCTAGTGGGTGGTACTGCCACCTGACACTTATTTAGTTCTAGCATCTTTAGCTCCCTAGGCCCTACATTCTGCAAAGTTAAAGCGGCAATACAAAATTATTATTATTTTTTTTTAAATATCAATGTATTGCCGCTCTAAGTTTGTGCACCCTCCCTGCTGGGTGCCCTAAGGCAAATGCCTAACCTGCCATTATGCAAGCACCAGGCCTGGTAGCATGAGTTCCAAGAAGCTGTCCTTGTAGGGTCACGGCCCTGGATAACTCAGCGGGATCCATATCATGGCCCGTTTGTTATGTCAGGTTAGGTGAAGTCCCAGAATCAGACCTGAATGCTAGAATGATAATTAACAACACACTAGCAAACTGAGTATAAACCAGGACCTGACCCCATGACAGCCTCTCTGGAAAAGAATAATACAAGGTGAGATGTTACTCACGTAATCCAAGTAATACCACAAAGATGCTTGATTGAAGATAAGCGGTCAGGATTAAACGTAGTCAGGCAGGCAAGGATTTAGCAACGTAAGATCCAGCAACAAGGTAGATTCAGATTAGAGAGGGATTATCTGAGACGTGGTCAAGTAAGCAAAGTTTGTTAACAGTAAATCAGGCAGCAAAGTATCCTCAGGTTTGAAGGGGTTAAACAGACGTGGTCAGGCAAGCAAAGTTTGTTAACAGTAAATCAGGCAGAAAAGTATCCTCAGGTTTGAAGGGGTTAAACAGAGACGTGGTCAGGCAAGCAAAGTTTGTTAACATTAAATCAGGCAGCAAAGTATCCTCAGGTTTGAAGGGGTTAAACAGAGACGTGGTCAGGCAAGCAAAGTTTGTTAACAGTAAATCAGGCAGAAAAGTATCCTCAGGTTTGAAGGGGTTAAACAGAGATGTGGTCAGGCAAGCAAAGTTTGTTAACATTAAATCAGGCAGCAAAGTATCCTCAGGTTTGAAGGGGTTAAACAGAGACGTGGTCAGGCAAGCAAAGTTTGTTAACAGTAAATCAGGCAGCAAAGTATCCTCAGGTTTGAAGAGGTTAAACAGAGACGTTGTCAAGCAAGCAGAGTTTGTTAACAGTAAATCAGGCAGCAAAGTATCCTCAGGTTTGAAGGGGTTAAACAGAGACGTGGTCAGGCTAGCAAAGTTGGTTAACAGAATATCAGGCAACAAAGTATCAAAATGAGTACTCACAAAGCCACAGCAAGGAAAAAAACAAACGGGCATCAGGGGAAGGACAGGCCGGAATTTTAACCCAGAGTGATGTCAGCAGAATGGGACGGCTTCAGGGAGCGTGTCAGCAGAGTGAGACAGCTTCAGAGGCAAAGGATGTTGCTAAGCAACACAGCAACAGAGCCTCAGAAGCAAGAGTGTGACAGGTGGCTTGTATTAATTAGCTAATGTTTTAAGTTATTATGAATGCAGCCAAATCAATATCTTTATTGAGACCCTATGGTGTTAAGTTTGTGAATCCAAAAGTTATCTCACCTCTTAAGGTGGAGTTCTCTACTTATCCCTTCTGGTGGGGTCTTTACATGTTCTACAATAGTACCCCTCAAACATCCAGGGTCTTTGTTATGACACATCTTATAGTGGTAATAAAGCACAGAAAGGAAGGAGCATGGGAGTATTAAAACATATAAACTTTATTCCAAAACTAATAAAAGCCTGGATACACAGGCTATAAAACATATGAGTGTACAAGGAGGTCAGCAAGCTGGTGCTCCTTCCTTTCTGTGCTTTATTACCACTGACCTACCATAGTGCAGCACAGCCAGTGGGAGTTTACATTCTACTATGAGCTCCTAGGACTGTTGGAGCTGATCAGCTTTAGAACCTATCAGAACTGACCCTCCCCCCCCCCCCCCAGTGTTACAGAGGAGCATTCCAGATCTCCAATCAGAGAAAGAGGGGAGGAACCGCCAAACATCCAGATCTATTCCAGAGAGACACGCCGGACACACCCACACGCAGGGTCTGCAGGAGAAAGGCGGAATCACACAGTGCCAAGGAAGGGCATTCAGAACTTTGGGAATCCCTAAGCGATGGAGTCTGAGTGAGCCCTGACCGCTCCATATCCTGCCTGCATGAACCAGCAGCGTTCCTGTGAGCCAGGAAGGGTAAGCTTTGACTAGTTTTTATTACAAGCTTTACCTGCTCATAGTGACTGTTCTGTGGCTGTCCCACTTTACACTAGGATTTATAGTGGGTCCTATATTGCCCATATCACGCAATCTTTTTATTGGGAGAGACTTCCTTGTTGTGCTACATCTTATAGTGGGCTGATAAACTATGTGTTTCTCCTTTTTTAATGTTTTTTTATATGTTCTAGAAGTCTTTTTTTGTATGGTCTTGTCGTACAACCTGTGTACTGTAATTTGCAACTGCATTCTAGAAGATTGACCACGTATTCTGTTTTCCAATTGACCAGTATTTTAATATCAAAGACATTATTCGTGGAAGTAGAAGTCACCTGTTTTGTTGACTTCTGTTGGTTATAATGATGTTTGCATGCTACACAATTAAGCCTATCGCATTTATAAAAGCCTACTGAATTTAATTGTAGACATGTGCGTTTCGTTTCTTTCCGAATTTAAATTCGGACGAATTTGTCAAATTCGGAGATTCGGATCGATTTGAATTTCCGAATTACCGTAGCACCGAATCTAACGAATAAATCTGAATTAGTTCATACCGAACTTCCGAATTTACGAATCGAATCCGAACCGAATACATCCAAATTTATTCGAATCCGAAACTAATGCATTCGAATGTATCCGAATTCGAATTGATCCGAAAACGAAATTCGAAAACATCCGAATCGATCCGAAACAAACTGAAACAAATTTTTCTGCCTCGCACAAGTCTATTTAATTGTAACCAGTTCCCAGTGATGTTCCTTTTCTTTCTGAGCTTGCTTGGGGCTAGTGTAGATTTGACATTTTTGTTCTTTCTGTAGATAACGTGTGGTCCCTTATTACTTAGGTTTTGTGGCATAGGATCGTATCTCAGTACATGTCAGTGTTTCTTTAGGATCTTTTCTATATCTCTTAACCCTTCATTATAAGTGGTGATGAATGCTAAATTCCTCTGTTTTTTGTTCTTTTTCCTATATTTCTCCCCTACATTCAAAAGATCCTGCCTTTTCATTCTTTTTTGTTATAGGCTTTTTGGAGATTCCCTTCCATATATCCTTTAAACAATAATTTTCCTTTGAGTATTTCAGATTAGTTTTCGAAATCCTCTACCTTGGTAAAATTCCTTTTCAGTCTCTGGAAATATCCATATGGTATAATATTAATCCAATGTTGATGATGTTCACTCCTAGCACTCAATTACCCAATACTATCAATGGGTTTCTTATAGAGTTTGGTTAGAATTTTATTCTCTTCAGAAAATAGAACAAGATCAAAAAATTTAATTTCAGTTCTACTAATTTTATCTGTAAATTTTAAATTAAAATCATTCTGATTTATATAGGTTATGAACTCCTTCGACATCTCATTATTTCCTTCCCAGATTAATGCAATATTGTCTATAAATCTGGCCCAAATGTTTATATATTCAGAGTATGGATTATTGTTTCAAATATGTGCTTCTTTTCAGAGTCCCATATAAATATTGGCGTAGCTAGGGGCAAACTTGGTCCCAATCACTGTGCCACCAATCTGTAAATAGAACTCCTCATCATATTTGAAGTAGTATTTTTTTTCCAATATAAATTTAATGAACTCAGTAATACAATCTTTTCTATTTTCTTTAAGATTAGTGAGTGTATTTAATCAATGTCTAATTGCTTCTATCCCTTTGTGATGGGGGATGTTAGTATATAAAGAGCTTACATCATACATAGAGTAATCAATCTATAATTTTATTTCCATTCTACCTCCGAAAGTTTCTGTATAATATGTGGAGTATCTCTGATCTAAGCTTTAAGCACAGGTACTAAAAGTTGGAGGAAAGAATCTACATATTCAGACAATTTTGTTGTTAATGACCCTATCCCCAAAATAATAGGTTTACCTGGGGGATTTTGTTGATCTTCATGTATCTTAGGGAGGTGATATAATGTGGCTGTCTTAGATGTATCTTGGTCTAGAAAACTGAACTCATGGTCATTAAGTATCCCCTCATGTCTTGCCGTATCCAGCAGACTTTTATATTCTCTAAGGAACAAGAGAGTTTGATCCAGGGGTATTTTCCTATATGTCACCTTGTCTTGTAAAATCTTTTTGCTTCTTTGATAAAATAATTTCTGTCTTGTATCACAATACGACCTATTAGCATAGAATAATTGGAGAGCCTTCAGTCTGAAGTATGATTCCAGGCAATTCTAATAAATATCATTAAAAATCCTAATAGATATAAATGGTTACATGTATTGTAACAAAAGAAAACATTAAAAACATATAAGAATAATAGATAAAGCAAATATCAAAAATTGGTAGCTTAGTGATAAGTCCCAATGTCCAATAAGTAAAACCTTAGTATTAAGATAAAATCCTAAAGTGGTTCTCAGGTAATAGGTGTGTATCCAAAAAGAAAAACTTGAATCAAATGTTAAATTACATAAGTCTTTACTAATAGAGCACTATGGAAAAATAAAAAGAATAAGAATAAAAATAAAAAATAAAAATAAAAAATAATAAAAATTAAAATTAAAAATGAAAAAGTGGTAAATGCAATAAAAATGTATATTGAACTAGTGAAGGGTTAATCGTTGAGAGGGGTAAATCCTTGTGCAGTATTATCCTTGTGAAGTGTTATCCCAATCCGCTGTAGATAACCAAAAAAAAAGTATTAACAACAATGTGCAAAATCTCCTAACAGTGTAAAATAAATGGAGATTTGCTTACCAGTAAGAAACTTGAGCCTCAGTCTTTCTGAATCAACATGTTTCAGCCCAACCTGGGCCCTTTATCAAGACATATTGAGGCTTATGTGATGATGGCTATTTATATGTATATTACCCAATCAGAATCATAGCTCCTAATGGGGAACAAAATGCTAAAAACTGAGATGCGTTTCCACATTTTCAGATCTGGTACTACTTCCGGTTAAGGAAATTCATAATTTTCGTATCCGGTACTACTTCCGGTTTGAAAATACGTCATTTCTGGTTGTGGTTATGATGTAGTTATATCGATATATTGTATTCTCTCATGTAGGTCACCATCTTAATTCGGGGCTTAAGTGTTTCAAGTGTTGGCATCAAAAGTTTATGTGCCTTTATTCCACTCTACTTAGTTATTTGCTAATATAGTGGCTATATATATTAAAATGCAAAACCGTTAGACACTAGATATTAAATGTAAACATCCTCTCTTCTAAAAAAGAGATTTATTGAGAGAAGCTATGACGAGACGCACATAAAAAATACTATTAATGAAGTAGGAAACATGAACAGAGATTCCATGCTTACATACAAACCCAAATCAATCACAATGAATAATGACCTCCTTGATATCCCCTTCATCACACAATACAGTGAAAATAAGGGTATTGTAGAAAAGATCATTACTAAATACTGGCATCTACTTAAAGATGATGATGTCACAGAAGAGAAGTTAAGGGACAAACCACAGTTTATCTACAGAAAAGCAAGGAATCAAAAGACTATATTAGCTCGGAGCATACCAACTTCCAAATCAAACACAAACATATTAGACATTAAAGGAAACAGAATTAAATGTTTTTTCCCATGCCACCTATACAAGGCATGCAGATGTGGCAAAAAAAACTGATACATACATATCAAAAACCAAAAGCAAGAAGTTTGTGATGAAAGATATGATCAGATGTGTAGATAGAAATATTGTATACCTCATAGAATGTGGATGTGGACTCCAATACATTGGTTGAACTTCATGTAAGTTTAAGGACAGGATAAGGGAACATCTCCAACAGATCAAATGGAATAAAGAGGATCTGCCCATATACAAACATTTTAAAGAGAAACACAAGTGGAGTGATCTCCCTTTCAAATATATGTGTATTAGCAAGGTTCCAACAGATTGGAGGGGTGGGGATGCAGAAAAGAGATTACTCCGTTTGGAATCCAAATGGATTTTCCTAATGGACCGCATTTATCCTAAGGGTCTTAATGCCAACTTTGAAGTAGTGCATCTATTTTAACATCCAGTCTAATGTTAATATATTAGTCCCCAACACTATTTTATCTACCTAATCATCTAATGTTTACCCACTAGTCCCCGACACTATTTTATCTATCCTTCCCATTTAATCTATCGGTCCTTTTTTAAGCAGATGTTAAAGTATTTTTTTAGGTTTATTAACTCCAGTTTATGATGATTGACATTGGTTATATATATATGTTGTACTAACTTCCATGTCTGGTCATACTAGACTTAGTATTTAATGGACAGATTCTACTGATAAGATAGGTTTGATAATGGTCATTACCCTTTTTTTTCCTTTTTGTCTATTTTTTAAGATTCGCAATTTAGCTAGGATATGGATCATTAAAAAATAACTAATTGATTGAATAATTGATTGATTAATTAATTAATTAATAAACTTACTATAGCCTTATGTACATATATACAGTTAATAACATATAGACATTACGATGTACATATTTCGCAAAATTGTAATCCAGTTTTACACTTGTATATATTTTTATATATCCATCTTTTAAGATATTTAAACACATACTTGTGTTATTTATATCTGGTTTTAATATTTTAGAGAAACTTGAGCCTTCCTGAGAGGAAAAGTTTATTATTATTTTTTAACTTAATTTTCTACATCCTAATTATTTTTTTAACTTTTATATTTTTTTTACTTTTTTAACTTTTTTAATCTTATATAGTTTTGTGTTAGAATTATGATTAACGCTATGCACCAATATGGAATTGCTGCATGTAAATGTGCAATTCTATAGCAAATTGCAAGTTTTTTAGAATAGTAGTATTATTCTTATTATTTTGTTAATACTTCAATAAATGTGTTAATAAACTTTTTCTCTTTTTAACACATGATACAAAAGTATTTTAAGGATTATAGCATCTGCTACCAAAAAGGATTATAATATTCTATGCAGAAATCCATTTACATTTAATATCTTGGGGCCTATTTAACACAGTGCGGATCAGGTCCAACAGACCTTGTTGAATGCGGTCTAATGAGAAGGCCTATGCAAAAATTTAGATAATTATTTATATAGTGGCAAGGACTAGGCATTATTGTGAATAGCAGAGATAACCTCAGGTTCAAGTTTTAGACAAACCATATTACTAGGTCTGTATTATTTAAACTTGTACTCTCCAAGAGATTCTAGGCAACTACCTTAAACCTAGCCTATACCACTGTCTGAAAATAGAGAGTCAGAGTCCTTCCATGTGCATCGGGCGTCTGCAACAATCCGATGGTGTGAGAGGAAATGTTTCTCTGTTAAAAAGTGGTGACTCATCAGTAGATGTCTTAGCTGCTGATCACAAGTAGTAAGCTCGGCAGCCCTCACAGAGCGTCTGACAGTTCCGATCTTTGGGACCATGAACTGTTTGGAGAGAGTATATAGATATCCCGGAAACAGTCTCCCTATATGCTGCAGCTCCTTGACAAATCTCAATCTCCCGTCTACCGACCGCTTAGCCAGGGTATGTTGATTAAGCTTCTCCCTTGTAGGAGTGGTAGAACCAGGATAAGTACCCATAGGAGAGTCTGGGTGGGTCTTGTTAAGTGCAGCAACTTTAACGGTTTCACTTGGGTCAGTAATAGAACTTTCATTGTGTTCCTCTTCATTCAGATTTTGCAGTTTTGCTAAAGTTGGTGCTGGCTCGTGTGTCATATTCTCTTCTGAGAAGTTGTCCCTCTCTGCTCTCAAACTCCCGGTAAGGGAGGTGAACTGTTCCTCCATCTTCTGTGATATCTGTTGCAGGAGCGCCATTATATCTGCCGCCATAGTTGTATATAATAGCTGGATCTCTGTTGACAGCATTGTATGTGATATAGGAGTGTAGCTAGAGCTGTATAGTGTGTTACTCTCAGCAGACTAGAGCTTACCCAGTCTGATGTCTATCCGGGGGGGATTTTTGACGATGTGATACAGGCCGCTGCCGGCAATCTCAGTTGGTTCGGATTTTCTATAGTCTGGATCACAGTAAAAAAGGTATCAGTTGACTCCGGATCTTCTACTCAATGTAAACCATAGGTTATAATGATAGATCATTTGTTAGTATATATATATATATATATATATATATATATTTGTCATATATATTGAGGTATAGTCAGAGCTACTGGAATTCATGATTGAACATGGCCACAGCTCAGCCATGCCCCCACGATTTAGAATTTTAATATATATTGCATTATAACACAAAATCATTTGTACATTTATATATATATATATATATATATATATATATATATATATATATATATATATATATATATATATATATATATAAAAATATATATATATATATATATATATATATATAGCTACTATATTAGCAAATAACTAAGTAGAGTGGAATAAAGGCACATAAACTTTTGATGCCAACACCTGAAACACTTATGTCCCAAGTTAAGATGGTGACCTACATGAGAGAATACAGTATATCGATATAACTACATAATTACCGCAACCAGAAATGACGTATCTTCAAACCAGAAGTAGTACCGGATATGGTAATGACGAATTTCCTAAACCGGAAGTAGTACAGGATACAAAAATGTGGAAACGCACTCCATTTTTGGCATTTTATTCCCCATTTGGAGCTATAATTCTAATTGGATAATATACATGTAAATAGCCATCATCACATAAGCCTCAATATGTCTTGATAAAGGCCCCAGGTTGGGCCGAAACACGTAGATTCAGAAAGACTGAGGCTTGAGTTTCTTATGAGTTTCATGAGTATCATCCTGTATCAGACCTAATTGACACAATATCTTTTAATTCTCGGCTGCATTATTTTTAACCATATAGTTATCCCTTAGAAATGTATCCTTCTTTTGTATTCTCCACTAGATTCTCAAATCTTTTAATTTTATTTAGATTTTCCTAATCTAACTCCCTGTAGTATACATCTCCCTTAAAGGAATTCAGGAGTTTATGTCTAATATCAGTTATGTCTTCTGTAAACATATTTACTTTATTGTTCCTATATTTAATTAGTATATTCATAAGTGCAATAGAGCATTCTTCTAGTGCTGTTTCTCATTCTGATAATAATTCTATTCTTTTTCTAAAAAAATGGGTAACTTCTCTAATTTTAAGCCTTGGGGGATGATGCAATATTTAATGTATCTATCTAAATTATTACTGTCATGCCAGTTGAGCAATTGTTTTCCAATTTCTCAATTAATATGTTATGGTTATTCAAGTTTTAATGACTTTCCAGAGTGATTTGTTCCTCATTTATAGAAAGATTTCTTTTTTTAGTAAGGGGATCAAAATATGCCCCATATTAAAAATGTTGTCTGTACAAGTCTAATATATACATACATACATATATATATATATAAAAACACATATAAAACACCTATATACACATGTGGATATATATATATATATATATATATATATATATATATATATATATATATATATATATATATATACAAACTTTGCCGGCCTTTCCAATCAAATACTTTAAAACATGAAAAATGTTTTTATTCGATTTTAATATTTTTTTATGTGTTTTACTGTGTATTTCCTGCAAATATTTAGCACTCCAATGTTCTTCATTTAGAAAAAAAAATATTTGTACTTATAAATATTTATTTCTACATTATATATCTGTACATATATCTATACCTGTGTAGATTCATATGGATATATAGATATATCAAAAAATCATATATATATATATATATATATAGAAACTGAATGGGAGAACTAAATTGCACAATGGTCTCACACATCTGCATTTATTGTTGGATGCTACATTGGATGCTGAACGTGAGTGGGCTTTTTGAGATTTCTGTTGATATATATATGGCTCGATGATCTAAAGCTCCCCACCCAGGTGAGATGATCTAAGAAGTCTTGTCAGTTTGGCAAGGTCCCTCAAATCATTTTTGAAAGTTTTACCATGAAAGATGATGATATCTGTATGTAGGGCTCTGTATGTGAAATACATACACCTTCATTACAATATAAGGTGTCAAACAATCACAAAGATTTATGTAATTTCTCTCCGTGACAGAGAGTTTTTGATCATCATGTCCATAGTGACCTAAATTAGATCTTGCTTTGTGTCTGAAAAGTAGCTATTCTACATGATACATATATTTATTTTGCTATGCAAGTATACTTTATCTACGTGTGGCATTAAACAAAAGTATATACACCTAGATTAAAAGTTTTGTGCTAAATAGGGTGCATAAAGAAAGCAATAAAATGATCGGTACCGCACATTCCATAGCGCTGCCATTACGAGTTACTGAAAAACCTCCTTGTGCTTTGCGTTATGGTACGTTAAGCTCCATACCGCACCAAAGCCAAGGGCTGAGTTTAAGTGTTTGTGCACGCTTTCCCCATAAACATCAATGGGGAGAGATTGTGTGAAAACAACACCTTCTATCGCGGTATGGCAAATCACTGTAACACAACCCCACTGATGTCTATAGGGAAAAGAAAGTTACTTTTAAATCTAACACCCTAACATAAACCCCTAGTCTAAACACCCCTAGTCCACCGCCCCGACACTAAATGAAGATATTAACCCCTAATCCACTGCTCCTCGACATCGCCGACACTAATAAAAGTTATTAATCACTAATCCGCTAATCCCCGATATCGCCGACACTAATAAAAGTTATTAACCCCTAATCCTCTGCAGCCCAACATCGCCAACACTAATAAAAGTTATTAACCCCTAATCCTCTGCCCCCCAACATCGCTGACACATAAGTTATTAACCCCTAATCTGCTGCTCCCCGACATTGCCAACACTAAATAAACCTATTTACCCCTAAACCGCCAGCCCCCCACATCTTAACTAATAAACTAAACCTATTAACCCCTAAACTGACAACCACCCATATCATAACAAATAAACAAACCTATTAACCCTTAAATTGCCACCCCCCACATTGCAAAACACTAAATTAAACTATTAACCCCTTAATCTAACTTCCTATTAACCCTTAAATTGCCACCCCCGACATTGCAAAACACTAAATTAAACTATTAACCCCTTAATCTAACACCCCCCTAACTTTAAATTAAAAGTTACAATATAACTATTTTAAAATAAAAAAAGCTTACCAGTAAAATAAAAATAAAAAAACTAAGATTAAACTATAAATTAACCTAACATAACTATTCTAATAAAATAAAAAAACTACTTATTAAAATTCCTTAATTACATATTTAAAAAGCCTAACACTACGAAAAAATAAAAACCCTAAATTACAAATTTAAAAATTCCTAATACTACGAAAAAATTTAAAAACTTTAACATTAAAAAAACAATAGACACTAAAAATATGAAAAATAAAAAAATCTAAGATTACAAAAAATTAACGGAATTATCAAAAATAAAAACAATTACACCTAATCTAATAGCCCTATATAAATAAAAAGCCCCCTAAATTAAAAACTCCCCCTAACCTACAATAAACTACTAATAGCCATTAAAAGAGCCTTTTGTAGGGCATTGCCCTAAGTTAAACAGCTCTTTTACATACAAAAAATTACAAAGTCCCCCCAACAGTAAAACCCACCACCCAACCAACCCCCCAAAATAAAAAACCTACGTCTAAAAAACCTAAGCTACTCATTGCCCCCATATCGGCATTTGTATGTGCATTGCCCTTAAAAGGGCATTCAGCTCTTTTACTGCCCTTAAAAGGGCATTCAGCTATTTTACTGCAAAAAGCCCTAATCTTAAAAAAAAAACCACTAACCCCAGAATATCTACTCACGGTTCCTGAAGTCCTGACATCCATCTCCATCCAGGTGGCGAGAAGTCTTCATCCAGGCGGCGAGAAGTCTTTATCCAGGCGGCGATATCTTTATCCAGGACCAGTGATGACATCCTGCGTGGAGCTTCCTCTTCATACGATCACCACTGTACACTCAAGTTGAATGCACAGTATCGGTTTTAAAATGGTATACCTTGCATTCTTATTGGCTGATTTGATTCTTCAAATTCAAATCAGCCAGTAGGATGAGAGCTATTGAAATCCTATTGGCCATTCAAATCAGCCAGTAAGATTTCAGTAGCTCTCATCCTATTAGCTGATTTGAATTTGAAGAAATAACACACAAGGGAAGAAGTAACACACAAGGGAAAATTGGCAACAGAATAGTAATAGAAATATGACACATAACACTGTAAATACACAAAACAGACACTTTAGAAATGTTTCACGTAGAGAACAACACAGCCACTTAGGAAGGGGGAATTGGAGAGAACACAGGGGAACACAAGGGAATTTTTGATAAAAATTACAAGAGAAATTATTACAAAGAAAGAGATAGAAGATATAATGATAATGCCAATTACACTGAACATTCACTGAACAATTGGGGAATTCACAGTAATAGTTTCACTAGAGAATCATAACACAGAAGAAACAATTACTATAATAGATCACAGCAATACAACAGAAGACCCTACGAGAATTTTAGGAACACAAACAATTACAATAAGGGAATGAATCACAAAAAATGGACACTTCACACTGATAATAGATTTGACTCACTACAGGAAGATAGAGGAGATTATGAAACATATGAGAATATTCCAACACCCACGCCAGAAACATCATCTTTTTTAGAGGAGGGTCCCACAAAAACACACAACCCACAAAAGGGAAAAGAAGACTAGAGGATGTAGAGGTAGAGGAAGAAAGAAAATCAATGAAGAAACCAAAATAGCACATACAGGTATATTCAATTTGAGTAAAATAGAACTGAACGATTAATAAAAATAAATACTAAATAGAGGTCTTTCTTTTGCACCAGCATGCAAGCTGAACACATTTGAAACCCTTATTAATGTAAATAAGTTCACAAGAAAACTAACCCTACAAAGATATTTTAAAAAAAACCTCATAGAACGGAACACAAAATCTGGCAATAGCTACATGCATACTAACCTCTAAGAAAAATCAACTTTCTTCCCTATGCAAGATAAGGGATGTGCAGTAAAAATGATAATACATTTATATTCCTAAAAATAGAACACCCCAGAACACCAGTGTTCTACTTTCTGCCGAAAATTCACAAAGATCTAACCAATCCATCAGGCAGACCCATTATTTTGGGAATAGACTCCTTAGCCTCAAACCTATCCCAATATGTCGATCACTTTTTGCAAAAAATATGTTCAAATATTACCCTCACATTTGAAAGATACTAAATATTTCTTAAATATAATACAGGACATTAAATGGGAACCACCTGGCCACCTGTGATGTTAGCTCTTTGTACACATGTATAGAACATACAAGTGGCAAGGAGGCAACAAACAAATACATTAGAAGAGATAGTGAAATGTCTAATATGCAGGATAAGTTTATTTTAGACTGTATTGATTTTATTCTTAGCAACAATTATTTTAAGTTCAATGGGAGTTTTTACTTCAAAAAAGAGGCACATATATGGGCACAAGATTCGCACCAAGTTTCACAAACTTATTTATAGGATATTTTGAAGAAAAATACATAATAGACACAACCTGGAGTGCAAATGTTATGCTCTATAAAAGGTTCATAGATTATATATTCATCTTGTGGCAAGGAGACCAAGAATTCCATGAGCTATTTATGGAAGGTATAAATAGCAATGATGTGGGTGTCAAATTCACACATGAAGTGAGTAAAACTAAAAAAAAATTTTGGATATAGATATAGACATAAGGATGACACTATAGTAACCACCACCCACTTCAAAATGGTGGATGCAAACAGCTATATAGATTATAGAAGCTGCCACCACAATAAATGGAAAAGAAATATACCAAAGGGACAACTCTCAAGAATTAGGAGAAATTGCACAAATATCGCAGACTATGACACACAATCAGGAATATTATATAATAAATTCCTAGAGAAGGGCTACAATCCTAATAATGTCATGAATACAAGAAACTAAATCAGAAAAATAGAGAGGAATGATCTCCTAAAAATTAAATCCAGAGAGACCAGAGATGAAAATATAGTAGAAAATTTCAGAATCCCCTTTATAACGACATATTCCAGCCAACATAAAAAGATCCAGAAAATATTTTTGAAACATTGGCACTTAGTAAGAATGGTAAAAAGAAAGACAGCGCCTCATAGTGCAAGTGGGTTCCAACAATAATGGATCACAATGAGAAAATAACAAGTGGTAGTATACTCACAAGGATATTGGCACCTTTGTTGAAAGAGGTGCAAATAAGCAGACTGACATTTAAATCAGCAGTCAGTACACTGGAGCCAAATGGATTCAAAATTCCTGGGTGGGCCGCTGTGGACTCTCCTCTGTGAGTAAGAGCAGGATCCTCTGGTGTTGTGCTGTATAAACAAGCAGCAAGCGGTTGGTTTATGCGTGTAGTACACGCTAGAGACAGGAATGTTGGAAAGGGCAACGCTCCAGATAATCGGAAGAATAGTATTGTCTGATAATGACAACTAAAACTTGGAAGGCAAAGTAAAAAGCAAGTAATGCTATGGTGAATAAAGTTAAAAACACTTTATTGTACGAGCTTAGGACACGTTTCTCGGCCACAAGCTCCTGGCCGTTTCATCAGGTAAAATGTAAGTAAGAAGTGATCCATCACTTGGAAACAAGATAAACCAAACTCCAGAGATTATCTTTATAAAAGCCACAAATTTGAAAAAACATATTGGCACCTAGTGAATATAAGAAGAGTAACAAAATACAAGATAGAGAACTCAGGGGAGAAAAAAATTGAGGCTTTCTTCCCATGCCACAAATGCAAATTATGTGCACATAGCAACAAAACAAGAAGTGTGAAATCAGAAACTACAGGGGCAGAATTGAAAATTAATTACCTAATAAGATGTACAAATAACAATATCATCTACCTCATACAGTGTTCCTGTCAGCTAAAATATTTAGGACAAATGAGTAGAAAACTAAAAGGCAGAATAAGGGAACACATAAGAAGCATAGAACTAGAAAAAGAAGACACAAGTTTATACAAACACTTCAAAGAAAAACACAAAGGAAACAAAAAAGAAATGAAATTCTGGGGCATTAAGGATTGATGGAAGGGGAGGAAATATAGAAAAAAATACTGTTATACCAAGAAGCAGAACTAATTTACAAGTTTGGTACCCTCCAACCTAGAGGTCTAAATAGTGGACCTAAACCATATTGTCTAACTATCATTATTATTTGGGATATGCAACACTCTAGATGAAAATGTGTCTTGTAATATTAGAATAGCCCCTTGGAAGCTTCCATTACTTTTGTACTTGGAAAGGACTGCAGGCCAGCCTACTCCCCACCGACTATGGACCCTTGAACTTGAGGCAATTCTATGATTTGGGAGACAGGTGCCCAGTGTACATATGGAGTAATTTTACCCTGGATTCAGGTTTACCCCATTTCCATGAATTCCCAGAGACTCTGAGAACTGGAGGGCCCTGAAACAGAGTTTTGGTTCCTGTGTTTTGTTGTCGTATAAGACTAGACTCAGAGACTTAGAATGTTTCAGCTGATTGCAACCTCCTGCTCTAATTCTGGGACCTCCTGTTGTTATATATCTGCATATCTAGTCTAGGTGTAAAGTGTCTTTCTGTTACTGTGTGAGTCATCCATTGTCCTTTTGTAAGTCAGGATCTGATTAGAATCTTGTTACCTAACAATTGTCTGATGTTTGTCTCATTGTATAATATTTGTTTCTATTGATTATGTGGTGACTACCCTTTTTTTTGGAAATGTATAAAAGCTGTGTTTTCTGTGCATTAAAGCAGTTCCTATTCTGACCCTCAAGCATTCAGACTCGGCTAATGTTCTTGGGGGTAGATATAACAACTTGCAACCGTTATTCTAATAGCAGCAGGTATCCAGTGGAGGTTCATTGGTTGGCATTTGGTGGGAGGAAGTGGACTTTAGCGGGTATACTTAGCCTGGGGTACCGAGACCCACTACAATTGGTGGCAGTGGTGAGATCTGCTTCCTCCTTACAGAGCAGTTCCAAACCACCAGTGGGACCTCAATGGCTGAATTCCAGTGGAGATTGCAGGTAGCTCTGGCTAGTTCGATGGCCCTGTCTTGGCAGAGGGCAAACTGACCTGGAAGGATATGGTTCAACGGAAACTCTGGTACAATGCTCTACAGTTTGAACAGGACTATCAGGGGAAGTCACTTCCTACTCCAGAGCAACAATACTGGTTCCAGGTGGATCTACGAATGCTGTTCCTGGGAAAGCAGCCCCGAGAGGAATGGATGGCCGAATAGGACGGGTTGGTCCAGACAGAGATGGAGGTGGATGAAGGGTACCGGGCACTGCAGTGGTATGCGTCCCAGGTGTGTCCGGAGATATAGACAGATGATCCTGCAGAGGGCTATGGTGCAGCAATAAGGGATTTATTGGTATTTTCCTCAGAAGAGTGGCAACCGGAAATGAGCTACCATGAGCTGCTAGACCACAATCAGCAGCCTGGCCTGGAGCTTATGGTCTTGGACAAGAGACCCACACCAGCAGAAGCGCTGGCAACAGGGCAGAGCACCAATGACCTCTGCCCAGCACCTTTGATATCTCTGGAGTCCCAGGGAGAGGAGGTAGTCGACTTCTCTACAAAGCCACAGGCTAAATGGGTAGAAATAAATCTAGCTGACTTTATTTATTATTGTGTGTTTTAACAAGGGAGAATTTGTTGTTAATATTATTTGTTTTTCAAGCTATCGTCCAATTTTTGCAATATGCAATATATATAGCTAGCAAAAATTGAGATTTTAAATAAATTGCAATATTAATTGATGTTTCCTCAATTATTAGTTTATTGTTTTCTAAAAAAGTTTACTAAAGTTTTTTGTTGTTTGAATATAAAATTAGTATTAGTTATTGAGAGAAGTATCATATATATTGGAAATGAAATAGAATTGTAGTAGTTTATTTCTATTGGGTAATAAGTCCATTCTCTTACCATCTGCTGTGAAGCCTATATGCTAAACATTTCCTTTTAATTGTTTCAGGTACTGCCAAATAACTTCTCATGTGAAATTTCAACCATGGCATTCACATGAGGATTAGGCAATTTAAAATCATTTCAGTTATACAATTCTAATTACTTGTTCTTACGCCAGAATTTATATTATTTCAATTCAAGAATTTACTGTTTCCACAAGATCAAATTATTTTTTAGAAAGGTATTTCCATTCTATTTGTATTGAAATAAACAGTGTGAAAATAATGTAAATAATTTAAAATATCCATTATTAACCCCTAGTTCCTTTTGTAAAATCAAACCAGAGAAGGAATATTACCTAATTTATTAAAAAAAAAAAGTATCTGCATATTTCTTATCTCCTGTTATTTATCCCTTTATTCTGCAATTTTTTGTTATACTCAATCAATTTTTTTTTCTTTTTTCATTTACCACTCAAGTATGCATTGTACAAATTTCCAACTCTATCTTTTATTTTCTCTGTTTCTGAGATCATATCCCAATTAAAGGGGCATGGATTCATGATTCAGGTATGCAATGATAACACCTTTCAGCTTTCTTCTGTTTTCAAATGTACTTAGTTATTGTTTTCCTTTGTTAAAAAACATACTTAAGTAGGCTCAGGTGCAACATTGTATTACTGGAACTTAGCTTGGGGGCTATGCATATATGATTCTTGTCTTCAATGCATCTGATGTGTTCATCTAGCTCCCAGAAGTGCATTGATAGTTTGGAGCTGAATTTAACTCTTTGTTTCATCCATAAAATGCACTTACACATTGTAGCATTTTCATCTTCTATGTCATTTACACTGAAGTATTACCCATCTCATCTTTTAATATTATTTTTTACTTCCAATTTTTTTTTGTCAGCATTTTTTTTATAACTTTGCCTTTCTTTATGTTATTTGCATCTATTACTTAGCAAGCATTTATAACATGTTTTTTTTCTGTTTTTTACATATATCTACAATTTCATTGGAATCTATTGGAATATTCCAAATACTACAGTAAGTTTAAAACACTGCCTTTAATATAAATATGCCCAGGTTTAAGTGATTGCAGAAATATAACCCAAGATCCCCTATAGTATTGTTCTCAAACATATAGGGTTAGATTACAAGTGGTGCGCTAGTTATTTTTTTCATTAAAGTGCAAATACTGCTAAAAATGACATTTTAATGTCGGCGGGTTAGTGCATGTATAACAAGTTGAAAGTAAATTGTTTGCATTTGAGTAAAACCTGATGCACGCTAACTTAAAGGGACACTGAACCCAAATTTATTCTTTCATGATTCAGATAGAGCATGCAATTTTAAGCAACTTTCTCAATTACTTCTATTATCACTTTTTCTTCATTCTCTTGCTATCTTTATTTGGAAAAGAAGGCATCTAAGCTAAGGAGCCAGCAATTTTTGGTTCAGACCATGGACAGCACTTGTTTATTGGTGCTGTCCAATCAGCAAGGACAACCCAGGTTGTTCACCAAAAATGGTCCGGTATCTAAACTTACATTCTTGCTTTTCAAATAAACATAGCAAGAGAACGGAGAAAATTTGATAATTGGAGTAAACTAGAAAGTTGCTTATACTTGCATGCTCTATCTGAATCATGAAAGAAAAAATCTGGGTTCGGTGTCCCTTTAAGGACTTTATAGCAACCGCGTTAACTTCTTCTTCCCTTAGACTTCAATTGAGCAAGCTTTCCAAAAAAACTAACACTTATGGCTTGTACACTACCCCGACACCGCTTTATACCTACAGTTCTAAACCTGAAGGTATGTATGAATATTTTAAATCCCAATGCTCTTCACAGAAGAAAATGTTCTTTTTATTCTTATATATATATATATATATATATATATATATATATATATATAATATTTTTTTGTGAAATATATATATCTATACCTATATCTAAATGAATATATGCAGGGTAGTACCATGAGGAAAAAAGCCCTGTATAGGGATGCGTGTAGAAAGTCAAACTTAGAATACTACAAGCTTGATAACCTATTCCACCATAGAAGTCAATGGAGCAAAAAAATCCTACTCGTGCGCAAACCTGATCACATATTCTCATGTGCGATAACCCGACATAAATATATTAATATTTCACATAGCAATGTTCTTCACTTAGAATATGTTCTAATTATTCATAAATACAAATTTCTATATGTATACGAGAGTATTTTGCTAATATATATATATCTGTATCTATATATATACATGCCTATATATGATGTAGGTATATATATATATATATAAATATATATATATATATAGGTATAGAACATTTGAACATTCAAATGTGAAATATTTACAGTAAATACACACTTTATTAAAATAAATAAATAAATATATATACGTTGATTGGAGTAGCCGTGTTAGTCTAGAGATTTAGATATCGAAATAACAAGAGCATTGCATTGAGCAATGATACTTTTTTATTATTGGACTAACTAAACATTTATAAGTTAAGGAGGTGTCGTAAAAATCATGAGGGGGGCTTAGGTAACAGGCAGACAGTGTCCAGTGTTGGAGAACAGACAGGGGAAATATATAGCTATACATAGAGCATATACTGACATAAAGTTATATATCAACATTGAATCAATATCTATAAAGATGTGAAATTGCATATACAGGGGGAATACAAAAATTAAAAAAAGACAAAAGTGTGGACATAGGCTTACCTGTGTACCTATGTATAAAGAATGTGGAATATACAATGTAATTGACTAAATGAAAGTACATTACAAAAAAATCTGATAATGTTTTAAGAATCCAGAGTCCACATTTAGTCCAGAATTAAACAAGTTGAAGTACATTATCATTTTCATTTCAAAGGTTTTTCTTTCCATGGTGTTTTTGAAGTTCCTCTGAGAATTTTGATTTTGAGGTTTTGGATGGAGTGGTCAGGTTGGGGGAAATGGTGACCAACAGGGGTGCAGTAATTTGTTTCACAGTGGTTTTTGATTGAGTGTCTGTGTAAGTTCATCCGAAGGTGCAGTTTTTGGCTTGTTTCTCCAATATAGCATCCCACTTCACATGCAGTGCAATGTATCATGTATACTAGATTTGCAGATATACATGAATATGCCCCTTTAATGTTATATGATTTATTATTGTGATTTGCTGTGCTGCTTTCACAAACATGTTGACATAGTTTGCAGAGAACTTTATAGCAGTACTTTATTCCATTCTGAGTGTTCTTTTTCTCAAAGGGTAGCTTCCTATGTACCAGTTTCTGCTTTAGGTTAGATGTTTGTCTGTATGCCAGGATTGGAGGTTTTGGAAAGATTTTTTTGAGTGTGGGATCCTCTAGGGGTTGTGGCTGTAAGTCTTTTATGATTTTTCGTATCCCTTCCACAGCAGGGTTGTATTTGACTACTAGTGGGATACGTGATATGTTTTTCTTCTCCCTGTATTGTAGCAAGTGTTCACGTGGAGTATTGAGGGCAGAGTTCATTTTTTTATTTATAATCCTGGTTTTGTAACCTTTTTCTCTGAATGATTAGGACAGTGTGATGAGGTGTTTGTCACGGTCCTTGGTATCTGAGCAAATTCTGTGGTATCTTGTAGCCTAAGTGTAGATTATGGATTTTTTAGTGTGATTAGGGTGCGAGCTGGAGCTGTGGAGGTAGCTGCATCTATCTGTTGGTTTCCTGTATACAGATGAGTGCAGTTTGCCATTTGTGATGGATATTTCTGTATCCAGGAAGCTGACATAGTCTCTAGAAAAGTTAATTTTAAGCTTGATTGATGCATGAAATAGATTAAATGATTTATGAAAATGTTCAAGGTTTTTTTCTCCTTCTGTCCATATGATGAAAATATCATCTATGTAGCAAAAGTATTTGAAGGGTTTGTGAGGGTGAGTGGCTAGGCATCTCTGTTCTAAGTCAGCCATGAAGAGGTTTACATAATGTGGTGCCATTTTGGTGCCCATGGCTGTTCCCATGGTTAATAAGTAGATGGAGTGGTTAAAGATGAAATCATTGTGAGTAAGTATATATTCTGTAAGTTTACTGACTGTAGAAGCACTATATGTCTGGTTAGGGCTGTCGGAGGAAAGAAAGTTTAAGCAAGCATCAATACCATATTTATGTGGAATATTGCTGTACAGGGATTCCACATCCATTGTCACAAGTATAGTATCCTCTGGCAATTCTGTTATCTGGCTGATTTTGTTAAAAAAATCAGTGGTGTCTTTTATAAAGCTAGTGGTGTTAATAACTAAAGGCTTAAGAATATTCTCCACTAGGCCCGATATTTGCTCAGTCAGAGTGTCCATGCCTGGGTTCCCTGGTTTGTGGATTTTTGGGAGCATGTAGAATGTCCCTATGCTAGGGTTAGAGGGCACCAGTTTGTACAGTTTATGTTGTGTGTGCTTAGGGAATGTTTTAATTAGTTTTTTTAAGTTGCAAAGTGTATTCCTGGGTAGGGTACTTTTTCAGTTTTTTGTAATAAGTTTGATCTGATAATTGTCTATTTCCCTCTGTGATGTAGTCCTGTGTATTCATGATCACCACTGCTCCTCCCTTGTCCGCAGGCTTAATGGTAATAAGTGTGAGAGGTTATTTTTTTCTGCTGTGTGTTGAGCAGAGATGCCGTTCTCAACCGGAAGCTTTCAATATAGCTGTCCAATTTTGTGTTGCGTCCTGGTGCAGGTGTGAAGATTGTGTTCTTTTTCCTTCCATTGTAATCCTCCATAGTGCTGGTATTTTCTTTGTCATAGAAAAATTCTTTTAGCCGCAATCTCCTGAAGAATTCTTCTAAGTCTGAGTACAGTTGGATTTTGTCTAGATTTGTACTTGGGCAGAATGATAATCCTTTACACAGTACGGATATCTCTGGCCCTGACAGGTAGTAGTTTGAAAGGTTCACAATCCCTGAGGTTTCTGTGTAGTTTTCTTGGTTGGTGACAGTTTGTGTTTTGAATGAGGTGCTGTTATTGTCTGTGGACGTTTGGTCATTTGTTGTTGAAGTTGTAGTTGATCTGTCACCTGGAGCTCTGTTTTCTTGCATTTGGTGTTTTATTCTGTTTTGTGACAGGCATGCAAGTTTCTTCTTTTTCTTTTTGATACAATTTTGTTGTTGTGCTTTGTGGAAGTGTTGCATTTCTTTTTTAATTTCTTCATTGTACCCATTATTTTCTTGTAGTTTTTGTAGTAGGAGCTGCTTTTGGTCTTTTATTTTTTGCTTTTTGCTGTATAGTTGATGAATTAGGTTATTTCTCAGTTTCTCATTGGTAGGTCTGCAAAGTTTTTCAGCATACTCACAGTTGAGTGGTTGCAAGTGGATTCTTAATTTTCAGTCCATTTGGAATGAGATTCATTTTTTTGCAGGATGATAGGAAGTATATATCACTGTTGATCTGTGTTTCTTTTGTGATCAGTTTCATTATTTGCTTCTTATTATGGCTATATTCAGTATCTTCCATAGTCAGGTTGATTGGAGTAGCCGTGTTAGTCCAGAGATTTAGATATCAAAATAACAAGAGTATTGCATTGAGCAATGATACTTTTTTTTATTGGACTAACTATACATTTATAAGTTGACAAGCTTTCGGAAGAGTTCCTTCCTTTATCAAGTCTGAAGCAATACTGACCAATTCAATGGAATTTACAGATTATATCATAAAACACAGAATAGCTAAGAAGACAGAAAGTGCAGGGAGAGGAGGAGGTGTCATAAAAATCATGAGGGGGGCTTAGGTAACAGGCAGACAGTGTCCAGTGTAGGAGAACATACAGGGTAAATATATAGCTATACATAGAGCATATACTTACATGAAGTTATATATCAACATTGAATAAATATCTATAAAGATGTGAAATTGTATATACAGGGGAATACAAAAGTTAAAAAAAGACAAAAGTGTTGACATAGGCTTACCTGTGTACCTATGTATAAAGAATGTGGAATATACAATGTAATTGACTAAATTAAAATACATTACAAAAAATTCTGATAATGTGTTAAGAATGTGTCAACACGTTTGTGAAAGCAGCACAGCAAATCACAATAATAAATCCTATAATATTAAAGGGGCATATTCATGTATATCTGCAAAGGTGGTATACATGATACATTTCTCTGCATGTGAAGTGGGATGCTATTTTGGAGAAACAAGCCAAAAACTGCACCTTCGGATGAACTTACACAGATACTCAATCAAAAACCACTGTGAAACAAAATACTGCACCCCTGTTGGTCACCATTTCACCCAACCTGACCACTCCATCCAAAACCTCAAAATCAAAATTCTCAAAGGCAACTACAAAAACACCATACAGGGCTGGCGTTTGCATAAGGCCTTAGTGCGCACCCTCAGGAGGGCGCAAACTTAGAGCAGGAGCATTTTTTTTAATTTTTTAATTTTTTTTTAAATACAGGTAATGCACCACTATTTTTAACTTTAGCACATCTATGGCTAACAATTTGTACTCCTTTTTTTAATTATTATTATTATTTTATATCATATGTAAAATCTTAAAAACAATGTATGCTGTTTAATTGGCCGCGCCGTGGCGGGAAATGTAACAATCTTCACCTGCACGTCAGTCTGTAGTTGGACGTGCAGGCAGCAGAGGATGACATGGGAGCTGGAGCTTGGAAGGTAAGTGTATATTAGATTGTTGTTTTTTTTTACTTCTGAAACGGTAGTGTGGCGCTGCCTGCACTTCTAAAAAAGGATGTCAGCAGTAAAGATGGTCTGGTCCCTTGCAGACACACACAGGTCACCTGGAGTCCTGGACCCACCACCCCTTCCCGGGCCTCCCCCTGCGTTGCAGCGGGGCAACTCCACACAGCCTCTGGTAACCGCACATACTTGATGGTCAGGCTCAGGGTGATATACCCCACAGCTCTTCTGCTATGACACACACTCTTTCCACCCAGGAGCCAGTAGCAGTTTGTGTTAGGCAAACTATGCTTTACCCAGGGGCACAGAGAAATAAATTGCCTGCTGTTTATTTTTTAGCACCGGTATATTTATATAGTGGCTCCGCTCCAGTTTTCTCACTGTATAGGCAGCACAGTTAATGTCTTGTAACAGCCACGCTATCCTACAACTTTTACCTAGGAAAAATAAAGCAGCTCTAAGTTGATGTCAACAGTTATCACAGTAAATTATTCTGTCTGCCCCAACCTATTGAACAGTTATTGTAGCGTATTTAACTTGCACAGACACAATATCTCCTCTATTAACTGTTAATGAAGGAGATACTGTCCGTGCAAGTTAAGCACTCTACTGCCTTGCTCTGCTCAGTGCTGAGATATCACGCAGTAAGTAGCTGCTGAGCTCCTAAAGCATGAAGGGACACACTGCAATATGTGGGTTTTGAAGAACATATATAGGCATGATGTTTTTTATAGTTAAGAAGATACAATAGCAGGCTGAAAAATGCTTCCCTCTGTGCCTTCCTAACAGTGCCTCAGCTGAACTCAGTAATCAGCTTCTTCCCCAGCACTGAGCAAGCAGACAGCGTGAGGAAGGCACAAACAGTGTAACTCCAGCTTCTTGCAACCCAAGCTATGAAGCAGTACTCCAATTCCCACCCCCTTCAGTGCTGAAATGGCTGCAAACAATATTATAAAGGTGAGTGGGAATAAGATATTTAAAGTTTGAACTGGGTGGTAAAAAGAGCCAGGACAGCAGCCTTTGTTTCTAGTTTGCTATGTGCCATTGGAGTTTACAGACAGGACAGCATGCAATAAGTTTGTTGTGGGCAGCAGGGGTTAACAATAATACAATACACTGTGTTGCAATCAGGGAGTGTTTAATAGATGAGTATACATTTAATATCCTTTGCTACTGGGACTGGCACCAGCACTGTTTTGCAGTTTTGTTATTATTTGCTCTGTTTTAACACAAAAATAAGCATCAGCTGACAGGATCCTACCATGCCCCTTGGTCAATACCTGCACAGCTAACACAGAGCAAGGTGCACAAAACATGTGTTTTTTTCTGCTTCATGGATGATTTTGTGTATTTAGGAGTGGGGACATCTATTTATGAGTGTTAATGACAGTTTTTTATTGTCTACATCACTGTGTGTGAGAGTGTCATGAGATGCAGGACACATGCAGGACACAGCAATGATGGTACAACTCTATTTTATTACAGAGCATGGAAACATGCATCTATTCAGGTTGATTGTACTAACTAACTGCGACACGGACTACCGGACCTAAGCCCCACCCCCAAACTAGTGATATCACATCCTGCTCTCATCACATTTCCCCTTTTTCAAAGGCGAAGCATACATTTGAATATAACAAATAACAAGGTATACGAACAGAGTATACAACAACATTTTTTTTTTTGAACAATATATAAACAAATAGGTTCAGAATATATAAACACATAAATTACATCCTTACTTGGACATCGGGGTAGACTACCCTAGTCCACAGTGACCATGGGATTATTCTGCCCATACTTCTGGTCACTGTTCTAGCTAAAGTCAGTCCCTACATCGGGCCGGAATTTTCACCACTCTTCCGCTTGATGTAACTTTGCATGAACTGTCCTCTGATACAGAAGATGGTGAATAAGAGTCCGCTGGAGGCAAAGATATATCCCTGCTGTGATCTTGCTGAGGGGAAGGCACCTCTCTTCAGAACAGGGGATCCCACCGGTGGTGGTACTGAGGCATCCAGTTCCAGACTCTCCGGTACAGGCTGAAGATGTCTTCGGTTACGGCGTGTAACCGTCCCTCCATCAGTAAGGACTGTATAAGACTGGAGAGCGTCCAATTATCGTACCAGGCGTCTTCCATTTCTTCTCATCATCCGGTTTAATTCTGACACTTTGCCCCGCATTCAGTTCCTGTAAGGGCCAGACAGAATATCTGCCGTCGTAGAAGAATCGATAACCCTTTTTGGCCTCTTCATCCCTCCTAAGGACTTTGTCCCGAGGAACAGGGCCAGGCGGCTTGAAGACACCCACTGAGGGTAAAGTGGTGCAAATCTTGCGTCCTAGCATCAGCTGTGCCAGGCTAAACCTGGTGGCTTGAATGGGCATCGCCCTGTATGACAAGAGGGCTAGTTACGGCTCAGATTGCTTTAGAATGAATTTTGTTGTTTGAACTGCCCTTTCAGCCATTCCTTTGGCCTGTGGATAATGTATACTTTACGTGGAATGTACAAAGTCATATTCACTGCTGAAAGCACTGAACTCTGTAGAAGCAAACTGCATACCATTATCACTCACCAGCTCCATTGGAATGCCCCACCGGGCGAACAAGCTCTTCAGATGAATGATAACGGCTTGACTTGTGATATCATTCAGAGGTGCAATTTCCAAATACCTGGAATAGTAGTCGATCACAACAAGGAACTTTTTCCTGTGCAGTTCACACAAATCAGCAGCTATTTTCTGCTACGGCCCCGCAGGCAGCGGAGTAGAAATCAAGGGCTCCCTTCTCTGAGTAGGCCGGCGTTCCCGGCAAAAGGCACATTTAGACACGTGATTTGCAATGTTGGAGCTGATCACAGGCCCCCGCACAGCTGTAGCTGCCCTTTCTCTGCACTTTGTAATGCCTAGGTGGCCATCGTGAATCCTCTTTAACATCTCCTTCCTCATGCTGACAGAAATTACGATGCAGTCTTGGAACAGCACCAACCCCATCCAGCTCCATGAGCTGCGACCTCTCTGGCTGGTAAGAACCTAAAGACATCCAGGCTGCCCGGCTCTCGGGCCAGCCTTCTTTTATGTACTTTATAACCTCTTGCAGATCTGTGTCCAAATATGCAGCCAGGTACTCTTTCTCAATTTGAGCATATTTTGACTCCGCAGCCTTCAGTGTGCGGGAACAGTAGGCAATGGGCTGTAGTTTATTTTCATTTAACTGCAGGAGAGAAGCCCCCAACCCATAACTGCTTTTATCAGCACTAACCACAGTCTTTTTGGAAGGGTTGTAGATCCCCAGCACTGGGGCAAACCCCAGCAGGGACTTGGCCTGCATAAAAGCTTTTTCTTGTGAAGGTCCCCAGACCCAGGCAACGTCTTTCTTTAGCAACTCTGTGATAGGGTGTAGAACTGTTGATAAATCTGGAAGAAACTTGCCCACATAATTTACAAGGCCCAATACCTGTCTCAGCTCATGTATATCAGAAGGACTTTTCATCTGTTTAATAGCACAAATTTTCTCGGGGTCTGGCTTGATGCCATCCCCATTGATGATATGCCCAAAGTAACATAATTCAGTTTTCCTAAAATGGCATTTCTTTTTATTTAACTTCAGCCCAGACTCTTTGATAGCCTGCAGCACACAACTTAAACGCTGATCATGCTCCTCTGCTGTAGACCCATACACTAGAATGTCGTCCATGACGACTGCCGTACCCACATGGTCACTTAGGAGATAACTCATTTCCCTTTGAAATATTTCTGGGGCAGAGGATATCCCAAAGGGGAGTCTGCAGAAGCAAAACCGACCTACCGGTGTGATAAAGGTAGTCAGTTTGCGGCACTTTGGATCCAGGGGATCTGCCAAAAGCCGCTAGAAGCGTCTAATGTAGAAAAGGACTTTGCCCCAGCCAACTTTGGAGCTATGTCTTCTAATGTCGGCAGCACAAATCTCTCTCTCTTCACTGCCTCATTCAACCTTTTCAGGTCCACACAGATGCGCACCTTTCCATTTTTCTTTGCAACCGGAACGATGGGGGCATACCAGTCAGTTGCTTCAACAACCTCTTCAATAACCCCCATAGACTTCATGCGCATAAGCTCCTTCTCCACTTGAGGCATGAGCGGGAACGTAATTCTACGGGGAGTAAAAATACTGTATGGGACTGCGTCACTTTTAAGTGCTATACAAACTGGCTTACAATTCAGTAGGCCCAATTCGCCAAACATATCTTTGGAGATCTCATTTACTCTGTCCACGAGGCCCAAATCACAGGCTGCTTTTCTGCTCAATAAATTGCTAACACACTGGCCTCGAATTACATGCACCTACATGGTGAATTTTCTTTGCTTGTACTCACAGCTGGCAAGAAATTTCCCCGCACAATCAATGCGGCCACCGGGACATTTGTAGTAACCTTCGCCAGCTTGGGCTGTCGAGGCAGTTTCATAAATGCAGCAAAAGACATTACAGTGATATCTGCTCCTGTGTCAATCTTAAAATACACTTTGGCTCCCATTACAGTAAAAGTAACCTTCCAATCTTCCTCTGAGCCTGGCCGTTCCACAACGGACCCCACAAAAGACACTTCCTGACCCTCCTGGTCACTGTCCACCTGCATCTCCTTAATGTATTCACTTTTACACACCACTTCAAAATGGCCCATTCTGTTACATTTTCTGCATCTTTTATCTCTGGCCGGGCATATAACACTCTGATCATAGGCACGGTAGCACTGCGTGCATCGGGCATGCTGCGCCCATCCACTTCTAGGCCTATCCATTATTTTAGATCTACCGCTCACACTGTGCCTTTCACTAGCAGTTTTCCTGGACTGTTGCACTTCATCCACAATACTGTCAGACCTCAGATCAGCACTTTACTTTTTCACCAGTTCACTCTGGCGGTCCATCCTAATGGCCCCATCTAATGTTAAATCAGGCTCTAACTGCAGCTTCAGTGAGACTTCAGCATCGGCAATTCCAATAACTATTCTGTCTCTGATTTGCTCTTCTTTAGCAACACCAAACTCACAGAATTCAGCTAGTTCATACAGGCTGCACACAAATGACTCCACAGATTCTCCCACATGCTGATCACGTTTGTTAAAACAAGCTCTCTCATGAATCACATTTCTTTAGGGCACAAAGTGGGCACTGAGTTTATCCATAACTATATTAAAGTTAAATTCCTCCCCTTCTTGGAAAGTAAAAGCATTAAACACTGGCTCCACATATTTCCCCATAGAGTATAAAAGAGAATTAACTTGTACTTCACCACTCTCCTTGTTCAGTTTGGAAGCAATCCTGAAGAGCTGAAACCGCTGACGCCATGTGGGCCAAGCTGCAGGCTGAGAGAAGTCAAAAGGCTCAGGTGGGGTAAACTTTGACATTGTCATCGATCAGGAACAGAAGCGCAGGCCAGAACTTCTGACACCATGTCATGAGATGCAGGACACATGCAGGACACAGCAATGATGGTACAACTCTATTTTATTACAGAGCATGGAAACATACATCTATTCAAGTTTTTTTTTTTTTTTTTTTTAATTATTTTATTGATAAGACAGCAGAATAAAAATACAAAAGTTGGATACTCACATGTATCCAGTACAATATAACAATATTTAAATATACATTGTGGGTATCAAGAGAGCATAAGTGACCATTATTTTACTTTTTAATGTGGATTGATAATTTCAAAGAATACCAGTTGACAAAGAAGGGAGAAAAACAAAGAAAAAAAATAAATAAAAAAAAATAAAAAAAATAAGAGTTTTTCCATACATCCCCCCCAGCCACCCACCCCCCCTCTCAACCCCCCATCCATTTCGAGCTGATGAAATCTCCCACTCAGGGCCCTTCGCCCTTCACTATAACTGAATATTAATGATTTGTTCTATGTTTGCAATAAAGTCTTTACCCTGACTTAGGACAAGATCTTTCCATTCCTTTAGATATGAATTGTCTTTCTTCCTTTCTAGCCTATAATCATGGGCTGCTATTATTGCCATATCAATGAGAAGCTTTTTTGCTTCCTTAATCGTAGGTACCCGGGGTTTAGACCAATTGCTAAAAAGAAGCTTTCTGAAATTCAGTATTGCTAATAGAATAAATTTCTTCTTATTCCCCCATAATGGACAAGGAGATAGTAGGATTATAGAGTTTATTGAAAAAGCTATTTTAATACTTGTTATTTGTGAAAGAAAATATGCTGCCTTGTGCCAAAACTGATTGACCTTCGGGCAGTCCCACAATAAATGTCCCAAATCTGGATCATTTAAATGGCATTTAGTGCAGACGTTTTTAACCTTACTATTCCACTTGGCTACTCGCCGCGGGGTAAGGTAATCTCTATTAAAGATCCTGAATTGCGTTTCTCTAAAGTAGGTTGAGTTGGAGATGGAAAACGTTGTCCTTAAACTATTAATTAGTCGCTCTGAAAGGTCCGGTAAATTTATTATTCTCTCCCAGTGGGACCTTGCTCGTTCTATATATTTATCTGTTTTTGCAGACCTTAAGATCTTATATATAGAGGATAAAGAACTTTTCTCCCTTTTTAAATAATCCATTAATGGATGATCTTGAAAGATCTGAGGAAATAAGTAAGATAATTTACGAATATAATATTTGGCTTGTAAAAAATAAAACATTTGTTTTTTCTGTACTGTAGGAAAAATATTTTGAAATTCTAAAAAATTATAAAATTTTCTAGACTTAAAATCATAAAAATCTGCAACCACAAGGGTTTTAATAGGTGACCATAAACTGAAAGTATTAACTGAGTTACCTAATGGAAAATAACAGTTACCTTGAATAGGTAGCCATTTGGAGACTGCAATAGAGTAACCACATAACTTCATGGTCTTTCTCCATGCTCCTAAAATATCTCTGAGTAAAGGGTGGTTGGCAATTGACTTACCCAGGATCTTATTTGATGCATGTAGTATAAAACCGATGGAGTGGGGGGCACAGATCTGTTCTTCTAGGTACTTGTCTGATAATTTGAATGACTGGAAGAGCCAGTCTACTGGAAATTTTAATAAGGTTGATAAATTGTACCATTCCAAGTTAGGTAGTGCTAACCCTCCTCCTAGATATGCTTGGTATAGTGAATCTAGTTTTATTCTTGGTTTCCTCCCACTCCACAGGAAATATCTCAATGCCTGATTGAAACGCCATAGATCTATTTTTTTTATGAGGAGAGGGAGCATTCTACATGGATACAGAATTTTAGGAATTATAAACATTTTATAAAGATTAACTTTCCCTGATATTGAGACCAGCAGAGCTGCCCAACTTCTCAATTTTATCATAGTTTCGTGAAGAACCGTGGAAATATTATCTCGGTACCAGTCGTCAGGATTGACAGAAAGTTTCAAACCCAGGTATTCCAATACCTTGGATTCAATGAATTCATAAGTCTGATGTTTGCGACATTTATTCAACCAAATTACCTTTGATTTTGCCAGGTTGGTTTTATAACCAGATACATTACCATAGCCCTTCAAGAGATCTAGGACTGAATTGATCGTATCTTTAGGGTTGATAACATACAAAAGTAAATCATCAGCAAATAAAGATACCTTTAGTACTTCTTTACCAATATTAATTCCTATAGGAAGTTCCCTCAACTTAATTGCCAATGGCTCCAGGACTAGGTTAAATAACAGGGGGGAAAGTGGGCACCCCTGTCGCGTGCCTCTTGAAAGTGTGAAGGGTTGGGTTAATTCATTGTTGATCATAATCGATGCCTTAGCATCCGAATAGATATTTCTAATAAAGGTACAGAACTTTTCCCCAAAACCATATCTAGCCATAACTTTGAACATAAATGGCCATTCCACTCTGTCGAAGGCCTTCTCTGCATCCAGAGATAGCAGGAAGGCCTCCGACAGAGCAGATCCGCCACTTCTATACTGAGAGACAACATGAAGTATTTTCCTCACATTTTTCTCAGATGTTCTTCCGCTCACAAATCCCACCTGATCCTCATGTATGATTTTAGGTGCGATAAGCTTCAGTCTTTCTGCCAAGATTTTCATTAAAATCTTGTAATCAAGATTAAGCAGGGATATCGGTCTATAGGCTGTAAGATCCGACGGATCTTTATTAGGTTTAGGGATTAATACAATGTTTGCCCTTTTGAAGTCATCCGAAATTTTGATATTTTCTTCGAAGTAACCTTTATATAGGTCTCTTAAAACTGGAGTGATTTTTTCTAACAGTATTATATAAAACTCTAAGGGTAGGTTATCTGGGCCTGGTGTCTTACCTCTAGCTAAAGATTTAATAACCCCTATTATCTCTTGATCAGGTATAGGCTTTTCCATGGCTTCCAGATCTGGTCCCGATACCCTTGGCACCTTTGAAGACTCTAGAAATCGATCAATCTCCTCAACTTGAGGTTGTTGTGATGCATAGAGGTCTGTAAAGAAGTTACGAAATAATAAAGCGATTTGCTCCTGATCAGAAAAGATACCATTATCCTTTTTAATCGCCACAATAGATTTTCTTTGGGTTTGTGTCTTGAAAATAGAGGCTAAAAGCTTTCCTGCTTTATTACCATATCTTTTAAATTTAGCTGCTTTGATATGTAATGTTTCCTGGGCTTGCTCTAATAGAAAATGATCTCTTTGCTTTTTATTGGATAAATAAATTTCTCTGTTTACTAAGGTTGTATTTTTTATATAAATAGCATAGGCCTCTTTAAGTCTGTTTGATAAATCCTGTTGTTTAGCGATTTGTTTTTTTTTTAATCTGGCCATATATGATATTATTTCTGCTTTTAAATATACTTTAGCCGTTTCCCAAAAGATAGGAGTGTTGTTTCTACAATGAGCATTAAAGGAGCAATACTCTTTCCAGGCATTTACCAAGAAAGACCTACATTTATCTGAATTAACTAAGTGAACTGGAAAGAAGAAAGAATTAAACGTGTATGATTTCTTAATTTGAATTTGTAGTATTACAGGGGCATGATCAGAGAGAGTAATTTCCAGAATCTCACATTTGGAGACTCTGGGAGCCATAGCCTCTGATATTAAATATAAATCTAATCTAGACATGGTACTATGGGACTTAGAGTGGCATGTAAACTCCCGAAGATTGGGGTTAATATTCCTCCAGATGTCTATAAGATTAAGTGGTTGAGAAAGTAAGCTAAAGATTTTTTCTTCATACTTAAGTTGAGACTTTGTATAGTTCTTTGTTTTTTTACTTAAGCCCAGTCTAATTCTATCAATATTTGAATTTGGGGTTATATTGAAATCCCCTGTTATAATTATCTTATCTTTTGCGAATTTCAAGATATTCTTGAGTAGCCGAGTCCAGAATACTACATCTGGGCTATTAGGACCGTACAAATTAACTATTAGATAACTCTGGTTTTGAATCTTTATTCTAACCATTATATATCTTGCCTCTCTATCTTTCACTACCTTAATAACCTCATGACCAAGATTTTTGTGGATCAAAATTATAACCCCTCTAGCTGCTTTCCCATATGAGGAGAAGAAGGTTTTTGAGAACCCACATACCTTAAATTTGTTATGTTCAGCCTCGGAGAGGTGAGTCTCCTGTAGGCAGATTATGTCAAGAGCCTTTTTACTTAAGAAGTGTACCACTGCTTTCCTTTTAATGGGGGAGTGGATCCCTCCCACATTCCATGATATGAACTTTATCTTCTAACTATTTTTTGGAGCAAGATTCAAAAATAGACTTTACCCCTAAATATAGAAATAGTGAATAACTCGGAAGGGGACACCGGAGGGGTGGGGAAGGGATACGAGGAGGGAGAGAAAAAAAAATATATATATATATACTTTTTAATTATCCGAGTATCAATAAGATTCAATAGGGACCAAATGTATACAATTATTAAAGAATCACCTTTACCTATTAAAAATAAACACCAAAATAGTGATATGAAACAAACAAAAACAAAAGAAAGAAAATGGTGTTTAAACCTTAAGCCATTTCTATCATAAAACGTAAATCTTTTAAATTCGGAGAAATGGAGCAATGTGCCTATGCTTTCATCAATTAAAACTGTGATATATATTTTAATTTCTAAATTATAAATCTCTTTGTGCGTGTAAAAATCAGTTATAGATATAAACATAAAATGAAAAGATAGTGTTTCACACTTAACCCATTCCTATCAAATGAAAAAATTTGAATCAACTTCACAAATGTGTAAAAGTTTACCCATCTAACTAAAAAATACATATTCCTAACTATAATAGACAGAACAATCAAGTGACAAATACATAAAAATATTATGAAGAAAAAATAATATTCGATTTTTAATCTATTCTTATCAATGCGGAACCTAATTGAATCAGATTAAAAAAACTGGAATCGTACATACATATTGTTCTCCATTGAAATTATACTACAATCTTCAATTTCTAACATGTGTAGATCTTGAGGGAGAAAAAAAAAAAAAAAAAATCTTTCACACCCTTCTCCTCTCTTTCCTCTCCTCCCCCGCCCGTAAAAAAAGGAGATGGGAGGGGGAAGACCAGAAGAGGAGAAAAAAAAAAAAAAAAAAACACATGTCAACGGATCAAGGACTCTCATTAATCTAAACTTATTCTTTTGATTCATTATCTAAGAATCGTTGTGCATCTTCAGGGGTTTCAAACACAAAAAAATTTGGCCCAGACTTAATTCTAAGTTTAGCCGGATAAAGTAAAGAAAAAAATCTCTTTTCTTGCACTAACTGCAAATTTTCTCCTTTTAAATGATGTCTCTGCTGAAAAGTCCTGGAATATTAGGATTCTGGCTCCATTAAACTGTAGGGGTTGTTGTTTCCTGAACGCTTGAATGAGTTCATTCTTTCCTTGGTAATTGAGGAACTTAGCAATTACTGGGCGTGATTTCTTCATACCTTGATCCATACCCTCTTGCTCTCTGCCCAATCTATGGACTCTTTCCACAGTGAACAATGCTTTCTGTTGTTGAATAGCCATAAGATTTGGGAGGGTTTCCTCTACGAACTTCTTTAGTTCCTGAGATTTCACTGTTTCAGGCAAACCAATTATTCGCAGATTGTTGCGCCTCGCTCTATTCTCAATTTCTTCCATTTTTTTAGTGAGTATTTTATTCTGCGAGAGTACCGCTTCCAATTTTACTCTCATTGTATTTTGGGTGTCCTCTGAGTCTGATATCCTTTGCTCTAGATGATTCATTCTATCATTCTGAGCTCTTATCTCCCCCATGATAGTATCCAGCCGTATATTTAGTTCTTCAATTTTGGGTATAATCAATGCAGATACCTGCATAGCAATTGTTGCGGCATCCAGGACTTCTGGTATTTTCTCTTCCACAGAGGATTTATTAGGGGAGATTATAGATTTATTGATTTTCTTATCTGCAGTTTTTAACTTGGGTGACATTTTTTGATGTAGGAGGTATTTATCCATTAAATAGGACTGAGAAAATTAAGAGACTTTTACTTCTTTAACTTAGGCAAATTAAAGCACCTGCCTTTAGGTGTCCTGTTATTCTATCATTTATTTTATAGCGCTTTAAAGTTTGCATATACAGCCTGTGCAAGATATAGTAAGGAAACAGTTAGCCTTATAATTCCATTTACCCCCTCCTCCTCCTTCTTAATAAAGTCAAATATAATCTTGTGTGAGAGAAGGATTTTATATGAAGCAGGTTTTCAAATAGTACTTATGTGTTTCAACAGTTATGAAGACCAGTATAACGTTAATACCCAATACTGGGGTCAGTTACCTCACTTCTTGTGTCCATCTCCTATGTAGACCTGCCATCCGGGGGTGAAAACCTCTTTGTGAGGTTAAACTGCAGTCCAGGTTCCACCTTCCACTCCAACTCCTGGTCCCTGCACTTTAGGTCGGGGCTCCTACTCCCAGCACTCCCCTAGACCTTTCACGTGTTTGGTGATTGCAGCTTTTCTAAGATGTACCACCTCCACTTTCTGCCTGGCGTTCTTGGGGGCACTTTTTGCTGGACCGGGCTAGTATTCCCGGTATCCAGCCACCAGTGCACTTTCCTAGTTCAGGATTGGAGACACGGCCTGATATCCGCCGCTATTTCGTCTCCTTGCTTCTTTAGGCACCTCGCCGGCATCCTTCCTCCGTGCGGCTCTGTGATTCACTTCGCCGCGCTGCGTGCTGCGTGCTGACATCACCTCACACGTCTTCCCCCCGTCACTCTCTCTCTCTTTGCTCAGTTTACCTCATTACTACATCAGTTTGGAAGCAATCCTGAAGAGCTAAAACCGCTGACGCCATGTGGGCCAAGCTGCAGGCTGAGAGAAGTCAAAAGGCTCAGGTGGGGTAAACTTTGACATTGTCATCGATCAGGAACAGAAGCGCAGGCCAGAACTTCTGACACCATGTCATGAGATGCAGGACACATGCAGGACACAGCAATGATGGTACAACTCTATTTTATTACAGAGCATGGAAACATACATCTATTCAAGTTGATTGTACTAACTAACTGCGACACAGACTACCAGACCTAAGCCCCGCCCCCAAACTAGTGACATCTCATCCTGCTCTCATCACAGAGAGTATCTGTGTAAAACAAAAAAGTGTTTTTTTGTGTGTAAGAGAGAGCATATGTGTGTGTCTGTAAGATAGGACATATGTGTGGGAGTGTGTGACAGGTTGTATGTATATATATATATACATACACACACACACATGCACATTACATGTGTGAGAGGAAGTGTGTGCATATGTGTGTTGTGTGTCTGTGAGAGAGAGAGTGTAGTTGTATGTAAGAGAGAGCATATCCCTTTATGTGTGAGGAAGCAGTAAAAGCCGGCATAAAAAGGTATGCTGGACAGCTCAGCGCTCACCAGAGTAATATCTCATATTGTGTGTGTGTGTGTGTGTATATAAATAAATATGTATGTGTGTGTATGTATATGAGTGTGTGTGTGTATGTAATTATATGTGCATATGAGTTTGTTATGTGTGTATGTATGAGTGTATATTTGTGTGTATGTATGCATGTATGTGTTTGCATGTGCATGTGTGCGTGTCTGTGTGTATATACATATATGTATGTATATGTGTGTGTGTGTGTGTGTGTATAAATATGTATGTGGTTCTGTGTGAGCAAATATGTGTGTTTAAATGTGTGTCAATATGTGAGTATGAGTACATATGTATGTGTGTGGATAAATGTATGTATGTATTAATATGTTGTGTGTTTAAATATGTATGCATGAGTATGTGTGTGTGTGTATAAATGTGTATGTATATCTGTGTGAAAATATGTATGTGTATGAGTATATATGTGTGTGTGTGCAGGAAAATTTTGTTACCTGCTATGTTGTGCAGAGCTCTTTGGCACATTGTTCTGTAGAAATTAACTAGTATAGCTATTACACCTTACTAGAACCTTTTTTTTTTTTGGCGGGGGGGGGGGGGTGGTGGAAAAATGTATCTTTGCCTGTGTAGCCAAAAATCCTAGCACCGGCCCTGACACCATAGAAAGAAAAACCTTTGAAACACATTATAAGAATTTTTTGTAATGTACTTTCATGCATATTACATATATATATATATATATATATATATATATATATATATATATATATATATATATATATATATATATATATATATATATATATAAGATTTGTATAGAGGATCCAGTGTTTTAATATCTGGTTACATCATCCATGTAATAAAATTGTTGTGTGTGATCCTTTTCTTTCATAAAATATGGTGAGTCCACGGCTTGAGTAAAAACTGTTGGGAATATAACTCCTGGCCAGCAGGAGGAGGCAAAGAGCACCACAGTTAAACTGTTAAAGGGGCAGTATACTATAAAATAGCTTTACCCTTAATGTGTTTCCAATTGCTTGTTTTATTACAATGTATGATATTTGCTTTTTTAAGGCTTATTTGTGTATATGAATGAACTGATTTTGTGTTTTGAAGCCACAACCTAATAAAATGGGTTGAGCTTGTAGGTCTCTTGCTATCTTTATTTGAAAAAGAAGACATATAAGATTTTTTCTTGGTTCAGAACTCTGGACAGTACTTTTTTATTGGTGGATGAATTTATCCACCAATCAGCCTGGACAATCCAGGTTATTCACCAAAAATGGCATCTAAACTTGCATTCTTGCATTTCAAATAAAGATACCAAGAGAATAAAGAAACTTTGATAATAGGAGTAAATTAGAAAGTTACTTAAAATGTCATGCTCTATCTGAATTATGAAAGAAAAAAATTGGGTTCAGTGTCCCTTTAACAAATTAAAAGACACTCGCCTAGATTACGAGTTTTGTCGGTAAAAACTTGCGGAGTTAACGCTCCTTTTTTTTCCAGCGCTCCCTTTAAACAATGCTGGTATTACGAGTTTTCTAAATGGCTGCGTTAGCCTCAGAAAAGTGAGCGTTGAGCAAAATTTAGCTCCACTTCTCACCTCAATACCAGCGTTGCTTACGGTAGCGGTAAGATGGAAAAACGTGCTTGTGCAAGATTTTCCCATAGGGGAATGCAATGTCAATTCTATTGGCTGATCCAACGTCAATTCTATTGGCTGATCCAATCAGCCAAATGGATTGAACTTCAATCCGATTGGCTGATTAAATCAACCAATCGGATTTTTCCTACCTTAATTCCGATTGGCTGATAGAATCCTATCAGCCAATCGGAATTTGAGGGACGCCATCTTTGATGACGTCATTTAAAGGAACCTTCATTCGTGTTAGTCGTCGGGAAGAAGAGGATGCTCTTGAAGATGGACCCGCTCCGCGCCGGATGGATGAATATAGAAGATGCCGCTTGGATGAAGACTTCTGCTGGATGGAGGGCCTCTTCTGCCCCGATCGGAAGAAGACTTCTGCCAGTCCGGATGTCCTCTTCTGGCCCATCGGTGCCCGGCTGGGTGAACACGGCTCAAGGTAGGGTGATCTTCAATGGGGTAGTGTTAGGTTTTTTTAAGGGGGGATCGGGTGGATTTTAGAGTAGGGGTGTGTGGGTGGTAATGTTGGGGGGGCTTGTATTTTCTTTTACAGGTAAAAGAGCTGATTACTTTGGGGCAATGCCCCGCAAAAAGCCCTTTTAAGGGCTGGTAAAAGAGTTGATTACTTTTGTAATTTAGTATAGGGTAGGGAATTTTATTATTTTGGGGGACTTTTTTATTTAATTAGGAGGCTTAGATTAGGTGTAATTAGATTAAAATTCTTGTAATATTTTTTTATTTTTTGTAATTTAGTGGGGGGTTTTTGTAATATAGTATAGTTTATTTAATTGTATTTTAGTTTAGATCATTATGGGTAATTTATTTAATTAATTTATTGATAGTGTAGTGTTAGGTGTATTTGTAACTTAGGTTAGGATTTATTTTACAGGTAATTTTGTAAATATTTTAACTAGGTAGCTATTAAATAGTTATTAACAATTTAATAGCTACTAGTTAAAACAAATACAAATTTGCCTGTAAAATAAATATAAATCCTAAAATAGCTACAATGTAATTATTTGTTATATTGTAGCTATCTTATGGTTTATTTTATAGGTAAGTATTTATTTTAAATAGGAATAATTTATTTAATTATAGTAAATTTATTTAGATTTCTTTAAATTATATTTAACTTAGGGGGGTGTTAGGGTTAGAGTTAGACTTAGGTTTAGGGGTTAATAACTTTATTATAGTAGCAGGGATGTTGGGGGCGGGAGATTAGGGGTTAATAATTGTAGGTAGGTGGTGGCGACATTGGGTGGGCAGATTAAGGGTTAATAACATTTATTATAGTGTTTGTGAGGCGGGATTGCGGCGGTTTAGGGGTTACTACCTTTATTATAGTGGCGGCGATGTCCGGTCGGCAGATTAGGGGTTAATAAGTGTAGTTAGGTGGCGGCGACGTTGGGGGGGGCAGATTAGGGGTTAATAAATATAATATAGGTGTTGGCGATGTTAGGGGCAGCAGATTAGGGGTTCATAGGTATAATGTAGGTGGCGGCGATGTCAGGTCGGCAGATAAGGGGTTAAATAATTTTATTTTAGTGTTTGCGATGTGGGGGTTAATAGGTAGTTTATGGGTGTTAGTGTACTTTGTAACACTGTAGTTAAGAGATTTATGTTCCGGCGTTAGCCTATAAAACTCTTAACTACTGACTTTTTTATGCGGTAGGAGTCTTGGATGTAGAGGCGGTACCGCTCACTTCTTCCAAGACTCGTAATACCAGCATTAGGCAAATCCCATTAAAAAGATAGGGTATGCAATTGACGTAAGGGGATTTGCGGTAGCCAAAAGTCGCGGAAGAAAAGTGAGTGGTACACCTGTACTTGCCCGACTTTTTATTGGGGCATAGATAATCCTGTTGTATGGGTTACACTGGGTCATGAATTCCAAGTGGGGGTGGGGAGCGCTACAAATAGCTGTGAGTGGGACTTTAATGTAATGATAAATAATTGTACTATCTATTTGTGTCACAATATTGTGCCTTAAAAATTCCTTCTGTACTTAAATCCTTCTTTGTGATGTCTGTTCAGTAACAATTAATCCTTTTCCATGTGTATAATCTTGTTTAAATGTGATGGGTAAAAAACTTATATTGGTGACTAATGAAAAAGCTTTCAATAAATGTGTTTATAAAACCTTCTATACACTTGTGATGAGTGTATATAAAATTGGGATATATTATCCCTTTATACACAAATTAACACCTTTCTATGCAATACAAGTGTATATGCAATAGAATTATCTGTTCAATGATAATTAGTACTTGTCCATATATATAATAGTATTTAAGTGTGATAGGTGACTGAGGTAAAATCGTGCTTGTAAAATCTTCTATACACTCATGATAGTTATGGTATAAGTATACACTTTTGAGGTATATTTTTCCTTTATCCAAAAATTAACACTCTTCTATATAATAGTATAAATAAATGTAGAAATTGTGATATGTTATCCCTGCTTCTGTAAGAAATAACGCTAGACGTATATGTTTTCAAAAATAGTTTACTTACATATATATAACAAAAACAAAATGATAAAATCTGTTGATTAAATCTGTTGGTTGCATATGTTGCTATAAGGTGTATGAAATGAAAAAATCTTGCACAGCTAAAGCGTTGTTTGTAGTCTAAATGAAATAGACACAAATACCTTTTTTACATTTTTGTGTACACGGTTTGTTCTATTTTAAACCCTGTGTTATGCTCTGTGTCTCCCAATTTAAAACATTCATTTCTTATAGTTCAAAACATTCGTATAAAAACATGCGTATATACAATATCTTATATAAAACTTCCTATATAAATATTCTTATATAAACATTTGCCTCCTGTAGGAAACTGCTTCAGGTGTGAACAATGTATCTTATTATTGTATCGGAACACTGCTACTTTTCCGGAACACACTGTCTCATATGTACATATGTTTCAAAGTATATTTTTAGTCTTTTGGAGTTGTATATAAAGTTCACTTCAAAGTTGTGGCCACAACTATAATTCTTGAGTAGGTTTGGGTTATTTGTAGTTCACTCGAATATCCCAACATTTTGGTATCATTGGATAACAATAGTGTTGAATAACAATAGTGTTGCACCCCCCCTAACCGGACCTCCGATTGTTCTTACCTCGTTGTAGTTCAAGGGGTCTTGGGAAGCAGCTTGTGAATGTTATTACCTTTTGTGAGAGGAATCTGTTTCAGATCAGCGTCTCTCCGTTTGATAGTTCCCGGCGGCTTACTTCCTATCACTGTGTTCGACGTTGTACGTTCCACGTGACTGTTGTGAGGCCAATCGGGTAACCGGATCATGGGGGGAGTGTGCCTCTTCAGTGTCGTTGGTTATCTGGAGCCTTTTTAATCCACACAGGATTGTCTGTCTACGCGTTTCAGCGCTCTGTTGCGCCTTTATCAAGACTTATGTTATTTGTGTGTATTTCGGCTCTATTTATGGTTCCAGTCCAGCAGTGAAACTCCTCCCATTTGTTCCAAGCATAATCTCCCTTCCATCTTTATGTTAATGGCTGTATTTTGGCATTCTTGTTGTTATAAAATTACCATTATTTCTAAACATATATAAACATTTTAATTCCAATTTTACTCCGTTGTCTATTTATATATGGTACAATTATCTAATGTTAATAAGATCGATTAGAATTTCATGGATACATAAATTACATGCTATATCAATGTTTATAATTGTTTCACTTATTATTAATGTGTGAATGTTTATCTCTACCACATCTGTGTAAGTTGTGTTATATTCTACAAATGTATCTAAAATAATACAAAATTAGAATTTAAAAATAAATTTAGAATTGAAGAATGGTATATCGAAATAATTGGAATATAGAAAAAAATATATATTTTGAAAATAAAATAAAGTGAAAAAATTAAAAGTGTATTCTGTGAATATGATTTTATTCTATAAAAATTCTATTCTATAAAAATTGTGTCTTAGGTGGTTGTATTTGATATTTTGGTCTGTTTTATGTAAAATGGTTTAGGTGTGCACTACTTTGACTTGTAGCTGTGTAATTGAGATATTTTTGGATTTAAATTATAAATAGAGATGGGTTATAATCATTAAAGTGTTCTAGTGTTTTGTCCTAGAGTAGTTTTGTATATCTAAATTTAAATTTGTATATCTAAATGTTATTTTTTATATCTGTGCATGTTATTCTCATTTAAATGAATGGATTGAGGTCTAATTCAGCGTTTAGGCCATTAGGGGTTAGTGTATTAAACTTAAAGATTAATTCTGCTTCTTTTAATAGCATAAGCTTTTCTATATTTCCTCCTCTTTGTCTGATACTTTTTTTTATACCCCAATATTGAAGTCTGTTGGTTTTTTTCTGGTGTACTTCTGTAAAATGTTTAGAAAGTAAGTGTTTGCAATTACCTATTTTTATATTTGAAAGGGTGTTCTCTGATTCGGCTCATGTAGTGGGGCGACTTGTTTGACCCAAATATTGCAGGTTTACATTGGCATTGTATTAGGTAGTATGGTGTTTATATCTGAACATCTGATTATTTCCCTTATGGGGTATCTGAAATTGTTATTTGAAGATCTCACTTCTTTATCTTTCTTCCATATCGCAGGCTTTACAGCTGTTACAAAGGGTAAAAGCCTTGTAATTTATTTCCTAGTAAATCCTGTTCCTTAATTCAATGGTTTTTATTAAACTGGCTTGGGCGCTAGGTATGCCTTTTAAATTCTTTGTTTGTCTAAATAGTACTGTTGGATGTTCCTCTATTATGTCTGTTAGTAATGGATCTTTCCTAATTATGTGCCATGTGTTTACAAAGAATTTTTGTTATGATCTTATGGTCTTCATTATATTCTGTAATAAATGGAACCTATTTTAATGAATCTGTTGTTTTGTCTTTATTTTTAGTGTATTTAAGTAATTCTTTCCTATCTTTTTTATTTGCTTGAGTTCTCGCTTCCTTTATTATGGTTTCTTTATATCCTTTTTCCTTGGAACTTCTTTTCCAATTCATTGCTTGTCTATGAAATGAAATGTCTTCTGACCTTTGGGTATGTTGCTAAATCCATTGTTCCAAATGGCAACTGTCTGGGTGTAATGTAGTTTGTTTGTGTTCTGTAGGTTTAAAATATGTCTCGGTGATGATCTGGTTATCGATTATATTTATTTTAACATCTAGAAAATGTATGCTTTCTTTGCTGTGTTTCATATGTAAAGTTGATACCCCAATTATTACAATTTAAATCCTCAAGAAATAAATCTAAGAGTTCTTGGTCTCCATTCCAGATTAGGAATATGTCATCTATGAATCTCCTAAGAGACACAAGGTTACCCGTGTACACAAAAAGATATCTGTGTGGTATTTCATTTAGACTACAAACAACGCTTTAGCTGTGCAAGATTTTTTCATTTCATACACCTTATAGCAACATATGCACCAACAGATTTAATCAACAGATTTTATCATTTTGTTTTTGTTATATATATGTAAGTAAACTATTTTTGAATACATATACGTCTAGGCATTATTTCTTACAGAAGCAGGGATAACATATCACAATTTCTACATTTATTTATACTATTATATAGAAGAGTGTTAATTTTTGGATAAAGGAAAAATATACCTCAAAAGTGTATACTTATACCCTAACTATCACGAGGTATATAGAAAGATTTACAAGGCACGAGTTTACATTAGTCACCTATCACACTTAAATACTATTATATATATGGAGAAGTACTAATTATCATTGAACAGATAATATATTGCATATACACTTGTATTGCATAGAAAGGTGTTTAATTTGTGTATAAAGGGATTAATATATCCCAATTTTATATACACCCATCACGAGTGTTTAGGGGAAATGATTTATAAACACATTTATTGAAAGGTTTTTCATTAGTCACAAATATAAGTTTTTTAGCCATCACATTTAAAACAAGATTATACACATGGAAAGGATTAATTATTATTGAATAGACATCACAAAGAAGATTTAAGTACAGAATGAATTTTAAATTATTTATCATTAAATAAAAGTCCCACTTACAGCTATTTGTAGCGCTCCCCACCCCCACTTGGAATTCGAGCAAAACATCTGATACTGGGAGAATATCAGAATTGGGGGTAGCATTGTGACCTTACTAGGTCTGACATCTAGTTAACACCATACACCATTCTTGCATACATTGTTTTTCTTCTTCCGTTTGGTGTGGCACTACAGTCAGATATGGACATATTCAATTTAAGAGACAACCTATTAACTGAAATTTCAAATATAACCATCAACAGTGAATCATTAACCACTAACACTGATATCTAAAGAGGATTTAATTGAACTGGAAAAGTAATGATAAGGGAGATCACACAGAAAGTAGAAATAACATTTATGGAGAAGATATACAAAATCAAATATGGTCCCTAGGGGACTCAGATTAAATGAAAAATTGTACATTCAATTTAGGAAGAAGATCATGAGAATGAATGGTGTAGTATCCATGAAAAAGCATCATTAGATTTAATGCAAGTAATTATAAAAGGCTCGCACAAGAACACTAGAAACTCTCTCAACAAAGATCAATTATTTTAGAGACTTACTCCAGCCACATAGTGAAGACCCAAAATTCTTAGAATGACAACAAACCATCATAAAAAATATAAAAGATCTCAGTATCAGTTATAAACATGAGTAAAAGAAAAAAATTAGAAAGAGACGAGTCTGATTACAATATAAATAAAAATATGAAACAAACTAAGGAAAAATCATAGAGATTATCAGGGAAAAAATTGAAGCTAAAAGATATAGATACTGATAATGAAGAAGAAATTATGGAAATGAACACTACACTCAAACTTAAAATAAAAATGAGAATAATGATATTATTTAAAAAATCGAACAAAAGAAACCAAAATTTACCTAATTCAGATTGGAATAGGAATAAAGATAAATACAATAATTCAAATAGAGACACAACACAAATAAATAAATTATAATAGAAACCATCATAATGATGATAGACATCAATATAATATGAGGGAAAACAGAGAGAAGTACAATACAGGGTTCAATAGAGATTATGAGGATTATGACAATCACAATAAAGATCATATTAGAGATTTTCCAGATAGAAGAAATTTTCAAGATAAAAGAGACAGAGGAGATTACTATTACACTCCAAATTGGGAAAACAGAAATGAGAGAGAAAGATCAAATTACAGATCAAATAGAGATTATTATACAACTAGTTGGAGGGAATAGAGACCAATACACCAATAATTGGAAGAGGAGAACCATATTGGAGGAGACAAACATACAATAAAGATTACGCAAACCATATTATAATAAATACAAATCAACAATACTTCAGTTATGATGAATATACACCAATTTATAACAACAACACAGGAGTAACAGAGATATTGATAACTCAATTGGAACATTACATTAAGCAATAGGTACGACACATTAACAAATGAGAACACAAATTAATCAAATCATTTTTTTAGGGGAAGAGCCAAGAATAACCAAAACACATCCAAAAAACTGCAACAAGGAAAATAAAGAGAGATTAAAAAATCAAAAGAAAAGGAGATTAGAGGTAACAGAGGAAGAGGGGGGAAAATCTCCACAAATCAAGAGACCCAGATAATAGATAAAGATACCCCCAATAATAGAAACATATTCAATTTGAGTGATATACCACTAAATAAAGAACAAGAGACAATCCTATCAAACTGATTTCTTTCGCTCCAACCTGTGAGAATGGATAAATTCAACACTCTAATTAATGCAACCAATTCATATGCAAATTAACCCTTAAAGAGACACTTTTTAAAGAATCCTCAAGAAAGACAAACACAAATTAACACATGGTGAATATGTCCACACAACTTTAAAACCCCAAATCACAATATTATCCAACACAAGAATAAAGGAAAACATATTGAGATATTTGAAAAATTAATAAAGAGGAACATAGAAAAATGTGAAATTAATAAGAGGATATTACCAATCTAACCAGAAAAGAAAGGTCCACATTAACAGAAGCTTAAAAATGATTCAAGAATAACATTAAAACAAGTGGATAAGGGAGGGGGGTTGTAATTATTAAATAATGAAGGACTATTTAGGGGAAGGCCAAGAGAATATTAGAAGATAAAAATACATACAAAAAACTACCGTTTAACCCCATTCAGAAACAAATTAAAACATTTGAAAAAATTATCAATAAAGCAAAAACGGAAGGAATTATAACTAACAAGATATCAGTGCATAAAATATTACATATCCAAAAACACCAGTTTTCTACTACCCTACTCCCCACAATTCATAAAAAATAGATCACCCCCCCCCGGACGCCCGATAATTTCAGGGATCAACTCCCTGACCTAAATTTTTATAGAAGTACGTACAATCTTTACCATCATACCTAAAAGATACAACAGATTTTCTGAACACTATAACAAATATAAGATGGCAAAAAGAATATACACTAGTCACCTGTGACGTTATTCATCATATACCAACATAAGACAACCAATTAGGAATGAAGCATCAGAGAATACTTCTTAAATAAGGATTATTAAATGAAAACACACCAAATTAAATTTTATTACAGAATGCATACAATTTATTTTGGAGAATAATTATTTTAATTTTAACAATACATTCTATTTACAACTGCAAGGTACAGCTAGGCGGCACGAGGTTTGCACCCAGTTATGCAAACTTATTCATGGGGAGATTTGAACAAGAAACATCTTACACTCCCCATGGGGGTGAAAACCTCATGCTCTATAGTAGATTCATAGATGACATATTCCTAATCTGGAATGGGAGACCAAGAACTCTTAGATTTATTTCTCGAGGATTAAAATTGTAATAATTGGGGTATCAACTTTACCATTTGAACACAGCAGAGAAAGCATACATTTTCTAGATGTTAAAATAAATATAATCGATAACCAGATCATTACCGAGACATATTTTAAACCTACAGACACAAACAACTGACATACACCCAGACAGTTGCCATTTGGGAACAATGGATTAACAACACACCCAAAGGGTCAATTTTACAGAATTAGAAAAAACTGCTCAGAAGACATTTTATTTCATAGACAAGCAAATGAATTGGAAAAGAAGTTCCAAGAAAAAGGATATAAAGAAACCATAATAAAAGAAGCGAAGAACTCAGAGCAATAAAAAAAGATAGGAAAGAATTACTTAAAATACACTAAAAAATAAAGACAAAACAACAGATTCAGTTAAAACAGGTTCCATTTGCTTTTTTTTTTTTTATCCTCTGCCCCAAAGGAGTCAAGCTAAGTTAGATGTCACCACTCTAGGGCTGATTACTAACTGGCCAGTAGCAGTTAACCTTGTTGCTTCCCTTTGCAAGAGACTCTGTCGCACATGACAACTAAACGGTTTGTGATAACACAGACTGAGCACTTATCATTGAGATAATGTATTTTCAGACATGGTTTTTAGTTATTAGCCCTTGTTAAAGAGACACTCAGGTTAAATTAAATTTTCATGATTCAGATACAGCATGTAATTTTAAACAACTTTTCCAAATTACTTCCATTAAAACAAATGTACACAGTCTTTTATATTTACAATTTTGAGTAACCAGATCCTACTGGGCATGTGCAAGAATTCACAGACTATACGTATATGCATTTGTGATTGGCTGATTGCTATCACATGGTACAAGGGGAGGTGAAATATACATAACTTTGAAATTTGTTATAAAAAAATCTACTACTCATTTGAAGTTCAGACTAAGTGCTATTGCATTGTGTTGTTATCTTGCATTTGTTGATTATGCAAATCTAATGTGTTGACTGGTCCTTTAAGCTTGATAGACCAGGAAGGGTGTTAGTTAATTGATTAGGTCCTGCCTTTGAAGCATAGATAGCAATGGATGGCAACCTACATTAGGGCTCAATATATATAAAGTTATGGTATTGTGCTTGTATTTAATGTTGTTCTACATTCTGAGAGACAGTTTATTTCCTCTTTTTCCTATATGATTAAGATTTTACTGACTACCACTACATATTTTTTAGTATCAGAACTCTCAATGGCACAACTAACTCATGTTTACAGTAACCTTGAGCACAGGTAAAATATGCACAGTATAATATTCACGGTGTGTTTTATCTTGAATGTTGATACTCCCTACATCTAGTAAGAAGTGGTCAGGTTTCTCACTTCACCTGTCCACAGAACTTCAGGGTTTATGAGCCTGGCTACTGTTACATCACATTGGTCCTTAACCTGAATCTTATTTTTAGCTCTTACCACAATATATCCTTATTCAGGCCCGTGCATATTCTTTACAGTTAATAATTGTGCTTTTTAACCCTTAATGACCGCAGCACTTTTCCATTTTCTGTCCGTTTGGGACCAAGGCTATTTTTACATTTTTGCGGTGTTTGTGGGTTTAGCTGTAATTTTCCTCTTACCTCATTTACCTGTACCCACACATATTATATACCGTTTTTCTCGCATTAAATGGGACTTTCTAAAGATACCATTATTTTTCATCATATCTTATAATTTACTATAAAAAAAATTATAAAATATGAGAAAAATTGAAAAAAAAAAACACTTTTTCTAACTTTGACCCCCAAAATCTGTTACACATCTACAACCACCAAAAAACACCGTATGCTAAATAGTTTCTAAATTTTGTCCTGAGTTTAGAAATACCCAATGTTTACATCTTCTTTGCTTTTTTTTGTAAGTTTAGGGCCATAAATTACAAGTAGCACTTTGCTATTTGCAAACCACTTTTTTTTCAAATTAGCGCTAGTTACATTAGAACACTAATATCTTTCAGGAATCCCTGAATATCCATTGACATGTACATATTTTTTTTTAGTAGACAACCCAAAGTATTGATCTAGGCCAATTTTGGTATATTTCATGCCACCATTTCACCGCCAAATGCGATCAAATAAAAAAAAATCGTTCACTTTTTCACAATTTTTTTTCACAAACTTTAGGTTTCTCACTGAAATTTATTTACAAATAGTTTGTGCAATTATGGCACAAATGGTTTGTAAATTCTTCTCTGTGATCCCCTTTGTTCAGAAATAGCAGACTTATATGGCTTTGGTGTTGCTTTTTGGTAATTAGAATGCCACTAAATGCCACTGCGCACCACACGTTTATTATGCCCAGCAGTGGAAGGGGTTAATTAGGGAGCATGTAGGGAGCTTGTAGGGTTAATTTTAGCTTAGTGGTAGTGTAGTAGACAACCCCAAGTATTGATCTAGGCCCATTTTGGTATATTTCATGCCACCATTTCACCGCCAAATGCGATCAATTTAAAAAAAACGTAATATTTTTCACAATTTTAGGTTTCTCACTGAAATCATTTACAAACAGCTTGTGCAGTTATGGCACAAATGGTTGGTAAATGCTTCTCTGGGATCCCCTTTGTTCAGAAATAGCAGACATATATGGCTTTGGCGTTGCTTTTTGGTATTTTAGAAGGCCGCTAAATGCCGCTGCGCATCACACGTGTATTATGGCTAGCAGTGAAGGGGTGGTTAATTAGGTAGCTTGTAGGGAGCTTGCAGGGTTAATATTAGATTTAGTGTAGAGCTCAGCCTCCCACCTGAAACATCAGACCCCCCTGATCCCTCCCAAACAGCTCTCTTCTTCCCTCCCCCCACCCCACAATTGTCCCCGCCACTCTTAAGTACTGGCAGAAAAGCTGCCAGTACTAAAATAAAAGCTATATATTAATTTTTTTCTAATGATTTTTTTAAGCATATTTACATATGCTGCGGTGTACTATCCCCCCTTAGCCCCCAACCTCACTGATTCCCCCCCCAAACGCTCTATCCCCTCCCACTCTACTTAATGGGCGCCATCTTGGATACTGGCAGCTGTCTGCCAGTACCCAGTTTAGAAGAAAAAATTGTTTGTTTTTTTCATTTATTGAAAGTTTAGCTTCCCCTACACACAAACCAACCCCCCCTACCCCCTCCACGATAGCTTTTTGTGCTTTTGCACAAACAAGATTAGGCAGATTTTATGAAAGATTTTCCGTAGTGGTAGCAGTTCCCACCCGCTCCCGGCCCCCGTGCACCGCGCCCGCCCGCCACCCTCTCCGTGCACGCGCGGCGCGCCCGTGCGCGCCCCCCGATGTCCCGCCCCCGATCCCGCCCCCCCGTGACGTCACGCGCAACACCGATGGCCGCCCACCCCGCCCTCCCAATTCGGCTCCCACCCACCAACGATACCGGCCATCGATGTCCGGTGCAGAGAGGGCCACAGAGTGGCTCTCTCTGCATCGGATGGCCATGTATGGTTTATTGCAGGATGCCTCCATATCGAGCATCCACTGCAATAACGGGAAAAGCAGCTGGAAGCGAGCAGGATCGCTTCCAGCTGCTTTCCCACACCGAGGACGTGCAGGTACGTCCTCAGGCGTTAACTGCCTTTTTTTGAGGACGTACCCTGCACGTCCTCGGTTATTAAGGGGTTAATAGTGCCTCCATTGAGCTAGCCCTTATCCTCCCTGGGACCCCTAGACAACTCCTTGTTGGACTGTTTTGCTTCATTCTAACTTTTATGTTCATATATTGTATATATCCTAAACAGTTCTTTTCAATGTTATACTGCTATTTTAAGAAATCTGTGCAGCAGACTTTTTGGTACTAATAGGGATTACTTGTCGTTATATAATTGTCAATTCAATTTACAGTAAGAGTAGTAATTAATTGCAACTCCTCATGTGTCATACAATATACCATGTGTGTATTCCTCTTATATTTTTTGTTTCTAGAAATGATATTACTTACGTTGCATTTAATATTAGTACAAATTATCTGTTTCTGTTGGGCCCCTCTCCTCCCTTTCCCGCCGGTACTTGTTGCCTGCGGGTCATTACCCATACTCCTTTTTCCCACATCGCCTATAGCTGGCATTTCCCTAGGAGAGGGGCTCACCCAGAGAGTCCCCTATCCCCTATACTACATGCTAATGTCCCTCCCTCCACATAATGTTGCTGAGTGATACTCTCACTTATTTTATAGACAGCAAATTTACTTGTATTACGTGTTGGATTAGACTCAGTTGCCTTCTACTTAACTATGACTCCTCTCTATATAACAGTGCTATCCTTCCCACAGATCCCCATTTTGGTCATTGCTTTTTGTACATTGATAGCTTACATAGTCCCATAAATAAACTCAATCCTGTTGCCCCATCACAGTGGGCTCTGCCCTCCTGCTTTTTCCTCCCCTCCCCTCCCCTTCCATAATTCAAGTGGCTCTGGCCCACTGCAACCCCTCTTCTTTCATGTTCTCTTTGACCTCCTTGTGGGTCATTCTCAATACTAACTCCCCACATCAAGAAAGGAATTTCTACTTTACTCATCCTATATGGGTGGAGATTAGATTCCAATCACTAAAAATATAAAATGAAGTCTCATCATTGTCTGCCCAAACTTATATTTTACACCTCTCTAGACATAGCATGGGTTCCTATAGGTTCAGGCCAACCTTTTAATATTGCTATTGTTATGATTATTTTTGTAAGCCCTAAAACCCTTGACCTCAATTCACTGCCTGAACATTTACTCCCCTCACTAGCCACATGGATAACCCATATGTCATATCACTGTGTGTTATACTTAGATGTCAATCTAATGCATGGGCAAATGCAGTATTTTGTATTTCATTGTTTGTTGAAACTTCAATAAAAAATATATTAAAAAAAAAAAAAAAAAAACAGGTTCCATTTATTACAGAATATAATGAAGACCATAAGATCATAACAAAAATTCTTCGTAAACACTGGCACATAATTAGGAAAGATCCATTACTAACAGACATAATAGAGGAACATCCAACAGTACTATTTAGACAAACAAAGAATTTAAAAAGCATACTAGCACCAAGCCAGTTTGATAAAACCATTGAATTAAAGGAACAGGATTTACTAGGAAATAAATTACAAGACTTTTACCCGTGTAACAGCTGTAAAGCCTGCAGATATGGGAAGAAAGATAAAGAAGTGAGATCTTCAAATAACAATTTCAGATACCCCATAAGGGAAATAATCAGATGTTCAGATATAAACACCATATACCTAATACAATGCCAATGTAATCTGCAATATTTGGGTCAAACAAGTCGCCCACTACATGACCGAATCACAGAACACCTTTCAAATATAAAAATAGGTAATTGCAAACACTTACTCTCGAAACATTTTACAGAAATACACCAGAAAAAAACAACAGGCTTCAAATATTGGAGTATAAAAAAAGTATCAGACAAAAGAGGAGGAAATATAGAAAAACTTATGCTATTAAAAGAAGCAGAATTAATCTTTAAGTTTAATACACTAACCCCTAATGGCCTAAACGCTGAATTAGACCTCAATCCATTCATTTAAATGAGAATAACATGCACAGATATAAAAAATAACCATTTAGATATACAAATTTAAATTTAGATATACAAACTACTCTAGGACAAAACACTAGAACACTTTAATGATTATAACCCATCTCTATGTATAATTTAAATCCAAAAATAACTCAATTACACAGCTACAAGTCAAAGTAGTGCACAACTAAACCATTTTACATAAAACAGACCAAAATATCAAATACAACCACCTAAGACACAATTTTTATAGAATAGAATTTTTATAGAATAAAATCATATTCACAGAATACAATTTTAATTTTTTCACTTTATTTTCTATATTCCAATAATTTCGAAATACCATTCTTCAATTCTAAATTTATTTTTAAATTCTAATTTTGTATAATTTTAGATACATTTGTAGAATATGAGACTATAACACAACTTACACAGATGTGGTAGAGATAAACATTCACACATTAATAATAAGTGAAACAATTATAAACATTGATATAGCATGTAATTTATGTATCCATGAAATTCTAATCAATCTTATTAACATTAGATAATTGTACCATATATAAATAGACAACGGGAGTAAAATTGGAATTAAAATATATGTTTAGAAATAACGGTAATTTTTATAACAACGAGAATGCCAAAATACATCCATTAACATAAAGATGGAAGGGAGATTATGTTTGGAAAAAATGGGAGGAGTTTCACTGCTGGACCGGAACCATAAATAGAGCCGAAATACACACAAATAACATAAGTCTTGATAAAGGCGCAACAGAGCACTGAAACACGTAGACAGACAATCCTGTGTGGATTAAAAAGGCTCCAGATAACCAACGACACAGAAGAGGCACACTCCCCCCACGATCCGGTTACCAGATTGGCCTAACAAAAGTCACGTGGAACGTACAACGTCGAACACAGGGATAGGAAGTAAGCCGCCGGGAACTATCAAACGGAGAGATGCTGATCTGAAACAGATTCCTCTCACAAAAGGTAATGACATTCACAAGCTGCTTCCCAAGACCCCTTGAACTACAACGAGGTAAGAACAATCGGAGGTCCGGTTAGGGGGAGTGCAACACTATTGTTATCCAACACTATTGTTATCCAATGATACCAACATTTTGGGATATTCGAGTGAACTAGAAATAACCCAAACCTACTCAAGAATTATAGTTGTGGCCACAACTTTGAAACAGATTAAGTGAACTTTATATACAACTCCAAAAGACTAAAAATATACTTTGAAACATATGTACATATGAGACAGTGTGTTCCGGAAAAGTAGCAGTGTTCCGATACAATACTAAGATACATTGTTCACACCTGAAGCAGTTTCCTACAGGAGGCAAATGTTTATATAAGAATATTTATATAGGAAGTTTTATATAAGATATTGTTTATACGCATGTTTTTATAGGAATGTTTTGAACTATAAGAAATGAATGTTTTAAATTGGGAGACACAGAGCATAACACAGGGTTTAAAATAGAACAACCCGTGTACACAAAAATGTAAAAAAGGTATTTGTGTCTATTTCATTTAGACTACAAACAACGCTTTAGCTGTGCAAGATTTTTTCATTTCATACACCTTATAGCAACATATGCAACCAACAGATTTAATCAACAGGTTTTATCATTTTGTTTTTGTTATATATATGTAAGTAAACTATTTTTGAATACATATACGTCTAGCGTTATTTCTTACAGAAGCAGGGATAACATATCACAATTTCTACATTTATTTATACTATTATATAGAAGAGTGTTAATTTTTGGATAAAGGAAAAATATACCTCAAAAGTGTATACTTATACCATAACTATCACCAGTGTATAGAAGATTTTACAAGCACGATTTTACATCAGTCACCTATCACACTTAAATACTATTATATATATGGACAAGTACTAATTATCATTGAACAGATAATTCTATTACATATACACTTGTATTGCATAGAAAGGTGTTAATTTGTGTATAAAGGGATAATATATCCCAATTTTATATACACTCATCACGAGTGTATAGAAGGTTTTATAAACACATTTATTGAAAGGTTTTTCATTAGTCACCAATATAAGTTTTTTAGCCATCACATTTAAACAAGATTATACACATGGAAAAGGATTAATTGTTATTGAATAGACATCACAAAGAAGGATTTAAGTACAGAACGAATTTAACGAATTTTAAAAGCACAATATTGTGACACAAATAGATAGTACAATTATTTATCATTAAATAAAAGTCCCACTCACAGCTATTTGTAGTGCTCCCCAACCCCACTTGGAATTCGAGCAAAACATCTGATACTGGGAGAATATCAGAATTGGGGTAGCATTGTGAGCTTACTAGGTCTGACATCTAGTTAACACCATACACACTTCTTGCATACACTGGGTCATGAAGCAGTCACTGTAGTATGTGTGAAACTAACATTTAAACTTTTAAAAATAAAGGGTAAAATGTTTTTATTAGGCTTTATTTTCTGACACATATTTACTTGATAAAACAATACAAGTTTAAACTGAAAGTAAGGCTGCATTTTCTTTTTCAGCAGCTTATTTATTTCCCCTTTGCTTTAAAAAAAAAAAAAAACAGATGCAACATTTTACAACTGTCAGGTTTGAAAAAACGGGTATTTCTGATACTCAGTGTACTATGAAGCTATTTTTAGTGCCTCTCTGTGTCGCTGCAGTAATTTGAAAGTCAGACAACATAACGGCAGTTGCGGTTACATGACCGGCTTTACTTCATAACGTTTCTGAAGAAAAAGTAGTTTTTTTCTCCATTTCTGGGTGATCCGGTCTTAATTGGTAGCGGTAAGGCACCTCAATAATTGAGGTGTGGGGTTGCCTGAGGGGTATTTTAGAAGTTTATTTGATGCTTATTAAATGTTTTTTTTTCTTGGGGCGGAGTTTGCCACAAAATGGAGAGGACGTGTTCATTTGCAGCTGCGTGGTTACTACAACATAAACCTTATCAGTAGAGCTTATATTCCTCATTTATCCCTTGAAACCTGGCCGCAACCTCTTTATCTACTTTGGAGACAACTTCTAAGGCCTCCATTAACCTCTTACAGTGGACATTTAGCCTCCGTATATGTCGGCCGACCTGCCCAGCTGATGCACCTCTAACTAACCAGAGGATCCGGTAAATAATAGACAGGTGAGGCCTCATCTCCTAACCGGCATAGCAGTTTGTTGTGGCGATGCACGTACTGCTTTGACATGCACCAGAGGTGCCAGATTACCTACATCTGATCCCTGAGAGGACTCTCACATGGCCTGGGCCACGAATGACGGCGGACTGGTAAGACTGCAGTTTCTATTTGCCCTGTGGTAATTATGGACACAGTAGAGAGAAGACCGCTCCTTGTTGCTCTCTGTTCCACAGATTTGTAGGTCTCCACCCCCCCATCATCCCCTATACTCTGAGCGGCTCTCGCCCAATGATTTCTCCCCCCCCCCTATACTTTGGTCTAAGTATGACCATCACAAGAGCTAACTATCCACATCCTGTTACTTTTGAATTAGAAAGTGATAGAGTTCTCCCCCTGTGGATGTGGAGACTATCTTCTATTTAATATAATTATAAAGCCCAAAAGTGTCTGCTCTCCTGACTACCATATGCCTCTCAGTTTTCGCGACCATTTGGCCCAAAAGTGGCCACCCAATTAGTCAGCCAATTAAACTATATTATTATAAAATAGAGGTTTAAGAAGCCTATCTATTGTTATGCATTCTTTCAGGGTTTTTTTTACAAATGTCAATGTACCTTAAACAATGCTATATATGTCCTTGATGTTACAAGGTGATCATTGTATGTTGTTTATATCGCAAAATCTCAATAAAAAATTATTAAAAAAAATCCTTTTGAGGATAGCTGCTCTTTTAAGGATCCAATGGACAAGAAGCTGGAGGCTTATTTGAAAAAGATGTATGTTCATCAAGGTCTCCAATGGCAACCTGCTGTGTATATTGCCACCTTGACTATTGCGGCATCTTATTGGTTCGACGACTTCTCTGATTCTCTTCAAGTAGAGACTTCCTTGGATGAAATTCAAAATAGGATTAAAGCTCTTAAGTTGGCCAATTCTTTTATTGCAGATGCCATTTTTACAGGTTGTTAGACTAAGAGCTAAAACTTCTAGTTACGCTGTCCTAACCCACAGGGCGTTATGGTTGAAATCCTGGTCTGCGAACGTTTCCTCTAAAGTCAAGCTTCTGGAGATTCCTTACAAGGGAAAAACCTTGTTTGGACCGGTTTGGCAGAAATTATCTCTGATATTATGGGTGGAAAAGGGTCTTTTCAACCTCAAGATAAGAAGAATAGGCCTAAAGGACATCAGAGTAATTTTTGTTCCTTTTGTAACTTCAGAGGAAAGCGTTCCCCTTCTTCCCCCAAGCACGAACAATCCAAGTCTTCTTGGAACAAGGGGAAACAATCAAAGAAACCTGCAGCTGATTCCAAATCAGTACAAAGGGTTTGCCCCCGATGCGGGATCGGATTGGGGGGGGGGCAAACTTTCTTATTTCTTTTTATGTTAGGGGTAATATGAACCTGATGGCAGCCATCTTGTTCTTCGCAGCCATCTTGTTCCTCGCAGCCATTTTGTAATGAATAGACTTTATTATACTGGGGTATTATGCAGTGAGAATTATATGCATGTCATGAGTTTCTTTAGCTATTCGGCCTTGCCAATGTACCCTGGCCTAATGCCTAGAAGTAAGATAGGATAAGATAATGTAAACAAGAGGCTTTAGACACTCGGTTGTCTCTGCAGATGGTAGTTTGTTATGACTCTGTAAATATTGTTATGAGAAACTCATGTTCCAGTTTTTCCTTGTAAATTGCTCTGTATAACTGTGTAAGATGACGCGGTCCTAACGTGTCATCCCCTTAACCCTGTATGTCACTATAAGAAAGGCTTGCACTGTGAAATAAACAGAATTGGCTTTCGATCATAATGCTGCGTGGTCTGAGTCATTCTAAGGGGCCCTTATCAGATAATCTACATATGCCTCAGGTGGTACACTAGGCCCCAGGCTTTGGCCTGCGCTGACACCCCCCCCGTGGGATTATACACCTTACAATTCTTGGTGGCAGTTTGTGGGATTCGCAGTGCGTAAGTATGAGTGCTTTTACCATGCTTTCCTTCTGTGAATCTGAACCTAAATTTAGTTGTTTGTGTTTTTTTAAAAAAAAAAAAAAAAAAAAAAGGTGTAATATATGATAATGATATAAGGTTAAAGGGGTTCCTGTGGTTGAAGCACAGGTTTGCGGAGGTTATAGTCCTGCCGGCAGTTGTGATACCCCTCCAGACAGGTAATCAGTCCTGTGCTGGGACACGACAGGTATTGTGAGTCCTGTCTGTGATAAGCGCGCAAGTAATATATGTATGCCAGTTGACGGGGAGCTTTTAAGATAAGCTACTCCGGGCGAACGTGGCAGTAGAGTGAGTGAGTCTCACGTGTGTTGAAGTTTCCCATATTCATTCCCATAATAGAGTTTTGCTACCCACCTGAAGCTCATGTTGATATCTGATGCTTGCTTTGCTTTGGTTATTTGTGTGGTGCTGCTATATAAAATGATGCTGTGCGTAGAAAATATTAAGTGGCTGTGCATGTTATTATTGTGGCTATTATTGTATTGAGAAAGGGGAACTGCTCATAGATAAGATTGCACAGAGAAAATTACATGTATACGGTAAAAGAAAAGAAGAGTTAATAGTTTCTGCAAAAGACAGAAATATTTTTTTAAAACACTGTCAGTAAGTACTGCTGTTTGATAAATAGAGAAATCTCTGTGTTAAAGAATGTAGCAGGCAAAGAAGAGGGGCCACCACTGAGCGCGCACATAGCTCAGAAGAAAAAAAAAAAAAAAGAGAGAAAACCCCCCCCCAAAAAAAAAACAGGAGAGAAAATATTTAAAGGGATACAGGAAAACTGGTATAACATCTGAGAATTTAAGGGAATATTTACATAAAAGACGATGAGGTTTACTGTAAGCCTAACACTAGTATATTTCACTGTGTTAGCAGTTTCAATTAAAGATTATTTTTAGTTTGGTTAAAATGTCCCTTTAATTAGCCTGCATCCCACTGTGAGTGCGTTCTTATGCTGCTTATGCTTGTTTAGGCTATTTCATGAACGTCAGTATACATTTTGTATTATAAGGATCATTGGGATTAATTTAAAGGGGAAATTGTATTAGTATTCTTTTGTAGAAAGCTTATTTTTGTGTTATATACGGTTGTTATATTTGGCTGGACAACTGCAGAATGGTGAATATCAATTTATACACAATATTAAATCCAATAATTTTGTTGTGGTTAAACTAATTAGCATTTATCAAGTTTTAGTGTGAATTTTATATTTTTAAGCAGTAAACAGTGTTTCTCCTTTAAGTAGAAATGAAACTTTGAGCTTGCCTCACTATCCTTGAGAAAGACTGATAACACTGTGCATGTTTTGGTTTTCTTTAAAAAAAAAAAGAAAAGAAGTTTCTCTCTTGTGTTTGGCTTTGTTACAGAGAGAACAATTTGCACTGTACATTTAAAGCGGCAGTACTGTTGTTCTATGTTATAAAAAATGATAACTATAAATTGCTCACTACAAAGAAACAAGTATTTATATTATATTCTGTCATAGAATATAGCTTAAAAAATGATAATTTTATTTCTGTGGCTGTCAAACTGTATCTCACAGATATAACTCTTTGTTATTTAAAATAACCCCCACTGCGTTCAATAAATAAATGAGATATTATTTAATGAAGTGATTTCAGTGACACTTTAAAATATATAGTTATTTGGTTATTAACTAGTCTACCACTATTATTGCAATGACTTTGATTGCTGCTTAACAGTTAAGCCGTGGTCTATAAGGTGTCTAGAAATAAACACCCCTAAAACAAATGATGCACAGTTTATCTGATTCTACTGCATTTATATAACTAGCTAATTTATCTGTTCACAGTTTTGGTTTTATTTATATGGCTTACGTGTATTCTGTCTCTTGGTGTTGTAATGAGATTTATACAGCCTGTGATAAGAGGCATTCCTCAAAGGTTTAAAAAATTAGCATATGAGCCTACCTATGTTTGGTTTAATCTAGGAAGGTTGGTTAAAATTAAAAGTCCTATCTGAATAATGAATTTTCATTTATCCTAGAATGTCCCTTTAACAGTGGCTACTGTGGTTATCTGATCTTTCCCAAATAAGCGCAATTTTATTTGTGCAATCTGCAACTTAAGTTTCTTGGGCATCTGCTGTGATTGCTTTCTTTGTGTGATATTAAAGTTTTGTACATAGTGGATGTTTTTAATTGTTTGTCATGTTCTGAGTGTGTTGCATTTCAGTGAATGTCAGAATATGTGTTGCATTCTAAGTTAATTGTGGTTGTTTGAAATTTGTGTCAGCAGCTAATGTTTCGTTTTGTGTAAGACAAGAACGATTGGTTTTCATTGTTATGTTTTTCTCTTTTGTGGACAGCATATTGAATTGTGAAGTGTATTTCATTTTGCTTGCTATTGAGAATTGTCTCTGCATGAGTGGAGTGCATGATTTATCGTTTAGTTTCTTGTTATCTTGTGTTTGCGTGTCACATGAGATGTTTCACGCAAACATGGGGGAAGTATTGATGAGCATTGATGAATATCGTTATGTAATGGGGGTGATTGCTATTAGGAGGTGAACCTAAAACGTTTTGAATCTCCTCGTACAATGTTATTGTCTAACCACCAGCTGTGCCCTAAAATTTCCTTGTCTTACCCCTATGCAGGGTGCACTACGTCCCTAGGATTGTCTAGAACTTTCCTTTATTGGGAATCTGGCCACGGAAAAGCATCTACCTTGCTGGCCACCCCGGTCGTAGCCTGTACACCCACACCCCACTCCTTTTTTTTTCCCTCCCTGGTGGATTAGATCTTTTTATTGTCTTTCTGTGTTTTATTTTGCTCTCATATTTCAGATGCCTAAAATGTTTTATTTTTCTATGTGGTTCTTAACACTATATTTGTATTTGCAGGATGAGAGTATGCTGTCTTCAGAGATTGAAACACACTAACTGAATTATTTTTGAGTTTCCATATTTAGGTAAAATCTGTACAGGCAAAATTCCATAAGTGCACTCTTCAAAAGATTAAAGATTGAAAGCAAGTAAACCTTTAAAGAAAGAAAAGATAAAGATGAAAGACCTTTTGTCAAGCTTGTTTTAACCATCATACTGCAGTAAAAAAAGTTACTGAACTATCTTTGGATCCATTCTTTGCTTTGCATGCTGGTACCAGCCCCAGAACTGGACTCTGGGTAATCCATGACTGTTTCCTCTGATGTGTGTCTTCAGGACATAAAGACTATCCTTCTCTGGACTGTGCCTTACCGCTCGATATGGAGGTCCTGTTATGCTGTTACAGGATCAACCAATTAAATTAGGGGAGTATTGTTTTAACTCCATTCCTTATATTGCTTGTTTTGTATTTTCTTGTATTTGTTTTATTTTTATTGATCATATTTGGTCTAAGAAATCATATGCTTCATTGGTATTAGTGCACATTGTAGTTTATGTGCTTAACATAGTAACTTTTTAGATAAAGGTAACTGTGAACTTTGCAGTATTGTACCCTATTGAATGGCCCACTGAGTATAAGAAAATATGTTCAAGGAAAATGCTGCAACATAGCATAATATTTTAGACCCTTCACCCTTTAGAACATAAGGAGGACACGTCTAAGCTAGACGTTTATATAAATATACAGAGAAATGTTTCAGGGAATAGCATAATTATAGTTTATGAAAGCAAAGGTATTTTTTCCTTTTTTTTAATTAGTATGGTATCAGCAAAGTGAATTTGGTCATTCCTGATGTTTGTCAAAGAGAGTAATTCTTACCATAAAGATGTGTTTACCTTTAAAAGAGCTTGTAGTTTTAAATGATGTTCTGTTTGTATGCTTTCCTCATACAGGAGTGTGAGAGAATTTAGGTTGGAGAATTATAAACATTATAGATAGCAGCCATCCAGAATAAAGCAACACAAGGTTCTTTTATTTTTTTTTAGAAGTTCAAAGTGACAGTGTAAAGAAATTCATTAATTTTCATTGACTGTTTTTCTTTTTTTCCATTCTTACTACAGGGCAGGCCTTAGCATAAGTTTTAGCATAAACCCTTCAGGCCCTTGATGAAGTCTGACAGGTTTTCACTTGCGTAGTATTCATGAAGTATCATTTAAAAGTGTATAGAGAAGTTGTAAATTATTCTCTGAGAAATGTCAATGTATTTAGGTTGTATTATATATCAACAATGTTTTGTTTTATTTTAAATGACATAGGATGAAAGTGACGTTTTATTTGGACATAATTGTGATTGTATTGCGGTGTGTACTCATCCTGTACTGTTTCTGTTTGCCTCCTAGACTCCCTGTGACTCGAGTGTCTGCTTGCCATGGGTATCCACTGGTTGCCTTGTCTACCCCATAAACAAACCATCAGATTTCCAGTATCTCCCTGCGGAAGAACCGTGGATAAGCACCCCTACTGCAAATGAACTGTTGGAGAACTGTATTATAGCAAAGTGTCAAGGTGCAGCGCTCTCAAATGGACAAAGACTGTTCTTAAAGTATTCAGAGGCCACCTAGAGACAGTTGTGCTGTTGCTATGTCATGCTTTACTGTGAAAAGGAACTGTTGGACATATTGGGGGGTGCTAGCAATGCAGGTGGAGAGATAGAAGATGCAGCGTTGTTTGGGGGTAGATGGGGGCTGGTTGGGTCTCTGTGCTGGTAGACTGGTAGTTTTGGGAGGGCTGGAGGATAGATGGAAGGTATTGGAGGGACTGTACCTATATGCAGTGACAATTAGCCTATAAAAGTATATCACGACATGCGAATATTTTTCTCTTTTGTATTCTTATAGAGTTCTGTTACCATAATATAAGGCTTTACTAATTTTCTATGCCTGTCTATTTTTATGTTATTCTGTTAGAATAAAAGGATGGTATGTTAGGGGTAATATGAACCTGATGGCAGCCATCTTGTTCTTCGCAGCCATCTTGTTCCTCGCAGCCATTTTGTAATGAATAGACTTTATTATACTGGGGTATTATGCAGTGAGAATTATATGCATGTCATGAGTTTCTTTAGCTATTCGGCCTTGCCAATGTACCCTGGCCTAATGCCTAGAAGTAAGATAGAATAAGATAATGTAAACAAGAGGCTTTAGACACTCGGTTGTCTCTGCAGATGGTAGTTTGTTATGACTCTGTAAATATTGTTATGAGAAACTCATGTTCCAGTTTTTCCTTGTAAATTGCTCTGTATAACTGTGTAAGATGACGCGGTCCTAACGTGTCATCCCCTTAACCCTGTATGTCACTATAAGAAAGGCTTGCACTGTGCAATAAACAGAATTGGCTTTCGATCATAATGCTGCGTGGTCTGAGTCATTCTAAGGGGCCCTTATCAGATAATCTACATATGCCTCAGGTGGTACACTAGGCCCCAGACTTTGGCCTGCGCTGACACCCCCCCGTGGGATTATACACCTTACACTTTTAAGCCTGGATACAAGATGTCCAAGATCCCTGGACTGTGGACACAGTATCCCAGGGTTATAAATTGGAATTCAAGACTTTTCCTCCCAGAGGCAGATTCCTTCACTCAAGATTATCTACAGACCAGATAAAAAGAGGTGTTTTTGAAATGTATACAACATCTTTCCTCCATGGGAGTGATAGTTCCAGTTCCAGTGCAGGAATAGGGTCTCGGGTTCTACTCCAACCTATTTGTGGTTCCCAAAAAAGAGGAAACTTTCCATCCCATTCTAGACTTGAAGTGTGTAAACAAGTTTCTCAAAGTTCCATCCTCCAAGATGGAGACTATATGCTCCATTCTTCCTTTAGTACAAGAGGGTCAGTTCATTACAACCATAGACCTAAAGGATGCATATCTTCATGTTCCTATTCACAAGGACTAACACAGATTCCTGAGATTTTCCTTTCTGGACAAACATTTTCAGTTTGTGGCTCTTCTATTTGGTCTAGCCATGGCTCCCAGAATTTTTTCAAAGGTTCTGGGGCTCTTTTGGCAGTGATCAGTTCTTGTGGAATTGCTGTAGCACCCTACCTGGGCAATATATTCGTTCAGGCGCCATCTTTTCAACAAGCAAAATCTCCCAGAGATATTGTTGTCTTTTCTTCGTTCCCACAGATAGAATGTGAATCTGGAAAAATGCTCCCTTTCCCCTGCTACAAGAGTAGTGTTCTTAGGGACTATAATATATTCTCTATTGATGGTGATTTTTCTGACAGAGGTCAGGAAAAACAAAATAATTTCCTCTTGCCTCTCTCTTCAGGCTACTGCTCATCCTTTAGGGAACCAAGCTGCCCATGTCCTCTGAGTCATCCTTGTTGCTTTCACCTCCAAAATAAAATAGCTCACAATAGTGTTGCAGATTTAAAACAATGTGGTAGGCACACAAACTGGTTATACGTCTCATGAGTATAACCAGTTTGTGCACCTACCACATTGTCTGAAATCTGCTACACTATTGTGAGCTCTTTTATTTTGGAGGTGAACACAACAAGGTTGACTCAAAGGGTCTGGGCAGCTTGGTTCCCTGGAGGTGACACAGTGCCGCCACTTTCAACACTTTCTGTTTCTATACACAGTTTGGGAGAACAGGGCTGGCAGCGAGCACCTGAAGGGAAGTGCTAACATTGCTTCATACTAGATCCTTTCTAATACTGCTCATCCTTCAGTGGCTCAATGTATGGAGGTAATCTGTCTGATGGGGGCTTCCATGGACATCATTCCTTTTGCTCAATTCCATTTGAGAGCTCTCCAGTTGTGCATGCTCAAACAATGGAATAGCTACCATGCCAATGGAATGGCTACCATGCAGATCTATCTAAGAGAAAAGAGTTAGATCAGTTTTCAAGGGATTCTCTCTCGTGGTGGATTTCTCAGGAACATCTGTCTCAGGTCAAATGCTTTCAGAGACCTTCCTAGGTGATCGTGACCATGGACGCCAACCTGTTGGACTGGGGAGCAGTCTGGAACTCGTTAAAAGCACAGGGCCTTTGGACTCGGCAGGAGTCTTCTCTTCCCATCAACATCTTGGAGTTTATCAGGTTCCAGTCAGACAACATAGCCTCTGTGGCTTACATCAATCACCAGGGAGGAACTCAGAGTTCCTTAGCCATGAAGGAGGTTATTCGGATTCTTCAGTGGGCAGAGACCCACAATTGCTGTCTATCTGCCATCCACATTCCAGGAGTAGACAACTGGGAAGCGGATTCTCTGAGCAGACAGACTTTTCATCCCGGGAAGTGGGAACTCCATCCGGAGGTGTTTTCCAGCTTAGTCCTCAAATTGTGGGTGCCGGAGTTAGATCTGATGGTGCCCCGGAATGCCAAGCTTCCAAGGTATGGTTCAAGGTCAAGAGATCCGCAGGCAGTTCTGATAAATGCTCTGGAGTTTCCTTGGCTTTTTCAGGTTGGCATACCTGTTTCCTCTCGTTTGCTCTTCTTCCATGAGTCATTGCTCATATCAAACAGGAGGGGGCATCAGTGATTCTAATATCCCCTGCATGGCCTCACAGGATATGGTTTGCCGACCTAGTGGAGATGTCATCCATCCCACCTTGGAGACTACCTCTGAGAAAGGACCTCCTGATTCAGGGTCTCTTCCGTCATCCAAATCTCATTTCTCTGAAGCTGACTGCTTGGGGATTGAATGCTTAAATCTGTCTAAGCGTGTTTTTTCTGCGTCGGTCATTGAGACCATCATTCAGGCTTGCAAGCCTGTTACTAGAAAGATTTACCATAAGATATGGCGTAAATATCGTTATTGGTGTAAATCCAAGGGCTACTCTTAGAGTAGAATTAGAATTCTTAGAATGTTATCTTTTCTTCATGAAGGCCTGGAGAAGGGATTGTCAGTCAGTACCCTGACGGGTCACATTTCTGCTTTATCAGTTTTACAACATGAACGTTTGGCGGATGTGCCAGATGTGCAATATTTTTGTCAGGCTTTGGTCAAAATCAGGCCTGTCTTTAAGTCTGTTGCTCCTCCTTGGAGCCTTAACCTTGTTCTTAAAGTTTTACAGCTGACTTTGTTTTAGCCGATGCATTCCATAGATAATAAGTTGTTATCTTAGAAGGTTTTCTTTCTTGTTGCTATCACTTCTACTCAAGGAGTCTCAGAACTCTCAGCTCTGCAGGGTGATTCTTCTTATCTTATTTTTCATGCCGATAAGGCAGTTCTTCAAACTAACAACTAGATTACGAGTTGTGCGTAAGGGTAAAAAAGCCGCGTTAACAGGTCCTAACGCTGCTTTTTTACGCCCGCTGGTATTACGAGTCTTGCAGGTTTAGGGGGACCGCACACTTTTTTGGCCTTTCCACAGAACAACTTACGTAAACTTCATAAAGTCTTTTTTCTATGGGACTTCCATAGCGCTGGTATTACTAGTCTGTCCTGGGAGGCCAAAAAGTGAGCGGTACACCCTAAGATCCCTAACGCATTTAAAAGTCAGTAGTTAAGAGTTTTATGGTACGCTGCTGTAACATAAAACTCATAACTAAAGTGCTAAAAAGTACACTAACACCCATAAACTACCTATTAACCCCTAAACCGAGGCCCTCCCGCATCGCAAACACTAAAATAAAATTTTTAACCCCTAATCTGCTGCTCCGGACATCACCGCCACTAGAATAAACATAGTAACCCCTAAACCGCCGCACTCCCGCCTCGCAAACACTAGTTAAATAATATTAACCCCTAATCTGCTATCCCTAACATCGCCGCCAACTACCTTTATTTATTAACCCCTAATCTGCCATCCCCAACGTCGCTGCCACTATATTAAATGTATTAACCTCTAAATCTAAGTCTAACCCTAAACCTAACACCCCCTAACTTAAATAGAATTTAAATAAATCTAAACAAAAATTAATATTATTATCTAAATAATTCCTATTTAAAACTAAATATGTACCTATAAAATAAACCCTAATCTAGCTACAATATAAGTAAAAGTTACATTGTAGCTATCTTAGGGTTTATTTTTATTTTACAGGCAAGTTTGTATTTATTTTAACTAGGTGGAATAGTTATTACATAGTTATTAACTATTTAATTACTACCTAGCTAAAATAAATACAAAAGTGCCTGTAAAATAAAACCTAACCTAAGTTACAATAACACCTAACACTATACTATAATGAACTAAATTAACAACAACTAAATAAATTAAATTAGCTAAAGTAAAAAAAAACCCCCATTAAATTACAGAAAATAATAAACAAATTACAAGATATTTAAACTAATTACACCTAATCTAATAGCCCTAACAAATAAAAAAGCACCCCCAAAATAAAAAAAAAAAACCTAGCCTAAACTAAACTACCAATAGCCCTTAAAATTGCCTTTTGCTGGGCATTACCCCAAAGAAATCAGCTCTTTTACCTGTAAAACAAAATACAAACAACCCCCCAACAGTAAAACCCACCACCCACACAACCAACCCCCCAAATAAAATACTATCTTAAAAAACCTAAGCAGTTAGCTCTTTTGCAGCCCAAACCCTAATCTAAAAAATAAAACCCACCCAATACACCCTTTAAAAAAACCTAACACTAACCCCCTGAAGATCAACTTACTGTTCTGAAGACCAGACATCCATCCTCAAGGAATGCAAGCTCAATCCTATTGGCTGATTGGATCAGCCAATAGGATTGAAGTTCAATCCTATTGGCTGATTGCATCAGCCAATAGGATTTTTTCTACCTTAATTCCGATTGGCTGATAGAATTCTATCAGCCAATCAGAATCTAAGGGAATCCATCTTGGATGACGTCACTTAAAGGAACCGTCATTCAGTAAGAAGACTTTGTTTGAAGAGGATGCTCCGCATCAGATGTCTTGAAGATGGACCCGCTCCGCGCCGGATGGATGAAGATTCTGTCTGGATGAAGACTTCTGCCCGTCTGGAGGACCACTTCACCTGGCTTGGATGAAGACTTCTCCTGGCTTCATTGAGGACTTCGGCCCGGTTGGATAAAGACTTCTGCCGCTTCCTTGAGGATGGATGTCGGGTCTTCAGAACAGTAAGTCGATCTTCAGAGGGTTAGTGTTAGGTTTTTTTAAGGGTGTATTGGGTGGGTTTTATTTTTTAGATTAGGGTTTGGGCCGCAAAAGAGCCAATGCCCATCAAAATGCCCTTTTCAGGGCAATGGGGAGCTTAGGTTTTTTTAGATAGTATTTGATTTGGGGGGTTGGTTGTGTGAGTGGTGGGTTTTACTGTTGGGAGGGTTGTTTGTATTTTTTTTACAGGTAAAAGAGCTGATTTCTTTGGGGCAATGCCCCGCAAAAGGCTAGGTTTTTTTTTTTTTTTTTTTTTTAAATTTTTTTTGGGGGAGGGGCTTTTTTATTTTGATAGGGCAATTAGATTAGATGCAATTAGTTTAAATATCTTGTAATTTATTTATTAGTTTCTGTAATTTAGTGTTTTTTTTACTTTAGCTAATTTAATTTAATTTATTTAATTGTTGTTAATTTAGTTAATTTATTTAATTATAGTGTAGTGTTAGGTGGTATTGTAACTTAGGTTAGGTTTTATTTTACAGGTACTTTTGTATTTATTTTAGCTAGGTAGTTATTAAATAGTTAATAACTATTAAATAACTATTTTACCTGGTTAAAATAAATACAATCTTGCCTGTAAAATAAAAATAAACCCTATGCTAGCTACAATGTAACTATTAGTTATATTGTAGCTAGCTTATGGTTTATTTTATAGGTATTTAGTTTTAAATAGGAATTATTTAGGTCATAATATTAATTTTATTTAGATTTATTGTAATTATATTTAAGTTAGGGGGTGTTAGGGTTAGACTTCGGGGTTAATACATTTAGTATAGTGGAGGCGACGTTGGGGGCAGCAGATTAGGGGTTAATAAATGTAGTTAGGTGGTGGCCATGTTAGGGACAGAAGAATAGGGGTTAATAATATTTAACTAGATGTTTGCAAGGCGGGAGTGCGGCGGTTTAGCGGTTAATATGTTTATTATAGTGGCAGCGACATTGGGGGCGGCAGATTAGGGGTTAATAAATATAATGTAGGTGTCGGCGATGTTGGGGGCAGCAGATTAGGGTTTAATACATATAATGTAGGGGGCAGCGGTGTCTGGAGCGGCAGATTAGGGGTTAATAAGTGTAAGATTAGGGGTGTTTAGACTCAGGGTTCATATTAGGGTGTTAGGTGTAAACATAAATTTTATTTCCCCATAGAAATCAATGGGGCTGCATTACTGAGATTTACGTTGCTTTTTTGCAGGAGTTAGACTTTTTCTCAGCCGGCTCTCCCCATTGATTCCTATGGGGAAATCATGCATGAGCACGTACGACCAGCTCACTGCTGACTTAAGCAGCACTGGTATTGGAGTGCGGTAAGGAGCACAATTTTGCTTAATGCTCATTTCTTGCCTTTTAACGCCAGGTTTCTAAAAACCTGTAATACCAGCGCTGTAGGTAAGTGAGCAGTGACAATAAAGTTAGTACTGCACCCCTCATAACGCAAAACTTGTAATCTAGCCGTAAGTTAGGTTTCCTTCCTAAGATTGTTTCTAATTGAAATATCAACCAGGAAATTGTTGTTCCCTCTTTGTGTCCTAATCTTTCTTCCAAAGAATGTTTGTTACACAATTTGGATGTTGTACATGCTCTTAAATTCTACTTACAGGCGACTAAGGATTTTTGCCAGTCCTCTGCCCTCTTTGTCTGTTTCTCTGGGAAATGTAAAGGTCAGAAAGCTACTGCTACTACTCTTTCTTTTTACTTACAAAGTATAATTCGTTTGGCTTATGAGACTGCTAGATAGCAGCCTCCTGAGAGAATCACAGCTCATTCCTCAAGAGCTGTTTCCTCTTCTTGGGCTTTCAAAAATGAAGCTTCTGTGGAACAAATTTGTAAGGCTGCAAATTGGTCTTCTCTACATACTTTTTCCAAATTTTCCAAATGTGATACTTTTGCATTGGCCGAGGCTTCTTTTGGAAGAAAGGTTCTTCAAGTGGTGATGTCTTCTGTTTAGGACTGCCTGTCTTGTCCCTCCCTATTTATTTGTGTCCTCTAGCTTGGGTATTGGTTCCCAACAGTAATTACTGAAGCTGTGGACTCACTGTATCTTAGGAAAGAAAAACAAAATTTATGCTTACCTGATAAATGTATTTCTTTCCGGATATGGTGAGTCCATGGCCCCACCTTTTATTTTTAGACAATTGTTATTTTGTCTATAATCTCAGGCACCTCTACACCTTGTGTTACTCCTTTTTCTGTATTTCCCTTTGGTCGAATGACTGTGAGTTGTGGGTAAGGGAGTGATACTTAACAGTTTAACTGTGGTGCTCTTTGTCTCCTCCTGCTGGCCAGGAGTGATATTCCCAACAGTAATTATTCAAGCTGTGGACTCACCATAAATTTATCAGATAAGCATAAATTTTGTTTTTTTAGATGTAGTCATAATTATGGGAGTATCTGAGACATGTTAAAGAAGGCCATTGGACTATACTTTGCAAAGTATTATTGTATGAGAGCACTTTCTGTGGACATAGGTTTTTGTCACTGAGGATGGGGGAAGAGCACCAAAATATTTTGAGGTGTAATTGTGAATATCATTTAAAACATAGTTATTTGACTTCTGGCATTCTTATGCTGTTATAGACTGTTATAGGAAGGTGTAAGATAAAAAATAAACATCAAGTAACATATATGTGTATGTATATATATATATATATATATATATATATATATAAAACACACAGAGAACAGCACTCACAAGCTCTCAGCTAAGATTAAAAGCAAAAATGGAAGGGTTAGTTACCGCATTTGGCCAAATGGGACAAGTCCAGGCACCACGTCAAGGCTTCTCTAAAAACCTGGGACCCTAAAACAGCCACACATTGCAAGCTCTCAATCCAACAAACTGGGAACAAGAGAAGGGTGCACAGGCCCATGTAATCACCCCAGACATATACAAAACACGGAAGGGGACTTCACTCTCAGACCGGACCAGGTACACATCCTATGACCCTGCAACATGTTCAGCCCTGGGTGCTCACTGGCACTCACAGGAAGCTATGCTGTCCCCAGAGTCCCAGGCAGTTAACCTCAGACAGGTCTGGGTGCAAGAACCATAGGGGAAATTACAAAACAAATTAATACAACACACAGAGAAAGTCCAGCACTCACTTACAAGCTCTCAGCTAAGATTAAAAGCAAAAATGGAAAGGTTAGTTACCGCATATGGCTAAATGGGACAAGCCCAGGCACCACGTCAAGGTCCCTTCCTATAACCTGGGACCTTAAAACAGCCACACAATGCAAGCTCTCAATCCAACAAACTGGGAACAAGTGAAGGGTGCTCAGGCCCATGTAATCACCCCAGACATATACAAAACACGGAAAGGGGACTGCACTCTCAAGCTGGACCGGGTACACATCCCATTACCCTGCAACATGCTCAGCCCTGGGTGCTCACTGGCACTCACAGGAATTATATACAGGGAGTGCAGAATTATTAGGCAAGTTGTATTTTTGAGGATTAATTTTATTATTGAACAACAACCATGTTCTCAATTAACCCAAAAAACTCATTAATATCAAAGCTGAATAGTTTTGGAAGTAGTTTTTAGTTTGTTTTTAGTTATAGCTATTTTAGGGGGATATCTGTGTGTGCAGGTGACTATTACTGTGCATAATTATTAGGCAACTTAACAAAAAACAAATATATACCCATTTCAATTATTTATTTTTACCAGTGAAACCAATATAACATCTCAACATTCACAAATATACATTTCTGACATTCAAAAACAAAACAAAAACAAATCAGTGACCAATATAGCCACCTTTCTTTGCAAGGACACTCAAAAGCCTGCCATCCATGGATTCTGTCAGTGTTTTGATCTGTTCACCATCAACATTGCATGCAGCAGCAACCACAGCCTCCCAGACACTGTTCAGAGAGGTGTACTGTTTTCCCTCCTTGTAAATCTCACATTTGATGATGGACCACAGGTTCTCAATGGGGTTCAGATCAGGTGAACAAGGAGGCCATGTCATTAGATTTTCTTCTTTTATACCCTTTCTTGCCAGCCACGCTGTGGAGTACTTGGACGCGTGTGATGGAGCATTGTCCTGCATGAAAATCATGTTTTTCTTGAAGGATGCAGACTTCTTCCTGTACCACTGCTTGAAGAAGGTGTCTTCCAGAAACTGGCAGTAGGACTGAGAGTTGAGCTTGACTCCATCCTCAACCCGAAAAGGCCCCACAAGCTCATCTTTGATGATACCAGCCCAAACCAGTACTCCACCTCCACCTTGCTGGAGTCTGAGTCGGACTGGAGCTCTCTGCCCTTTACCAATCCAGCCACGGGCCCATCCATCTGGCCCATCAAGACTCACTCTCATTTCATCAGTCCATAAAACCTTAGAAAAATCAGTCTTGAGATATTTCTTGGCCCAGTCTTGACGTTTCAGCTTGTGTGTCTTGTTCAGTGGTGGTCGTCTTTCAGCCTTTCTTACCTTGGCCATGTCTCTGAGTATTGCACACCTTGTGCTTTTGGGCACTCCAGTGATGTTGCAGCTCTGAAATATGGCCAAACTGGTGGCAAGTGGCATCTTGGCAGCTGCACGCTTGACTTTTCTCAGTTCATGGGCAGTTATTTTGCGCCTTGGTTTTTCCACACGCTTCTTGCGACCCTGTTGACTATTTTGAATGAAACGCTTGATTGTTCGATGATCACGCTTCAGAAGCTTTGCAATTTTAAGAGTGCTGCATCCCTCTGCAAGATATCTCACTATTTTTTACTTTTCTGAGCCTGTCAAGTCCTTCTTTTGACCCATTTTGCCAAAGGAAAGGAAGTTGCCTAATAATTATGCACACCTGATATAGGGTGTTGATGTCATTAGACCACACCCCTTCTCATTACAGAGATGCACATCACCTAATATGCTTAATTGGTAGTAGGCTTTCGAGCCTATACAGCTTGGAGTAAGACAACATGCATAAAGAGGATGATGTGGTCAAAATACTCATTTGCCTAATAATTCTGCATTCCCTGTATATAGTTTCGTAATTTTAAAAGGGTTTGACTTTCATCCATACTACTCAAATGAAAAAAAAAAGATTCAATGCAGTTTTACATTAACAAAATGAAGCCATTATAAATAATTTTATACTAATGAAAATATAAGAAATTGCTATTTTCTGAAAAATAGAGAGAGAGAGGATTTGTAAAATGCTGTATGTGGTAAAATATTCTTTAAATGGTTGTTAAAAGTAATTTGAAATTGAATGTTCAGCCAGACCAACTGGGTATAGAACTCCTGCTGCAGTTCATAAAATAAAAAAAATGAAGAGTTTAGCCAGAAGGTGATGAATCATCAGATTCTGCACCAGGTGGTCTCATATTTATAGTAGATACCAAGGATATAGTATGAATTGCTGTGAGAAATCCTTTTATCCATGTTATACTGATATCCTGCATTGTAGGGGGGGGGAATTACGTTTTTTTTTTTTTTTTTGCAAGACACGATAAGTTTAAATTGGATAAATATACCTTGCAATACTTTATTAATATTGTATGAACTTAAAACCGCAATGTACAATAATTCAATTGCTAATTCCAAGCTTTAGAAATAAATACAAAACCTATTTACATAATGTGATTTGTACAGTATTTTACAATACATAAAAACTGTAGATTTTTTTTTTTACAGAAAACATAACTATCCTAAATCAAATGTACCTTAATGGGAACTAAGTATGTTTGATGGGAATCTGCTTTCAATTCAATTTCAAGTGTAAGAAATGTTAAAGCAGTTTTTCGTTAGTATATCAATATTATATATATATATATACTGTATATATATATATATATATATATATATATATATATATATTTATATAAATATATATATATAGAATTATACCCAAATTTGGGAAAGATTACAAGTGTACCGCTAATTTATCATGCCACCGTAAACGCGCAGATTTGCACATTTATGGGTGCACGATAAACAACCAGCCATTACAAGAGGCTGGTTAATCCTACAGTGAGCTAGCGGTAGCAATTAGCTCTTCGAAAACTAACCAGAGGTCAGACCCCTGGTTCATTTAAAAAATGTCACCCAAGTGCCCCCAAAATTAAGTGTAGAATTTTTAAAAAAAATAAAATTGAAAAAATCAGCATCTGAAAAGTTCTATTGGGACTGTGTTATTCCTATAAATAAATATGTATATGCTAATATACACATATAAACATAAATATATGTATCTATTCATATACATATATATTTAAAATTTGCTGCCTATCCCTGTGCAATGTATCCCCTTTACTGCTCTAGGTTCTCTGCTGTGTCTGACAGCATGAAAACAAGGCTCCAATCAGAGCCTATGGAAGCACGCTCTTGTGAGCGCAATGTTCTCTGCATTATGGTCAAGTAGTAATACCAGCGCACATTTGCGTGCACTGGTATTACTAAGTGGAATGCAAATATTGATTAATCAAAACTTTGTGCTGCACTACTGATTTGGCCCTTAAACTTTCAAAGTTGTTTATTTTCACTCAGAAGTAACATTATTTTAATCAGTTCTTATATAGGGGTCGATTGGTTAAACAAGGAGAACAGTGCAATTGGCTCCCTTTCCTCATGCACCTGAATCCATTTATATACTGTATATATATATATACTGTGTATATATGTATATATGTATATATATATATATATATATATATATATATACATATATATATATATATATATATATATACTAGCTGTTGCCCGCGGCTTCGCTCATGTGGATTTTGTGTTTTATAAAAAACAGTGAAAAACGCAACCACTTGCAACAACGTGTGCCCTCGCGTGTGTGCCGGTTAAGGTTGCACACTTACAGACATGAACTTCTTGAGTTTTTGCTAACTGTGTTTCTTGTATGTAAATACCAATTTTTGAGATATAGGTATCCTCATTAATCAGCCCTCCCCTTTTGACCCCCTTAATTGGATTTTCGGGAAATGGTAAAACACATATTTCTTTGTTTTTAAAGAAGAATCGAAAAACCAATTTTCACATCTGTAATATATTTGTTTTCTTAGATATAGGTATCCTCTTTTGATCCCCTAAAGCGGATTCTGGGGAAATGGTAAAACACGTGTTTCTTTATTACATATTTCTTTGTTTTTAAAGGAGAATCGAAATACCAATTTTCACATCTGTAATATCTTTGTTTTCTTAGATATAGGTATCCTCTTTTGACCCCCCTAAAGTGGTTCTGGGGAAATGGTAAAACACGTGTTTCTTTATTACATATTTCTTTGTTTTTAAAGGAGAATTGAAATACCAATTTTCACATCTGTAATATCTTTGTTTTCTTAGATATAGGTATCCTCTTTTGACCTCCCTAAAGTGGATTCTGGGGAAATGGTAAAACACGTGTTTCTTTATTTTTAAAGGTGAATATAAATACCAATTTTCACATCTGTAACATCTTTTGTTTTTGAGATATAGGTATCCTCATAAATCAGCCCCTTCTCTTTTTGACCCCTCTTAAGTGGATTTTGTGGAAATGGTAAAACACGTCTTTATTTTTCAAGCAGAATCTAAATGCTAATTTTCACATCTGTAACATCTTTGGTTTAGAGATATAGGTATCCTCATAAATCAGCCCCCCCTTTTGACCCCCCTTAAGTGGATTTTTAGGAAATGTTAAAACACATATTTCTTTGTTTTTCAGGAGAATCTAAATACCAATTTTTACTTCTGTAACATCTTTGGTTTTTGAGATATTGGTATCCTCATGAATCAGCTTCCCCACTTTTGACCCCTCCTTAAGTGGGTTTTGGGGAAATGGTAAAACACATGTTTCTTTGTTTTTCAAGGAGACTCTAAATACCATTATTCACGTCTGTAACATCTTTGGTTTTTGAGATATAGGTATCCTCATAAATCAGCACAACCCTCCTTTTGAACCCCCTTAAGTGGAATTTTGGGAAATGTTAAAACACATATTTATTTATTTTCAAGGAGAATCTAAATACCAATTTTCATGTCTGTAACATCGTCGGTTTTGGAGATATTGGTATCCTCATAAATTAGCCCCCCCTTTTGACTCCCCTTAAGTGGATTTTTGGGAAATTGTAAAACACGTGTTTCTTTATTTTTCAAGGAGAATCTAAATACCAATTTTCATGTCTGTAACATCGTCAGTTTTTGAGATATAGATATCTTCATAAATTAGCCCCCCCCCTCTTTTGACCCCTTAAGTGGATTTTAGGTATATGGTAAAACACAGGTTTCTTTATTTTTCAAGGAGAATTTAAATACCAATTTTCACGTCTTTAACATCGTCGGTTTTTGAGATATAGTTATCCTCATAAATCAGCCTCCCCTCTTTTGACCCCCTTAAGTGGATTTTGGGGAAATAGTAAAACAGGTGTTTTCTTTTTTTTTCAAGGAGAATCTAAATAACAATTTTCACATCTGTGACATCATCGGTTTTTGAGAATAGATATCCTCATAAATCAGCCCCCCTCTTTTGACCCCATTAAGTGGATTTTGGGGAAATGGTAAAATACGTTTTTCTTTATTTTTCAAGGAGAATCTAAATACCAATGTTTTTACGTCTGTAACATAGTCGGTTTATGAGATATAGGTATCCTCATAATTCAGCCCCCCTCTTTTGAACCCTTTTAAGTGGATTTTGGGGAAATGGTAAAATACGATTTTCTTTCTTTTTCAAGGAGATACCATTTTTCACGTCTGTAATATCATCGGTATGTGAGCTATAGGTATTCTCATAAAATGTTCACCCAACTTTTTCACCCCCTTAGGGACATCATTTCCAAAAATCCTTCCTTAGTGGGTGCCTACGTCATAAAAACAACATACCTTCCAAATTTCACAGCTTTTGCATGATTTCTGTCCATTCCAGTTTTTAACATCAGGCCCGATTATCTAAAACATTTTTAACAGTAGTTTAAAGATAGGGCCCTCAAATAATTTTGGGATGTCAAATTTTAGCTTAAAGGACACAGCAGATTTGCATAATCAACAAATGCAATATAACAAGACAATACAATAGCATTTACTCTGAATTTCAAATGAGTAGTAGATTATTTTCTAACACATTTTAAAGTTATGTATATTTCCACTCCCCCTGTACCATGTGATAGCAATCAGCCAATCACAAATGCATATACATATAGTCTGAGTTCTTGCACATGCTCAGTAGGAGCTGGTGACTCAAAAAAAGTGTAAACATAAAAGACTGTGCACATTTTTTTTAATGGAAGTAAATTGGAAAGTTGTTTAAAATTACAGGCTGTATCTGAATCATGAAAATTTAATAAAACCTGAGTGTCCCTTTAAGATTTATTTTTCTGGCTATGCAGTGTTCTGCATGTTAAGGAGCAACACCAACATTACAATATAATGCTAAAAAAAAACTGAAAGATTTTGGGAGATTTCTCTCTATGCTCCCAATGATAAAAGCAACATGGTAATAGCAATATTTTGAAAAGGGATCAGAAATGCGATCCAGATTAGCGATGAAATGAGAGGCGTTTTACTATACATCTCTGAAGATGTACAATGACGGTGTAATATAAATTATAACTTTTGACAGTATTGAATAGAAATACAATTTACTTGTCTCAACAGAAACTGAACGCTTTTTGTTACAATAAGATGGTGAAACTAGGACATGAATAATACACCTATAGGAGCAGAGGGTTTGTGGGAATATTGTTCATATTTCTGAAATGTATTATTTATATGTAATTTATTATATAGCGCTATAATATGTATTAGAAAATCATGTGTTAAATTATTAATATAGGACATTCTTGTTATAGTACTCTATGACCTAGATTTGGCGTTTGGCGTTAGCCGTGAAAACCAGCGTTAGAGGCTCCTAACGCTGGTTTTAGGCTACCGCCGGTATTTGGAGTCACTCAAAATAGGGTCTAACGCTCACTTTTCAGCCGCGACTTTTCCATACCGCAGATCCCCTTACGTCAATTGCGTATCCTATCTTTTCAATGGGATTTTTCTAACTCCGGTATTTAGAGTCGTTTCTGAAGTGAGCGTTAGACGTCTAACGACAAAACTCCAGCCGCAGGAAAAAAGTCAGTAGTTAAGAGCTTTCTGGGCTAACGCCGGTTTCTAAAGCTCTTAACTACTGTACTCTAAAGTACACTAACACCCATAAACTACCTATGTACCCCTAAACCGAGGTCCCCCTACATCGCCGACACTCGAATACATTTTTTTAACCCCTAATCTGCCGACCGCCACCTACGTTATCCTTATGTACCCCTAATCTGCTCCCCCTAACACCGCCGACCCCTGTATTATATTTATTAACCCCTAATCTGCCCCCTTCAACGTCGCCTCCATCTGCCTACACTTATTAACCCCTAATCTGCCGACCGCAAAGCGCCGCCACCTACGTTATCCTTATGTACCCCTAATCTGCTGCCCCTAACACCGCCGACCCCTATATTATATTTATTAACCTCTAATCTGCCCCCCTCAACGTCGCCTCCACCTGCCTACACTTATTAACCCCTAATCTACCGACCGGACCTGAGCGCTACTATAATAAAGTTATTAACCCCTAATCCGCCTCACTAACCCTATAATAAATAGTATTAACCCCTAATCTGCCCTCCCTAACATCGCAGACACCTAACTTCAATTATTAACCCCTAATCTGCCGACTGGAGCTCACCGCTACTCTAATAAATGTATTAACCCCTAAAGCTAAGTCTAACCCTAACACTAACACCCCCCTAAATTAAATATAATTTACATCTAACGAAATTAATTAACTCTTATTAAATAAATTATTCCTATTTAAAGATAAATACTTACCTGTAAAATAAATCCTAATATAGCTACAAAATAAATTATAATTATATTATAGCTATTTTACGATTAATATTTATTTTACAGGTAACTTTGTATTTATTTTAACCAGGTACAATAGCTATTAAATAGTTAAGAACTATTTAATAGCTAAAATAGTTAAAATAATTACAAAATTACCTGTAAAATAAATACTAACCTAAGTTACAATTAAACCTAACACTACACTATCAATAAATTAATTAAATAAACTACCTACAATTACCTACAATTAACCTAACACTACACTATCAATAAATTAATTAAATACAATTCCTACAAATAAATACAATTAAATAAACTAGCTAAAGTACAAAAAATAAAAAAGAACTAAGTTACAAAAAATAAAAAAATATTTACAAACATAAGAAAAATATTACAACAATTTTAAACTAATTACACCTACTCTAAGCCCCCTAATAAAATAACAAAGCCCCCCAAAATAAAAAAATGCCCTACCCTATTCTAAATTACTAAAGTTCAAAGCTCTTTAACCTTACCAGCCCTGAACAGGGCCCTTTGCGGGGCATGCCCCAAAGAATTCAGCTCTTTTGCCTGTAAAAAAAACCATACAATAACCCCCCCCCCCAACATTACAACCCACCACCCACATACCCCTAATCTAACCCAAACCCCCCTTAAATAAACCTAACACTAAGCCCCTGAAGATCTTCCTACCTTATCTTCACCCTGCCAGGTTCACCGATCCGTCCTGAAGAGCTCCTCCGATGTCCTGATCCAAGCCCAAGCAGTGGGCTGAAGAGGTCCATGATCCGGCTGAAGTCTTCATCCAAGCGGGAGCTGAAGAGGTCCATGATCCGGATGAAGTCTTCATCCAAGCGGGAGCTGAAGAGGTCCATGATCCGGATGAAGTCTTCTATCAACTGCATCTTCAATCTTCTTTCTTCCGGATCCATCTTGCAGACCTCCGACGCAGAACATCCTCTTCTCCCGATGCCCGAATCCTATCAGCCAATCGGAATTCGAGGGACGCCATCTTGGATGATGTCCCTTAAAGGAACCGTCATTCGGCTAGTAGGCGTCGGGAGAAGAGGATGTTCCGCGTCGGAGGTCTGCAAGATGGATCCGGAAGAAAGAAGATTGAAGATGCAGTTGATAGAAGACTTCATCCGGATCATGGACCTCTTCAGCTCCCGCTTGGATGAAGACTTCATCCGGATCATGGACCTCTTCAGTTCCCGCTTGGATGAAGACTTCAGCCGGATCATGGACCTCTTCAGCCCCCCGCTTGGGCTTGGATCAGGACATCGGAGGAGCTCTTCAGGACGGATCGATGAACCTGGCAGGGTGAAGATAAGGTAGGAAGATCTTCAGGGGCTTAGTGTTAGGTTTATTTAAGGGGGGTTTGGGTTAGATTAGGGGTATGTGGGTGGTGGGTTGTAATGTTGGGGGGGGGGTATTGTATGTTTTTTTTTACAGGCAAAAGAGCTGAACTTCTTGGGGCATGCCCCGCAAAGGGCCCTGTTGAGGGCTGGTAAGGTTAAAGAGCTTTGAACTTTAGTAATTTAGAATAGGGTAGGGCATTTTTTTATTTTGGGGGGCTTTGTTATTTTATTATGGGGCTTAGAGTAGGTGTAATTAGTTTAAAATTGTTGTAATATTTTTCTTATGTTTGTAAATATTTTTTTATTTTTTGTAACTTAGTTCTTTTTTATTTTTTGTACTTTAGCTAGTTTATTTAATTGTATTTATTTGTAGGAATTGTATTTAATTAATTTATTGATAGTGTAGTGTTAGGTTAATTGTAGGTAATTGTAGGTAGTTTATTTAATTAATTTATTGATAGTGTAGTGTTAGGTTTAATTGTAACTTAGGTTAGTATTTATTTTACAGGTAATTTTGTAATTATTTTAACTATTTTAGCTATTAAATAGTTCTTAACTATTTAATAGCTATTGTACCTGGTTAAAATAAATACAAAGTTACCTGTAAAATAAATATTAATCGTAAAATAGCTATAATATAATTATAATTTATATTGTAGCTATATTAGGATTTATTTTACAGGTAAGTATTTATCTTTAAATAGGAATAATTTATTTAATAAGAGTTAATTAATTTCGTTAGATGTAAATTATATTTAACTTAGGGGGGTGTTAATGTTAGGGTTAGACTTAGCTTTAGGGGTTAATACATTTATTAGAGTAGCGGTGAGCTCCAGTCGGCAGATTAGGGGTTAATAATTGAAGTTAGGTGTCGGCGATGTTAGGGAGGGCAGATTAGGGGTTAATACTATTTATTATAGGGTTAGTGAGGCAGATTAGGGGTTAATAACTTTATTATAGTAGCGCTCAGGTCCAGTCGGCAGATTAGGGGTTAATAAGTGTAGAAAGGTGGAGGCGACGTTGTGGGGGGCAGATTAGGGGTTAATAAATATAATATAGGGGTCGGCGATGTTAGGGAAGCAGATTAGGGGTACATAGGGATAATGTAAGTAGCGGCGGTTTACGGAGCGGCAGATTAGGGGTTAATAATAATATGCAGGGGTCAGCGATAGCGGGGGCGGCAGATTAGGGGTTAATAAGTGTAAGGTTAGGGGTGTTTAGACTCGGGGTACATGTTAGAGTGTTAAGTGCAGGCGTAGGAAGGGTTACCGCATAGCAAACAATGGGGCTGCGTTAGGAGCTGAACGCGGCTTTTTTGCAGGTGTTTGGTTTTTTTTCAGCTCAAACAGCTCCATTGTTTCCTATGGGGGAATCGTGCACGAGCACGTTTTTGAGGCTTGCCGCTTGCGTAAGCAAATCTGGTATCGAGAGTTGAAGCTACGTTAAAAATTCTCTACGCTCCTTTTTTGGAGCCTAACGCAGCCATTCTGTGGACTCTCAATACCAGAGTTATTTTTATGGTGCGGCCAGAAAAAAGCCGGCGTTAGTTTTTCGGGTCGTTACCGACAAAACTCCAAATCTAGCCGTAAGTATGGTACAATGTTATGGATGCATTAATACATTGTTTTGTTTTGTACTTTTTAAATGAGAAACAGAACTGGCTTGGTAATGCATGGCTTATGTGCCATGTTTGTAACATTCAGTGTGTTGTATATTAACAATTAAGGACTGCTTTTTTTAAAACTTATTAATACAGAACATTTTTGTTACTGTGTGGTCGCAATATTATAAGTAAAATACGTTCAGAACAGTCAGAACTTATATTGGCAATAAAAATAGACCATAAAAAAGTAAGAAATCTACTGAATATAGAGTGAAATTTAATTTACATATGGATTGGAACTGCTACTACACAGAAATCATTTCTTGTTTTAGTGAACATTCTTTGAATATACTACCCCTGCTGATATCCAAGATCACTTGCAATGTTGGTGGACTTTTGAAACTGAGAGCCCTATTATTTCCTATGGAACGCATGTTGCCACTCATCAAAATGAAGAGGGATAGCCCACTTTTGTTTTATAAAATATCACCTGAGTTAAGGATTACGAGGCTGGAGAGGCCAAAAAAGCAATTTATCGTCTGTCTGACAATCCCCTTATCATCAGGCCCTATGCCAGTGGATATTTGGTCATTGGGCCTATATTGAAAAGGAAATTTTGTTTAGTGAATATTTTTTTATACTTCTATGTCCCTTCACATAAAACATCATGTATTCTGTAGATGGTAACATACATTAACTTTAATATGCATATGATATTTTGTTCTAACTCTAGAGTTATAAATGTTCACAACTGTAAATGCTCATGAAAACACGCATCAGATGCCTATGCAAAATTATTGTGGAAGTCATTCTTTTCATGAATGTTTATCTCTGACACAATTGTGCACAAAAATTTAATTTTCAATTGATCTCTTAAAGGTTTCTAGATCTGATTTCTTGAAATTAATTTAATTATAAACTTCACGTTAATTTTACAAGGATTATTACCATCTTTATCCTCAAGACTGAACACATTACACTAACTGTTTAAATAACAATACAAAGTATATAATTTTATAAAATAATTAGCCTTCAAATAACCATAGATCATAACTGTACAATCTATATGAGATTTCTCGCTTGAGTGCTTCCTCAAGCATTTGATATATATTCTGTGCTCTCTTATTGTACTGATAATCACAGGAATTATCTCATTTCTTATTTTGGCAATTATCAGTAGCTCACATTAATGTGGACTTGCCTCTTTTTATATCTGGCTTTGTTACAGATATTTCATATAAATAGTGTATAAGTTGCAAGGACCCTGAATTATAATATAGCCTAAATAGCATTTACTCATAGGGAAATATATTTTTTGAGCACTGATGAGTAATAACTTCAAATAGCATATGTAAAAACCTGGTTAATTTCTATATTTGTATAGAAAAACTACTGTTACTAAAAGTAAGGGTATATAGGATAAGCCAGCCTCAGTAAGTAAAATAGTGAATCTTTAACAGTATGATATTTATAAACCAACAGAGACATTTGAAGGCTCTACAGTATGTGTGTTTCATCATTCCCAATATACAAAACAATACATTTATACCTAAGACCTACAATATTAGGTAATATTGGTCTGAAGGTTAAGTTTGTCTGTGCTTTATAATATAGACACAATATGCTGTCTTGGCCATAGACAACACATTATTTATATGGAGTAAATTAGCACAGCCCAAAAAAATACAATACAGTATGATAATGAGGTTCTAACTGTCAGAGACCTAGTTAATGTACAAATATTGTGTACTATGGGAGAAAACTTTATATGAGTAGGAGTGCAAGGTACTGCTGTAACATAACTGTATAATAATTATATTGGGCAGGGCTTTAAATATTTAGCTATAGAAATTAACTCTAATGGAAGCACTAACTAAACAGTAACATTCAATACAAACACAAACATTGGGAAAAAAAAATTAGAGATATAAATGAATATATCAGGAAGTCCATGTTATAGGGTATTGAGAGCTAATTTTTCATTAGTCAGCCAAGTAACATAATGTTCAATTTCAAAACCCAGAGTTGTCTGACATGTGCCATTAGTTTAAAGAAAAGTATGTCCATATACTTAACATGGTAGTTAGTCTTCTCAGTTAGTGACAGACATGTTGAATACCTCTAAACATACCAAATATCAACATTGTCAACAGACACAATAATACCAAACATAAAACTATTAGGATGGATTAGTATAAACACCAATGCAAACTAGCTATGATGCTTTGCATATATCAAAGAGAGTAAGTAACGTATCCCACTCCTACTCGTAAGAAGTTAAAGATCATTATCACCGTCTCCTTCTCTTGGAAATAGTTTATGTTGGTATATACTTGCCACCTTTCAGAAATGTCCTCCATTGTTTCCATTGAGAAGTATCAACAATTTTAAATGATTGGTACTCAAAAGCAATATTATACGTGAATTTAGAAATCTCACAATTTAAGGTTCCCAATAGTTCCACAAAGCACAAGTCCTCTTGTTGTGTATGTAGAAAGTTGAGATGGAATGCATCTGGCAAAAGAGTAAAGACTCTCTCACATTGTGCAACATGAACATCACATGGTTGATCTCTACAATATAGGTTCACGTCCACACCTTCACAAAGCAGAATGATTAACGAGTACCAGGTCAACCAGAAAAATACAATTGCATAACGCAATTGAAAAGAATGTACTTACATAGCACTCAACAGCATATATTGGGAACTAGCTAGGTACCATAGGTGAAAAAAGCCCGTAAAAGGCAAATTTAAAACTTAACTTTTATTTACTTCTTATAAAAAACAAAATAGTTAAAAATATCAGCAAGTGTGACCCGGAACGAAGGTGATTTCAAGGGAGTGAAAAAGGATTCCCCCCTAAACCTAATGTATTTAATATTAGTGCCCCTGTATGGTCTCCTGGGGTAATGCCCTATTCTATCCTAAGAAGAGGGGTGAATATTTCCCTCCTATATATACCAGATACCTGCACTATTAGCCACAAACAGTGTGTAACCGATAAAGCAGAAGTTTGGGGAGTGATTTAGAACTATCAAATGATAAAGACTTAAAAGTAATTCTCTCCCCGGCTATGCTGCTGTGCGAGTCACAGTACTGATAACACAGTCACTTCAACTGTAATATCGGCTTAAATCCCGGCACGACCTTACAGTGCAAGATATCTGTCTAATTAATACAGCTGTGAAAATCAGTATATGAAGCAATCTGGGTTTCGTTTTTATTGTCGCAAAGTTACTTAATATAGACAATTTATTAGACTCAAACTAGGGCAATACGGGTTACATTGCAATAGCGGTGTTCATTAATAAACAGTTCCTCCGGCAATAATACCGCTATTGGATGATAATAAACCACTGAGATTGGCATATGGTTAATGTGCTAGTGTCTCAAAAAGTCCAACTCCACCCAGTATGTTACACCAAGCACTCCTCTACACTATTATATCACAATAGGTAACATTAAAATAATAGAATTTTGGGGACACAGCTTGTGTAATTCTGTAGGGGATTCATCCATTTACATACTGGAACATTTATAGAGGAGGCTATTAATATTGTCTCCCATCCACAAGGGAAACTCTGACAAGCCAAAAGTCCATATTACCACTTAGGCCTAACCACATCAGCCTTATCCACCTCGCAGTGGTAAATATTCCTATAAGTGTCTTATAAATTGAAGAAACTGAGACAAATAGGTAGTCTTGATAATGGTATTCCTAGTACCACCTCAATAATAAGTCAAATAAGACAAGTGAACTATTGTAGATAAGACAAACAAGAAGATATTAGACGCTGAATCCCACTAGCAAACACTGACTAACAAACAATAGGTGTACCCTACCTATCTGGGTATTCATTAGCAAATTCAATATCATCTTATTTGTGGCTAGCTCTCATCTCCTATAGACAACTTTACCTCATAATCTAATCTGGAAGGTGTAACTGTACGGTGGAGATCCCCGGACTCAGACAGAAAGTGATAGCAGGGGTATTCTCATAACAAAATTAACTCTCACTTTTACCCACTTAATCTAGAGGTACATTTGTACTATTTTTCTTCCCCTTTTTTTTTTTTATTGAGGGCATTACCCCAGGAGACCATACAGGGGCACTAATATTAAATACATTAGGTTTAGGGGGGAATCCTTTTTCACTCCCTTGAAATCACCTTCGTTCCGGGTCACACTTGCTGATATTTTTAACTATTTTGTTTTTTATAAGAAGTAAATAAAAGTTAAGTTTTAAATTTGCCTTTTACGGGCTTTTTTCACCTATGGTACCTAGCTAGTTCCCAATATATGCTGTTGAGTGCTATGTAAGTACATTCTTTTCAATTGCGTTATGCAATTGTATTTTTCTGGTTGTTGTCTTCTAATGTACAGCACCTAAGTTCCTTAATATATATAGATTGTCTCCACTTATACAGTTAATACACACGAGACACCAAGAATATCAGGAACACAGCATTAGTAGTGCCGTCGTCTTCTCTTTTTCGAGTACCAGGTCAAGTGATATGTGTATGATCCCTCTGCAAAATGGGGGGTAGGTTCACCTTTGATCGCTTGATTCCCAGTATTAAATTCACCATCAATCTTTTGAGGGGTTGGATTAGTAGAGTCATTTAGTACTGGGTCCTGGATTAATGGGAGCAGTACCCTTTGTAGACTCCATTTCAGTTCCTGAAAGTGATGATCCTGGAGAGACTGCATACAGTGTTCCCATGCGTCCAGTGCTGCCATGTTAGTGCCGTTAGCGATAATATCTATGCTCCAGCTAGGTCACAAAGTAATCTTTCCCAAAATAAATATTAGTGTTTTGCATCAAGCGTTGTAAAATTGTAACAGTCCAATCGCTACTGTCTAACCCGGTCTAACCCAGTAACCTCCACTAAGAGAGATTACCAATAGGACTGAGTCCTCTGTCTTATTTCATGAAGGTATTTAGCAAGGATGGGTCACTTAACTGGCGGCGGATTATCAAGGTGCTCTACGGAGATCCTAGTTTTGCATTCATACTTGGATGTGACCCAGACACGTCCCTGTTTTAAATGTGTTTTTTGTCTTTGCAGTCAAGAAGGTGCAATCCCAGTCATAAAGGTGCAATCCAATTTTACAGTTTTTTTAATATACTTTATGTAACAGTCACAACAAGGGGAGTGTGATTTAGAAACAAACATTTATAGTGATTGATACATGTAATTTCTAGTTATTGGGAGCTTTTGTCTTTGTGGTCATGGAGGTCTGATACAAATTGAAAGCCTGGGTTCCGCATATTAAATTAATATTCTTAGGTAAATATGTAATTTTACATTAACATATGTAAATGTATATTGTGCCTGCTGCAGAGTGACTAAATTTTAGTGATGAATAGAGCTTTAATAACTCTAAACCATGTGTACAAATAAACCTCTAAAATGTTGCCTGTGGCTATGTCAGAGTGTCTTCCAAACAAAATAGAATTATTCAAAATTGTCTTGGATTACTTGGAAAGATGCCAAAATGGCCAGATTGGACTTTATCAAGTGCCTTTAGGTGTCAAATTTAAGAAGTGTAAAATGACCTAGAAAAATTGTTGAAAAGTATTGAGAAAATTGATTGTAATCACTGAGAAAATGTAAACACCATGTTAACCCACTATTGTGATTCTGCTGAAATGAAAAGAATGAAAAGTGCCCTTTTCAGCAAAAAATCTGCATAAAAAGGGAAGATTGTGATCAACCCCTATGTGTTTAACTCCACAAAATTTTAACCAAATAATTAAAGAGTCATTCAGAAGCAACAAGCATTGCAGTTCTTGAGCAGAACAGCAACAATAAACCAATCAGGAGCAACTGTCAAAAGTTGTTACTTGGGACCTTCAATGATCCTCATCCTAAACAGTGCTTTTTCTATGTGTTTAAACCTTTTCCAGAATAAATTAAATGCATTCATGAAACAAATTATATTTTTTTGCATTTGAATGTCCTTTTAATTCACAATTAATTTAGCACTTTAATACTAGAATTAATGTAAATATAAATGATAAATTAATGTACAAAGCTGACAGCTTTATCCAGTGCGGGAGTGAGCTATATTAAGTTGAACTGTGCAATCTGGCATGATGTGATTAGACATCAAGGGGTAGATTTGCAAAAGAAATGTGTGGGGTAAAAGCTTCCACTCCAAAAGGTCTGCTATACAAAACTAACAATCCTGCTAATTAGACGAAGGTAAGGTTAAAACAACCATATAGGAGCCTTCATTGCAGTTAAATTGGTGACAATAGTGATAGATGTAGTAGTGTTAAACACACAGTTCATTTGTGCATACAAAACTCCCCCATAGGGACAGATACATCAATTTCAGTATCGATATTGGAATTATTTCAGTTTGGCAGTTTCTTTATTTGTAAAATCACTCTTTAAAGCGATCTGTGCAATGATCTATGTATGCATGCATGAAAAAACCTTTCAGATAAACACTAGTATGCAGAGCAGAAAGGCAGCCACCCGGCTGTACTCACAACGTTAGGTCCTTTCCACCGGGAACATCTCAGCTCAGGCTATTTCCACCAGTCACCGGTACTCTAACGCTTCCAGGCTTCTGTTCAAGAGTGGTTCGCCTCTCCGGCTACGTTGTTGTATGGTGTGCTGTAAACACACACCTGCTCCTCCTCGGATCCTGTAAATGATTGCCAACCACAGACCATCCCCCTGCAGGAACTTGTCAGAACTCGTGCTCACTGTGGCCACTGGAAATAGTACAAAAAGGAATATAGGAGCACCGAGTATGAAACAAGTTTAAAAATATTTATTCACACAGGGTCTAGTGACCCCTGTGGTAAAACTGAGGTAAACTTAGGAAAAAGATATGCTGGACCCTGTGTGAATAAATATTTTCCAATAAAGTATTTTTAAACTTATTTCAGACTCAGTGCTCCTATATTCCTTTTTGTAGATTTGCAAATCCTGGGCAGACATGTTTCGCTATAACAAATCCCGTCCGCCCTGCTTCGCTAAATGCCGACAGCATACGCTGTTGGCATTTAACATTGCACAAGCATTTCACAAGAAACACTTGTGCAATGGCGCCCCCTGCACATTCACGGCCAATCGGCCACTAACAGGGGGTGTCAATCATCCCGATCGGATCGGGATGATTGGAGCCCGCCACGTAAAAGATGGCACACGAGTTAAGGAGCAGCGGTCTTAAGACCACTGCTTCTTAACTTCTGTTTCCAGCAAGTCTTCCGGCTTGTGTGAAAAAAGCAGCATCCGCTGCTTAGTTAATATACCACTAAGCCTGTATCGCATTTTTTTATATAAAACTCAGCACTGGAAACTATGGCTAGGAAGAATGCATTATAGGACTTTTGCCTGCCTAAAAATAGGTTGCCTTCAGTTTTGAACGCTGAGCCAAATATTGTGCTAAACTTTTGCAAATATACTGCCCAATTTATTACAGAGTTAAAATATTTACTGTACCTTTAAGAAAAATAAAAGAGAAATTAAATATATTATATTGAAATTACAGCACTCAAAAAGGGGAGGGTTTAATGCATTTTAAATGTTTAATATATGGAATAATTTTTCAATGTATCCTATAAATAAACTTTACAAAAAAATATTTTATCAACATCTGTCAAAGTCTAATCAAGAAAAAGTATATATCATTCCAATTATCACAAAGACAAAATGTTAGCAATAGAATCATAACAAAATACTTGCACTTGAAACCAGGTAAGTAGCATTCCCAATCTGTATACAATAAGGGATAGATTATCAAACATTCACCAGACCAGGCCTGGCTTTTAACACCGACTCTTGCAGGGGCTGCAATTTTTGTAAAGAGGGGCAGTGCCTGAAAGTGGCTAGATGCCTCTTATATAAAGTAATGTAACTTGCTGGAAAGTTTAGTGGGTGCACTTTAAAAATGTAATCCTGTAGCCAATACAAATTGCATTGCACTTCTTTCTGCCAGTATCATCTTATTATCACTTCTATTTTCGTATGCATGTGGGTTTTTTTTTTAATCAGAGTAATTACTATTTTTAGTATTTTGGTACAAATCCACCATCTTTTAGTTTGCAAGAAAAATCTGTAGTGTGAAAATGTTTACAGAATTACACTGGGATTTGAAAGACAATGTTATATATGCCTATGGAACGCCCAGATTCATCCTATTTTATGAAAAAAGTACAATTACGCTTTGCATTTTGTACTTATAAGTATGAATTTCTATGTGTTTTTGCACATCCAGTGTATTAAAATTACTATTTAAACTATGCATATTTAATATGAATTATTCCTGTTGAATTTTGACCTAGATTACAAGTAGAGAGCTAAATTATTGCGCAATAATTAACCACCCATTACAAGAGGCTGGTTATTGCTACCGCAAGCTCACAATAGCAATTAGTGTTCCCAAAATTAACCAGAGATTAGATCTCTGGGTAATTTTCTGAAAGTGCCCCAAATGCCCTCAAAATAGAGGGTATTGTAGATTTTTATTTTTTATTGTATTGTATTGTAATGTCTGTTTAGTAATTTTCCCTAGGGATTTGCTCCCAGGCTGGTCTGGGCCAAGACTGCATGTGACTCTAGAAATAGTGCAGCTTTTTGAGAGTGCTATAGCTCTATAGCTGAGCAGTGTTTCAGGGTCATGTGATGTGTCCCCGGTTCAGTCTGGGAGTACTGTTCCACTTTCCTTGTTTTGCTTGTGCTTAAGGGTGATTACAAGAGTCTGTGAACCCTGACTAGTTCCCAGTTTGTTTGAATATGAGCTTGCACCTGTGTGTGAGCCTGCATTTGTGTGGCTGTATTAATGTCCCAGGATTTGGAAGAGACCTTGACGTCGTACCTGGGCTTGTCCTATTTGGCCAAATGCGGTAACTGACTCTTCCAGTTTCTTTTAAACTTAGCTGAGAGCTTGTGAGCGAGTGCTAGACTTTATTCGTGTGTGTATATGACTAGATACATATATATTTATGTATTAATATGTGTATGTACACATATTAACACATAAATATATATGTATTTATTCATATACATATGTATTTAAAATGCTGCCCATCGCTGCACTACTTACCCGCTTCGCTGTATGAGGTTCTTATGCCTTTTGTGACAGCATCAGAATAAGGCTTCCATAGAAGGCTATGGAAGTGTGCTCTCATGAGCATAATGCTTCCTAGCAATGCGAACGCAGGCTCATGTTGCATTGTGATTAACTTGTAATACCAGCGCACTTTATCGTGCTCTGGTATTTCATAGTGGAGCGCAAATATCACTTCTAAACAAGCGATATTTAGAGCTCCACTTGTAATCTGGCCCTTTATGTTTTTTTTTTTTATAAATTACGATTTTAGGTGAACAATTTTGTTACGACTTTTGATGCACCTTAACAATACAGATTTTCCCTGTGTATTGTTGCGTGAACGGTTCAGTTATTCGTTTTGTATAATGTTAAAATTACAAATTAAATTGCACACTTTTGCAATATATGTATTTTCGCTCCATACAAAAATGCAGTATACTCCTCTTAGCGAGCCAAGACATCCTGTTTTAAGGGTATAAAGTATCTTTGGAGAATATCACCAGGGAAATAAAAGGACCAGTGAGCCACCTTTCCCAGGTATGCATGCATTTTGTTTAATTTAGCTATAGATAGCTGCTTTTCAATAGCAAATTGAGCTTTCAGTCATATGTTGCTTTAAGAATGAGAGTTGATTTTGACTCAAAAGTTTTTTTTATATACAATTTATATATAAATTCATTATTTATGTTGCCTTCTTCAACATATCTCTGAAATGTTCCACTCCATCCAGAGAAACTGGAGTGCTTTCATCACACTTAAAGGGCTATAAAACCCACACATAATCTTTTGTGATTCAGACAGAAATTACTATTTAAAAAAAAAAAAAAGTTGTAATTTTACTTCTATTATCAAATTTGCTTTGTTCTCATGATATTCTGTGTTGAGGAGATACCTAGGTAGGCATTTGGAGCACTACATGGAAGGCAATAGTGCTGCCATCTAGTGTTCTTGCAAATGGATAACATTCTTGTAAAACTGCTACCATATAGTGCTTTAGAAATGGGCTTAAGTATGTGTCCCTGATTTTCAACAAAAGTTACCAAAAGAACAAAGAAAAATTGATAATATAAGTAAATGAGAGTTATTTAAAAGTGCATGCTCTATATAAATCATACAAGAAAAAAATAGGTGTCATATCCCTTTACAGGAACCTTAAACCAAACATTTTTCTTCCATGATTCAGAAATAGCATGTCATTTTGAACATCTGTCTAATTCACTGCTATTATCTAGTTTGCTTTGTCCTCTTGGTATCCTTTGTTGAAAAGCATACCGAGTTAGGCTTAGGAGTAGCAATGCACTACTGGGAGCTAGCTAGGGATTGGATGTTGTACAAATATGCCTCTTCTTATTGGCTCACCAGTTGTGTTTAGCTAACACCCTGTAGCAACAGAATAACAGACATACATTTGAAAGGTGTTTAGAATTGTATGAACTATGTGAATCATGAATAAAAAGCTTGAATTCCTTTAACTGTCCTATTAGGTATGGGTAAATTCAGACCCTGCAATATACTACACAGTAGTATTGCTTAGACAGTATAAACATAAGCTTATTTGCATCTGCCTCACAACACTGCAAATAAGACCAGGAAACATGATTCCCATAATGCATTTAAAGGGGTGTTTATGTAAGCTGCATGGTTTGCAAATCATGACAGTGTGAAAAAGACAAAACAATTGTACATACATTTGTAATGCAGTACTTGATTGCCTATAAATGCATTTCTACCATGCAGTTTGTCTTATTTCTCATAGATTTTTTTTTAATAAAAAAATGCCTTCATATTGATGTGTCAAATTCCTGTGTAACAAAGCAGTTTGCAAATAAATAATTTTGATCTAATAATATTTCTTTAAATGTGATACCGTTTATTGAATGCTGTTGCTACTCCAAGCTTTGTCTTTTAATAATATGCAGCAGACATGTAAAATCAATACAGTTTTCTTGTTGGTTTGGATGATTAAAATGTTCTACAGTAAGATTAAGCTCAGTAAACATGTTAATATAGAGGAAAAAACCTAATTCCTCAAGGTAATAGATTATTGGAGGGGTTACCGCTAAATATGGGATGAAACTGCCCCCAAATGGTATAAATATTAAATAGAAAAAGCTTTTCTCACAGTATATAATATTATTCTGATATAGTTGTGAAACACGGCAAACCAAAGAGGCTGCGTGTAGGAATAGATCAGATAATACTGTAGACAAGCTATAAAATGATGATTGGGTCATTGCTGCATTTAATAAATTACAAATAAACTTCTAATAATCCAAAGACTGCAACTTACAATAGTAGTTTTGTAAAAAGATACATATTTATGTTTTAGTTAACAAAGCACACGCATGGAGAAATGCAATACTAAATAGAATTTTACTTATTTTGGGCTAGATTATAAGTGGAGCACAAAATATTGCTCCACTAATTAATATCAGTGCATGCAAATGTGTGCTGGTATTACAAAATAGCCGCAAGTTTGCTGGGAAGCACTGCACTTGCAAGAGCCCGCTTCTATAGGCTCCAACGGGAGCCAAGATTTCATGTCATGAGACATGGCATAAGAACTAGCATAGCGAAGGAGGTAAGTCTTGCAGCAATTGCAGCAAATATAAATGTATACACATATTAACGCATAAACATATACTGTATGTATATATTCGTATACATATATATTTACAGGGAACACACAGTTCCCATAGACCACAATGTAAAGGCACTTTTCAATGCTGTTTTTTTCTAATACCCCATACCCGCCAACTTTAGCTCCCTAAAACTGCTATGTCCAATTACTTTATTAAAAAATAAATATGCTATATTAGACTTGATTTTGGGGGCGTTTAGTGAACATTTATACAAATAACCAGATAACTGATCTTGGGTAAATTTAGCACTAATTGCTACTGTGAGATCGTGGTAGCAATAACCAGCCACTTGTAATGGCTGGTTATTTATTACGCGGCCAGAAACGGGCAAATTTGCCTGTGTGTGGGCGCACAATAAATTAGTGCTCCACTTGTAATCCAGGCCTTTATTTCTTATTTAGAGCTCATGCAAATCTGCAACTAAAAGTGAAGAAGTACTGATCTTATGAACTCTGCTTTTAAACTTGTCCATGTCAGATGCTGCTGAACTCAATTATCCCAGGCTCATTATTTAAGAAGTACATACTGTATGTTAGCACTCACTTTCCCTTGAGGCTGAAGCAAGAACAGTGTTACTAACATCGAGATAAGTTCAAATTTAACTTTTATTGTGTCAATTAAAACAATGGAACCATTAAAAACACAAGGAATAATTGTATTAGCTGCCAATAAGCGCTGTTGTAAAAAACTATCATGCCTCACTGACTTATTCAATTAGTCCCAAATATCCACTATATATGAATCCGACAATGGGGTGTGTAGGTCAGAGGCATATACCATTCCGTTCTATACATTTGTGGCAATTATAGGCAGTAAAAACTGGAGAAAACACATCAGTTTGTATAAGAACCTTAATACCTTTTGATATCTGAATTGGCCAAGTTATCTGAAATACACTGATATGTAAGCAATATGGGTAACGCCATAAGTCTCTAGCTGAGCCGTTGTGCTAATGCAATATTAAGAACATATTTCCTCTAACAATATCAATGGTGCTTTTAGTAAATTACTATTATTAGATCTAGGCTGACCATATTGCCGCTTTAAAAAGGGACACATATGAAAAATACATATGTCAGGGCTGTTTTCAGGGCTGTTTAAAGAAATGGTTTTGTATAAGAACCCTCACATATGTATTTTTCATATGTGTTCCTTCTTAAAGCGGCAATATGGTCAGCCTAATTAGATCACTACTATTATATTACATATTTGGTCCAGAGTTTGCTTGCTTTTAAAAACACTTGGTGAGCCCATTAACACTCCCCACCTTCCCCTGACATGTTTCGCCGTAACCAGCTTTAAAAAAAAAAAAAAAAAAAAAGCTGGTTACGGCGAAACATGTCAGGGCAAATATGTTTTTAATATTGCATTAACACAATGACGCATCTTGAGACTTATGGCGTCCAGATCAGTCTTGTACTTTAGCGCTGCGGAATCTGTTGGTGCTCTACAATTAAATGATAATAATAATAAGTACTGACAACCCAGCTTTAATTTGAAGTAGAACATAGCATCTAGACCCTAACAAATACTATTATATTACAAGTTATAATACTAATTTGTAAATATATCCACATACAAGGGTAATCCCACAATCATTAAAGTAGTAGTGTCATTAGTTTGTTTTTGCTTGCAATCATTATTTAGGAAGACGTAGAAGCCCTGCATGCAACTGTATAGGCAAGAAAACAGGAGGGGAGCTGCATAACCATTTCCAGTAGCGGATGTGGCATTTGAGACTAGGGGGGGCGATTTATCAAAGCTTCAGCTGATAATACTGTACACTAGAATTTCACATCAAATTAGATACAAAGTTGATCTGCCATATTTAACAAAGCGTCAAGATTGTCAAATGTTGAAATGTGTGACATAATATACGCTCCCGCGATATTAATCTGATGCAGAACGATCCTTGCGTCATTCCAGATGTTTCAAATTCACATTCAACTCTATTTGACCTTCTTCCCAATTTATCAAACATTCAACAGGTATGTTTGTCTTTTTTCCACTGCAGCGTATCTATCGTTCAAACCACCACCCATAAGGCAGCGAATGCCATAGAAATCAATGGGAGTTTGAAAACACAAAAAGGTAAGTTTGATGCTGCAAGAGAATGAAGCATATTACATAAAAAGTACTTATGGATTATGGATTATGTTACATCTTTGTCTCTCATTGCAAAGCAAGGGGACAATATTATTGCTTCAAATTTGATGCATTAGTAGAAATAGAGATAAAAATTAAATACATACATTAAATAATATAGCTAACTTCCTTTTTTGGATAAAGGTATTTGCACTTTGTTTAACGCATGTAATACAAGTCCCACTCTTCACTTCGCACCAAATTTGACACAAAATTTTTGCATCAAATTTGATGCAAGCTAATAAACAAAAGTGAAGAAAGGAAACCATCGCTCTTGAATAAAATTAACATTTATTGATAACTTAAAATCGGACAGTAATCCCCTGTACAAGTTGAAGAGGGATGCGCAGCACAATGGCTTACATGTTTTGGCAGTCTGCCATAATCATAGCCTGGTCTGTGCCAGTGGCGTCACTAGGGGGGGGCGGGCCGCACCCGGGTGACACCCTCCAGGGTTTTTTTTTTTTTTTTAATTTTATTGAAATTCAAAGAAATACAATGTTGAGATGCATAGATTATTTTATTAGAGGCTGGCATTTGTGAACATTAGTGGGACTGGGGAAGTTGTAGACACACAATTTTTTTGCCCCTTGAGCCAGTGCTGCAATTTCAACAAATAGTTTTCCCGGCTGCTTTTTGCTTGTTTGTACTTTGCTCCTCCCCTGCCCAATTTCACTATGAATGTTGTGGGTGTGCCGTGGGGCTTGCAAAGTTGTGCTGCTAGCCTAAACCTGCCTGCCTATCTGTGCTCACTGCTCAGTGACATGCGGCCCAGGGCTGTGCACTGACAGACTTGGAACAGAGTCAGAGAGCAGAATTTTCATAGTTTGTGTGCCTAAACCTTTTCTTCAGTGATTTATTTTAGAGTGCTCTGTTTATCTTTCATTTGATGTTCTGCTGAGCCAGGGAGCAGCTCTAGGCATGAGCTTCCTTATTAATGCAGTGCTTTTTACATATTTTGTATGTGTGTGTCTGAGTTTTTGTGTGTCTCAGTGTTTTTGTGTGTGTGTTTTTGTGTGTGTGTCTGAGTGTGTTTCCAAGTGATTGTGTGTGCATCTGAGTATATTTTTAAGTGTGTCTGAGTGTTTGTATGTGTGTTTGCCTGTGTTTTTGTGTGTGTCTGCTTTCTGGGGGGGGGGTGACACCATAACTTACCGCACCGGGTGACACCAACCCTAGTGACGCCACTGGTCTGTGCTATAATCCATGACCTTAAAAACCCTTAAAAGTAAACTGATTGGATATTAGAGAAGCGCCTCCCCTTCTTCTATACCTGATAGTAAGGATGATGCCTGACAACAATAACACTGAGTGAATGCTTATGATATGACATAAAAATTGTAGAATAGTATATGGCTATAAACAGTAAGTATGGCTTTGAGGACAAAATTATTGTATGTCACAATCACAAATTTTAACTGCATATTGTAAATTATAACATACCAAAGATTTATCTATGGGCTGCGGCCTTTCTAAGGTTTATAAGAACCTTCAGAGAAACTCAAGCATCTAAAAAGACAGAGTATATGATACAGGTATATTATATACAATGTGCAATTTAAGATATGCAAGCAAAGTGACAAAGATCATCCTAGTAACGTGAGATTATATGTGAATGGACTCATTTGTACTCTATTACATAGATGCACATATCCCTGTACACTAAACCACCCATAAACCTAACATAGTATATAATTTATAAGTGTATCTCAAAAAATGCTGAGAGTCTCTGAATAAAGGTGATAGCTAACCATATACACTCTCTTTGTATGGTAAACATTTGATATAAATAAAAATGCAGATGCACACAATGATGGATGATTATAAAGAGAAAGACAACTTATTTGTGAGCATAGATATAGTAAGCAATAGTTACTCAATACAAACTGAAATATAGCATTTAACACATTTCATATATGTGAATAATGATATATCAGTCTGAAAATTTTAATTCTAAATTAAACATATAAAAAAATCTGAAATATATATCCCTATAAGCCTAATGCACATTAACATGGAGTACCTGTCATATCAATTCCATACCAATTCCATACTAGTTGTTAATTAGATCATATCTTGAATTGAGACCTTCTGGATGTCTAGTTCTGAGTCTGAACATCCAGAAAGCTTCTCTTTTGGCCAAAAGTTTCTCAATGTCCCCACCTCTTTTAGGTAATTTCACTTGTTCTATGGCACACCATTGGAAAGTGTGAAGTTCTCCACAATGGTTTTCAGCAAAATGGCGTACCAGCGGGGTAGTGGATTGATATAGTAGAGATATGTTCCCAGATGTGTGATTTTATATCTCTTGACGTGAGTCCTATGTATTGGACTCCACATGTTTTACATTTTATCATCTATATGACCTCAGATGACATACAATTCATGCAGGAACCTATCTTAAATTCCTCACCTGTTTTGTGTGAAGTGAATGTTTTAGTTTTCTTTAAGTACTCACATAGTCTGCATTTATTATGACCACAGTTGTACATACCTTTTACTACTCATCCAAGTATTAGTACTAGTGCGTTCTGTTTTTAATTGGGTGGGAGAAAGCAAGGACCCTAGTGTGGGACATTTCCTAAAGTTACATATGATACCATTTTTTACTAAATCATTTAATTTGTCATCAGCAGCCAAATCGGGAAATGTTTCCATGCTATGTTCGCAATCTTTGGGAACTGGGCACTATAGCTTGTAACAAAATTTACACCTCTGAATTGTTTATGTTTGTCTGTCTTGTCTTGTAGTAGTGTCACTCTATGTCTGTATTCAACCTGTTTCCTTGCTCCCCCAATAACTTTTTGTGAGTATCCTCTCTCTCTCAGTCTAGATTCTAGTTCTTTTGCTTTTCGGCAGTAGTCCGCTTGTTCTGAACAATTACGTTTTTTTTTTTTTTTTTTATTGAAGTCATACACAGGTACAGTATACAGAGAGTGTCCCAAAACAGTGACAGAAAATGCATATACAGTGTTATTAGATAGATGGACATTATATATCCATATGTTTCAAACATTATTATGAATTCGGGCGTTCCATATTAAGACTTCAGTTTTGTAATAAAGGTAGTGAGATAACGAAAACAAAAGTGGTCCTCTCTAGGTTGTGTAGAAAATAAGTTAGAGTATCTATTCAGGAGAAATTAAGGCCAGGGGGGAGTTAGCTTGATAGTTTTATGGGGGGGGGGGATGCAGCGGGCGAGAGCCGCTCAAAATAGAGTAGGGAAAGAGGGATAGTTTAATAATATAAACCGGTTTTCTTAGGAAAAGTAATTGAGGGTAGATGTAACAACTGGAGATTGTCAACAGGGAGACCTAGTTCAGTAGAGTTGGCTATGTGGAGTCATGGGAGCCAAGGAGGAGTATATAGAGGTGGGAGTTTGATAACATGAGTGAGCCCTGCTCAGTATAAAACATCTAATAAAATATCTAGGTTAAGCCATACAGGGCGTAAGAGGGGGGGAATACAACTCAGCAAGCTGCTGAGTAGAGCAATAATTCCTCAACGAGGGTGCAGAGTCATTCTAAAACTTGCAAATACCTGATAGCGGGCTATAAGTATAAAACATATTCTTAGGAGTAAAAACATAACTGAGAGGGGGTTTCTCTGGTAATGTAGAGCTAGCTTAACTTGGTATGTAGTAGCCGAGGGGTGAAGCCTAAGTATGGGTAAGAGATTGACCTGATGCGACTAGAGAGCGGAATAGGTACAGCACGCTAAAGATAGATTTATGGGAGCCAAAACAAAGGTCAAGTGCGTAACAAATACCATAGGCTAAAATTTGAGGTACTAGATCAGGATAACTTCCCAAGCTAATCAGAGGCTATATATATGTTAAGTGAGTGGGACCTTGGGATAGGGTGTTATGCAATGGGTACTCTATGCAATACCTATAGAGAAAAGATAACAATATATAGAACAATAAGCGTGTGAGTTAATCAACAAACCTGTTATGGAAACATATAAAGAAAACATAATAAAAGTGTCCATAGATCCTCATTAAGGGGAAAACCCCTAGGAAAAGAAGCATAAAGAGTGCTGGAGTGAGAGTTATATAAAAGTAAACAACAAGCAATGTGACATTTTAGATCAAAGCAAGAGTCTACTATAAACCTATGCAGGGATTATCTAAATGCAACACATTACAATGCAGATTTTCTTAGGTATCTAGCTTCTGGAATACAATCTATGCTAAATGTTTGCTATGGGCTTCCGGTGAGGTTTTTTGTGGGCTAAACACCGGCACTATATGTTAAGTATATGCATAAGGTAGTGGCGTTTCAGAAATAAGCCTCTGTATAAACTGCACTAAGGAAACCAATCACCAAGCATCTTACAATATAGAACAGAGGTTGTCTCTGTAGCCCCGCAAGTGACTCAAATAAAGGCTCTTGGAGGAGAGTAAATAACTGTTACATTGTTCCTTAGCTGTCCAACATGGGCTGAAGATATAGGGGATTTAATAAAGCTAACAATACAACCATATATAACCTACTGTCCAGACCCATTTTTCGAACTGTTACGTTGTCATGAGAGGCTATACAAAATTGTTGTGCCATTATGAGGAGGACAGGCAAAAGTCGATCTTATGGTATCCAGACTAGATGGTTCAGGACCCGCTATGGGGAAGCACGGCTCATCCGACACCAGTCCGTGTGCAGAGGCAATCATAGAGGCGTGTATGCAAAATGGGCTCCATTCTCAAATGCCCAGGGAACTGAGGCAGACAGGAGCATGAAGAGGATCCACCCGGCGGCTCCTTCAGGACATGCAAAAGACAGTGCACCCCAGAGCGCTGCAGGAACTGACCCAGCTGCGACCCATTCCTCAATGACCGTGTCTCCAGGGGATCAGGCATCCGCTCGGCAGTATCGGGTAAGTATTCTCTGGCTGGGTGGGTACCGGCTTCTTGTGGAGGCTGAGATAGGATCTTCACAGTATTCCTCGTGGGTCCCTTCAGACTATCAGCTCTGCCCCAACAGGGAAGGGAGTCTCTATGGACAACTCCTACTAGATGTTCCATCGTAGCGGGTAGGGTCTTACCCAAGTTTAGAATTAAGTTTTCTTGCTCTGCGCTGGGTCTCTCTAATCTCAGATCCATTTTGAGAGAGGCGAGATGGCTGTCCATTTTTAGAGCAAGTAGATGTAAGAGGGTTTGAATATCTTCCTCCATGGTGAAGTAGAGCAGTCGTGCTGGCTGTCTGTTATTAATTCGCTGAAGTTACTCCTCCCGGCTTCTCAGAGGTGCCCCTGGATATATTAGAGTTTAAAATATAAGCTCTCTACCCGGGAAGCAAGGAACCGGTGGGGGGAAGGTAATAGAAAAGTTAAATAGGCCGCAGCCTGCCATCAGAGTCATCTTGGATCTCCGTTTGAGGGAAAGTAGATAAAAAAGTCATCGCTTGATCACTAATCCCTTCTTTGATAATAAAAAAGATAATAGTGCAAGATGTAGGTTGTAGATGATCCAAATAATTAGCATTAACAGAGAGCAGCTAAAAAACACGTCTGGACATGGCTGCGGCTGAGACACGCCCCCCGAACAATTACGTTTTAAACTTTTGAATTCCCCTTAGCTACTGCAGCCACAATGTGATTAGGATGGCAACTCTTGCCGTAAAGCAAAGAATTCCCAGTGATGAGTTTCTGTATACTTTAGTCAATACTCTGTCTTCTTTAGAACCTTTTAAAGTGAGGTCAAGATACTTGATTTGCATCCTATTTGATTCAAATATGAAACTCAAGGCAATTTCATTGCAGTTCAGCATATTCACAAATGTTTCAATTT